>NC_092731.1:28497270-28814193 GCF_047496885.1 Scyliorhinus torazame
TCGCATGTTGTGTGTTACATTATGGGTGGGGGCGGTGTCACTAGTATACCCCCCACCTGTTTTTAGGGTCACTATCAGCATTCCCACCGTATCCCTCCCTTCCCCCCATTCCTTCGCCGTTTGCCTGCCTTGATATGGGGCTCCCGGAATCCTTCAGAGAAAAACTCTGAAACACATTTGTCACTGGTCCACATGGGGAAACATTGAGACGAGCGACTGAAAGTTTGACGGTCCGGGCCGAGGGAGGTTACCGCGGACTCTGGAGATCTGACATAAAAACAGCAAGTGTTGGGAATGCTCAGCGGGTCTGGCGACATCAGTGGAGAGAGTGTCAGAGTCGATGATGCCCCCCTTCCCCATGATCACCCCCACCCCCCCACCCCGGCAGAGGGTGGGAACAACAGGAAAACCCGCCGCAACGGCGGAACCGGAAGATCCCACCGCCAGTCAATGCCGGGTCGCCATCACTGCTGCAAATCACACCATATTGTGTGTGTGTGTGTGTGGGGAGGGGGGGGTGATGAATATCCTGCCCAACGTATCACCAGGGCTGGAATTCTCCGGTCGTCAGGATCCACATTTTCTAATAGAAAAATTTAGAGTACCCAATTCTTTTTTTCCAATTAAGGGGCAATTTAGCGCGGCCAATCCACCTACCCTGCGCATCTTTTTGGGTTGTGGGGGCGAAGCCCACGCAGTCACGGGGAGAACGTGCAAACTCCACACGGACAGTGACCCAGAGCCGGGATTGAACCTGGGACCTCGGCGCCGTGAGGCAACAGGGCTAACCCACTGCGCCACCTTGCTGCCCTGGGATTCACATTTAACGCCAGCAGCACAGAGTTTGAATCGAAGTCATCGACCCCACTCCATATCTGGGGGAAGGACATTGGTCCATGAGGGAAATCTGAGAGTTACACTCAGGGCAGAGTCAGCAAGGAGGTCACCAAATCAACTAGCTCTCCTCAAACAAAGGGCAGGATTCACCAGCAAAGAAAGACTTGCGTTTGTATAGCTTCCTTCATGGTTGTTAGACAGGTTTGAAGAGCCCTCAGACAGCAACGGAATAATGTCCACTTCATCCATTCTTGGTGATGTTGATTGAGGGATTTACGTTGGCCAAGACACCTGGCGAACTCCCCGGGTCTTTTCGAATAGTGTCACATGGTGTGTCACGTCCACTTGGTCGGCACTCCTCCAATCTGTCCTCGAATCTCACCCAGATTCTGTGATTGAGTCTCTGGACTGTGTCTTGAACCCACGGTGTCTGGATCAGAGCAGGGCGCAGGCTATAGTCACCCGCAATACATCCAATCATCCCTTGGTGTTCAAAGATGTGCAGGTTAGGCGGGGTTATGGGGTTACAGAGAAGTGCGGGGGAGTGGGCCAAAGTGAGGTGCTCTTTCAGAGGGTCAGTGCAGGCCCGATGGGCCAAATGGCCTCCTTCTGCACTGCAGGAATTCTATGGATCAGGTTCATCACTAAATAGGCACTGGGCCTCTCTGAAACTCGCTGTTGCCACCTAGTGTTCCCTATCTCGGTGACATCTGCAGGAATTAAATCGAACGACAAGGATTTCACATCACGCTGTGAGGCAGCAGTGCTAACCAGTACACCACCTGCTGCCCTCATGTGTCATTGATGGGACTTGAGGTATAAGGTGTCTGCCAACCCAACAGTAAGTACATTAAAAGAAAAGTAATAATTGGATACTCGGAATGAGGAGCGATGTTCCATTCGTTCCATCGTGCC
This sequence comes from Scyliorhinus torazame, assembly GCF_047496885.1. Taxonomy (NCBI): domain Eukaryota; kingdom Metazoa; phylum Chordata; class Chondrichthyes; order Carcharhiniformes; family Scyliorhinidae; genus Scyliorhinus; species Scyliorhinus torazame. Next base: position 28,499,023 of record NC_092731.1, read on the forward strand.
TCTCCTGGCCCTTTTAAGGAAATATCCAATTACTCCCACTCTACCTTCTCTTTGCCCATCACCCTGTACATTCCCTCCCCCACACACGAGAATCCATCCGATTCCCTCAGGATCTGCTTCCCAAGCCCTTCCGAGCAGCATTCTACTCACACCAACGCTCAGTGTAAAATACATTCTCCTCATCTCCCCTCTGACTCCTCTACCCATGACCTTGAACCTGCATCCTGGGGTTACCCATCGTACAATCCCTACAGTGCAGAAGGAGGCCATTCGGCCTATCGAGTCTGCACCAACCCTCCAAAAGAGCGCCCCACTCGTTTCCGTAACTGGTTATCCCTGGAACAGGTCGCTAGTCTGTCGCCAGGCTGTAGGGGGCGCCACTCCACATCAAGCCCGGCTGACCGGGAGTCTCTCCCGCTCTTACCGCCAGACATTGGTGTGTAGATGTTAAGAACGCACCTTCCTTGGCCGCCAAGCCCTGGGGTGGGACACGAACTGGCAGCGAGGCAGGGATACTAACCCACTGCGCCACAAGACCTCCAATCTTCGTCTAGTGCCCCATCAAATACTTTAACGCTAATCGCCTCAGCTACGATTAGCTATCTCAGTCCCATACTATAACGTATGGGCCGGTTTAGCTCAATTGTTTGGATGGGGGGTTTGTGATGCAGAGCGAGGCCAGCAGCGCGGGTTCAATTCCCGTACCGGCTGAGGTTATTCATGAAGGCCCCGCCTTCTCAACCTTGCCCCTTGCCTGAGGTGTGGTGACCCTCAGGTCAAACCAGTCAGCTCTCCCCCTCAAAGGGGAGCAGCCGATGGTCATCTGTGACTGTGGCAACTTTACCATCATTTTAATGTCTGTCACCAAACGTGGTGGCATGTCAGCAGACAGTGACCCTGTGCACAGACGTGTACATCACAGCTGCACTATATCCATGTTCCTGCTATCTCTTAATTCCTTGACCCAGTTATATGCATGTCAGCCACTTCTGACTTTCCCTGAGAACAAGGCTCCAGAATGTGCCCCTGGAGCAAGGGAAACACCAACAGCAAAAGATGAAACGTCCACTTTACCAACTTCACTGCTCATCCATTCTTCTACTTTACTCTTCACTTCCTACTCCTCCTCGCCCTACCCTGAGTTGGTCCTCCCTCAATGGGATACCACCCAATGGGCAGGTGGTCCTACGCATTGACCGAATGACAATTTACAGCACAGAAGCAAGCTATTTGGCCCATGTGCGGCACAGTGGTTAGCACGGCTACTTCATAGCTTTAGGGACCCGGGTTCGATTCCGGCCTCGGGTGACTACCTGTGTGGAGTTTACACCTTCTCCCCGTGTCCGCGTGGGTTTTATCCAGGCTCTGATTTCTCCTCCCCTTGAAGGTATTGGCCAAGCTAAAATTCTCCCTTAGTGTCCAGGAATGTGCAGGTTTGGTGGGCTTATGGGGAGAGGGTGGAGTGGGCCTGGGTGGGGTGCCCTTTCGGAAGGGAGGGGGTTGTCGGTGCAGGCTCGATGGACCAAGTGGCCTCCTCCTGCAGTGTAGAGATTCTATGATTCGATGATTCGATGATCTGGTCCATGCTCCACACAGCCCTCCTCCCCTCCCCAGGTGCTCCGGTTTTCTCCCACAGACCAAAGATGTGCCGAAGGGTCCCGGGTTCGATTCCCGGCTTGGGTCGCTGTCTGTGCAGAGTCTGCACGTTCTCCCGTTCTCCCGTGCCTCTGTGGGTTTCCTCCGGGCGCTCCGGTTTCCTCCCACAAGTCCCGAAAGACGTGCTGGTTAGGTGAATTGGACATTCTGAATTCTCCCTCCGTGTACCCGAACAGACACCGGAATGTGGCGACTAGGGGATTTTCACAGTAACTTCACTGTAGTGTTAATGCAAGCCTACTTGTGACAATTAGAAAGATTATATTATTATAGAAGGGTGAGAGGAGATCTGATTGAAACGTATACAATACTAACAGGGCTGGACAGACGAGATTCAGGGAGGATGTTTTCCCTGGCTAGGGAATCTAGAACCAGGGGACACGGTCTTGGATATAGGGTAGGCCTTTGAGGACTGAGATGAGGAACAATTTCTTCGCACAAAGTGCAGCGAACCTGTGGAATTCTCTACTGCAGAAGGCTGTGGAGGCCAAGTCACTGAAAGTGTTCAAGAAAGAGATAGTTTAAGATTTTAAGGGGTATGGGGAGAATGCGGGAATATGTTATTGAGAGCAAGGATCAGCCAGGATCCTATTGAATGGCGTAGCAGGCCCGAATAGTCGCACGGCCTACTCCTGCTCCACGTTGCTACGTTTCTATCTCACGTGTGAGTCGTCCCATTGAGAGTCAAGTCACCATCCCATTTGTTTCAGTCTGTCCCAGTGAACTCTCACCCTGTATCCACGGTGTCAATAGGAATTTCTGCCTTGCCTCCCGCCATCGGAGTCAGGTTCAATCTAACCTGGTGGAATGAGGTAGGATTATTTTTTTTAAATGTTCCTGTTCAAAAATAAAAATCCCTGGGACACCTGAACATGGCTGATGTGAATAATAAGGTATATATATATGTGTATTTATATATTCACATCTGGAAATACTCCACAGGGAGTCAGATAATCGCTTGCACAATGACATCATCCCAGACTTAGCTGCAGTGCAGGCAAATGTTCTCATCTCGGCCCCAACCCCAAATCGCTGGATGAGATCATGCGTCCATCGACAATGAGTGGCACTTCACACAGAGACTGTGTGAAAAGCCAGGCTGGTCGTGTTTATGACAGGAATGTTTCAATCGTCAAAGGCCTGGCTGTGTAGGCCCGGCCTAAATTGAGCCAACTTTAGCCGAGCGGCTTTTACTGCGGCTCCCAGTGGCCGCTGGCCCTCGGCCAGTGGAGAACCCGGAAACTGATCAGGAAGAATGGACAGACTGGCGCTTACGCAGCGCCGCACACGCCTGCAGGACGTCCCGAAGCCTCGGCCTGCGATTGGGCCGCACGAGAGGCCCTCGTTCATCCCCGTGAGACCGCAGTATGGAAATCGGGGCTTGTTCGCTCACCGTGACCCCACAGATAAGATTAAATACAATACACGCCGAATATTTCATAACGAATTGTAGAAAATGCTCAATCATTTGTATATTAATAGAACTGTCACCAACTTCAAATGGTAAAAAACAAATTGATATTTACACTTTGGACGCAGAGGGAACGCACGGCTCTTGCACTCAATGTTGTGAGCAATCAGCACGCACTTCACTTCACTCACCCTCGCTTCACTCGCCCTCGCTTCACTCGCCCTCGCTTGACGAGCGAATCACTTCAGCCATACCGGCAGGAAAATAAACTACACGGACGGGAATCAGCGGAATGTGGCGAACCCGCGCGTGGGCAACGGTCAACAAAATGTCTCGTGGGGGCTGCACTCGGAGCCCAGATAGGCCGCATGTGCCCCCCCCCACACACCCCCCACCCCCCCACCCCCCCACCCCCACCTCCCGCAGGTTTCCACCACTGGGTCACAGTCACTGGATTACTTCCGAAGTGTGATTCGCTGGTTGTAATGTCGGAAATATGGCAGCCAAATTGCGCACAGCAAGATCCCACAAACAGCAGCGCGACAATGGCCAGATCATCAGCTTCCGTGACATTGACTGAGGGCTAACTATTGGTCAGCTCCCCAGGGATAACACCCATGATCCTCTTCAAAATGACGTCCACTGAGCGGGAGGCTGAACCTGGGTTTAACACAGAGTCTCAGATTTGTTCCGGCGCAGAAGGTGGCCATTCGGCCCGTCGTGTCAGCCCATGGTCCCCAAACGAGCATCGTGACTCAGTGCCGTTCTCCTGCCTTTCCCCCCGCGCCCCCTGCACATTGTTACCATTCAAATAGTCATCTCATCCCCTCTGGAAAGCCTCGATTGAAGCTGCCTCCACCACACTGCCAGGCCGCACATTCCAGACCCCAGCCGCTCGCTGGGTGAAAACGTTTTCTCTCACATCGCATTTGCTTCTTTCGCGAATTACTTTAAATCTGTTTCCCACCCCCGATCCCGATCCTTTTCCGAGCAGGAACGGTTTCCCCCCGTCTACTCTGTCCAGCCCCCCTCATGATTTTGAACATCTCGATCAAACCTCCTCTCGGCCTTCTTCTCCCCGAGGAGAACGGCCCCAAACTCTCCTCATCACTGAAGTTTCTCATCCCTGGGGCCGTCCTTGTAAACCTCTTCTGCTCTCTCTCCAGTGTGTTCACATCCTTCCTATAGTGTGGCGCCCAGAACTGTGCACAATATCCCAGCTGAGGTCGAACTAGTGTCTTGTATAAATTCAGTATAGCCTCCTCGCTCTTGTACTCTCTGCCCCTATTAATAAAGGCCAGGATACTCTCTGCTTTAATAACTGCTCTCTCCACCTGTCCTGCCACCTTCAATGATCTGCGCACAAATACACCCCGGTACAACATCTACTAGACACTACCTCAGGCTGCGCAGCACGCACTCAGTACTGTGTTCAAGGGTCCGGCTTCATTTTTACACCCTTGTTGTGAGGTGGGGCTTGAACCCACAACCTCAGAGGCAAGAGGAGCTGTCCAGTGAGCCTCAGCTGTGGGGAAGGTTACGAGGATATGGAGGCCATGGAGGAATTTGCAAAGAAAGATACGGGCCGGGATTCGCCGCCCCCCGCGCCACAATCGCGCTCGGCGAGGAGGCGGAGAATGAGCGCCATGCCCGCGATCGGGTCCGACGCCGCTCCCGCGATTCTCCGGGCACCAGAGAATCGGCACCAATCACGCGCGCACGGTCGACGTGGCGCCGGTCGGGGGCCATTGAAAGAGGCCCCCGCGGCGATTCTCCGCCGGCAACTGGCCGAGTTCCCGCTGGCACGGTTCCCTTATGGTTCCACCTGGCGGGAGCTCGGAATGGCGGCTGCGGACTCAGTCTGCTGCCGCCCTGGTGGGGGAACAGGGGTATCCGCCACTGGGGGGCTCCGGGACGGCCAGTGCGATCGGGGGCCACCTATTGGCGGACGTGCGTGATCTGGGGGGGGGGGGTTGTTGGCCGGCCCGCCGTGTGGGTCCGCCATGTTGCGCAGGGCCGCCGCGCGCATGCCCGGTACCCGCAGCCACAAGCGCAGGACTCCGTATCGGCAGCTGGAGCTGCGAGGAGTACTCCGGGGCCCTGATGGCCACCCTCAGGGAGGAGAATCACTCTGGACTTTCTCCAGAGTGGGTTCCGAGTCCAGAGTGATTCGCGCCCGTTGTCTCGCGGGCGTGGGGACATAGCCCCATTATCAGAGAATTCTGCCCAAGAATTTTAAAATTGAGGTGTTGCCTAACAAAAAGCAAGTGTGTAAATGAATGAATGAAATGAATTGAAAAATCGCTTATTGTCACAAGTAGGCTTCAAATGAAGTTACTGTGAAAAGCCCCTAGTCGCCACATTCCGGAGCCTGTTCGGGGAGGCTGGTACGGGAATCGAACCGTGCTGCTGGCCTGCCTTGGTCTGCTTTAAAAGCCAGCGATTTAGCCCTGTGCTAAAGTGGCACTTACTCAGCAACGACCTGCTCACGGACTCTCGGTTTGGGCACCGCCAGAGTCACTCAGCTCCTACCTTGAATCAAACATGGACAAAGGAGCTGAACTCCAGAGGTGAGATGGGACTGACTGCCCTTGACAACAAGGCAGTGTTACGGTGGCACAGTACTGCTGCCGCACCGCGCCAGGGACCCAGTTCGATTCCGGCCTCAGGTGGCTGCCTGTGGGGAGTTTGCACGTTCTCCCCGTGCCTGCGTGGGTTTCCTCCGGCTGCTCCGGTTTCCTCCCACAGTCCAAAGATGTGCCGGTTAGGTGGACTTGGCGTGCTAAAATTGCCGCTTAGTGTCCAGGGATGTTTTGGTTAGGGCGGGGAGTGGGCCTAGGGAGGGTGCTCTTTCGAAGGGTCAGTGCAGACTCGATGGACCAAATGGCCTCCTTCTGTACTATGGGGATTCTATAATTTGACCTAGTATGGCAGCACAGAGATCTGGAAGACCTGGAGTCAATGGGAATCAGAAGGAAAACTCTCCACTCGATGGAGTCATACCCGGCACAAAGGAAGATGGTTGTGGTGGTTGGAGGTCAATCATCTCAGCTCCAGGACATCACTGCCTATGTTCCTCAGGGTAGTGTCCTAGGCCCAAACATGTTCAGCTGTTCCATCAATGACCTGTCTTCCATCATAAGGTCAGGAGTGGGGATGTTTGTGGATGACTGCACAATGTTCAGCACCATTCAGACTCCTCAGATAATGAAGCAGTCCATGTCCAAATGCAGCAAGGCCTGGACAATATCCAGGTTTGGGGCTGACAAGTGGCAAGTAACATTCGCACCACACAAGTGCCAGGCAATGACCATCTACAAAAGAGGATCTAACCCATCGCCCCGTGACATTCAATGGCATTACCATTGTTGAATCCCCCACGATCAATATCCTGGGAGTTACCATTGATCAGAAACTGAACTGGACTAGCCATATTAATACTGTGGCTGCCAGGGCAGGTCAAAGGCTGGGAATCCTAGGGCGAGTAACCCCCCCACCCCCCCCCCCACCCCCACAAAGCCTGTCAATCATCTACAAGGCACAAGTCAGGAGTCTAATGGAATCCTCTCCACTTGCCTGGATGAGTGCAGCTCCAACAACACTCAAGAAGCTCGACGCCATCCAGGACAAAGCAGCCCCGCTTGATTGCTCCCCTTTCCACAAACATTCAAACCCTCCACCACCGACGAACAGTGGCAGCCGTGTGCACCATCTACAAGATGCACTGCAGGAACTCACCAAGGTTCCTTAGACAGCACCTTCCAAAACCCACGACCCCTACCATCTAGATGGACAAGGACAGCAGATACCTGGGAACCCCACCACCCGGAGGTCCCCCTCCAAGCCACTCACCACCCTGACTTGGAAATATATCGGCCGTTCCTTCACTGTCGCTGGGTCCAAATCCTGGAACTCCCTCCCTAACAGCACAGTGGGTGTACATACACCACAAGGACTGCAGCAGTTCAAGAAGGCAGCTCACCACCACCTTCTGAAGGTCAATTTGGGATGGGCAATAAATGCTGGGCCTAGCCAGCGATCCCCAAAATTCCAAGAAGTCAGTGAGCAGGGCTGCTGGGTGAGAGTGAATGGTGGGCATTGACGAGTGTCTGAAGGTATGTAAAACATGCAAAGTATGTAAGGAACTGCCACATGAAGTAATACATGTGTTACCAAACTGTGCAAGGGTATCTACCAGAGATGCAATGGGTAGAATCCTTGCCACTGATTCAGAAGCCCCATCCCATAGTCGATGAAGGTTTTTCTTTTATTCATTAGATCTGGGCATTACTGGCCGGGTCCAGCATTTATTGCCCATCCCTAATTTCCCTTGGACTGAGTGTCTCGCTCGGCCATTTCCGAGGGCAGTTAAGAGTCAACCCCATCGCTATGGGTCTGGAGTCACATGTAGGCCAGACCGGGTAAGGGCGGCAGATTTCCTTCCCTAAAGGGGCACCGGTGAACCAAATGGGCGGCACAATGGCACAGTGGTTGGCATCGTGGCCTCACAGCTCCAGGGCCCCAGGTTCAATTCCGGCCTCGGGTATCTGTCTGTGCGGAGTTTGCACGTTCTCCCCGTGTCTGCGTGGGTTTCCTCCGGGTGCTCCGGTTTCCTCCCACTGTCCAAAGACGTGCAGGTCAGGTGGATTGGCCGTGCTAACTTGCCCCTTAGTGTCCAAAAAGGTTAGGTGGGGTTACAGGGATAGAGTGGAGGCTATCATGTTATTCACCCTGGGGTAACACGGACTGCAACTGGATGCAGTTGTACTGTAAAGTAGACTCCAAATTTAGACGTTAGTTCAATATGTTTTATTGAACTTCTGGAGCAGTGCACACAGCTTGCTGTGGGGTTGACACTCTACTACTCTAAGTGTGCTAACTACAACTAACTAGATCAGACTAGCTCTGAGCCATGTGTAGAAGGTGCGAACTGATATATACACCCTGACTGTCACTACAGTTGTCACCAGTGGAAAGAGGCAGAGTGCTGATGCCTCGTGTGTTTTATAGTGGGAGACCCCCCTCTAGTGTTCTGCCTGGTTATTGGTTGTGTTCTGTCCTGCGTGTTGATTGGCTGTACCGGGTGTCTGTCGCTGCCTGTCTGTATCTCATTATGTGCATGCGTGCATATCATGACATCTCCCCCTTTTTAAAAAAAAATCCGTCGGTTGATTAGAGCATATGCGACTGGATGTACATGTATAACTATTTACATTAAATGGCGAGTGAATGAATATGTACATGAAAGATGTCTAGCATGCAGAGACAGAACAACATTTACAAGATAATTGTCTATAAGTCCAATCTTTGGGGCTTGCGTAAGATCCTTGTCGACCGCCTGAGAGGTGGAGGTGGGGACGACGGCACCTTGACAGGCGGGATTGCTGCCGGATTGGTGGCCTCGTGGTGCGAGGTATCCGGAGGAGGCATAACAACATCTGGAAAGGTGAGATTTGGTGGTGAGCAGGCAAGTTTGCGTAGTGCCCTTCTGTTGCGCCTGACAATGGAGCCATCAGCCAAACGTACTACAAACGATCTGGGAGCAGCCTGTCGAACAACAACAGCTGGGACTGACCAACCTCCATCAGGTAGCTTGATGCGAACAGCATCTTCTGGAGATATCACAGGCAAACCGGTAGCGTGAGCATCGTACGTCAGCTTTTGCCGGTTCCTGAGTTGCTGCACCTTTTGCAGCACTGGGAGGTGATCCAGGTCTGGTAAGTGTATGGCCGGAACAGTCGTCCGCAGGTCTCTATTCATAAGGAGTTGTGCCGGAGACATACCGGTGGACAGAGGGGTTGCCGTGTACGCCAACAGCGCAAGGTTGAAGTCAGAAGCAGAGTCCGCAGCCTTGCAGAGCAGTTGCTTCACTCTATGGACCCCTTTCTCAACCTTCCCATTGGACTGCGGGTAGCGTGGGCTTGAGGTAATGTGTTTGAAGTGGTACGACTTGCCGAAATTGGACCACTCTTGGCTGTGGAAGCAGGGACCATTGTCACTCATGACAGTGAGTGGAATACCATGCCTGGAAAATGTCTCCTTGCAGGCCTTGATGACTGTGCTTGATGTGAGGTCTGACAGCTTCACAACTTCCGGGTAACTTGAGAAGTAATCTGTGATGAGCACATAGTCACGCCCATTGGCGTGAAAAAGGTCGATTCCCACCTTGGACCACGGAGAGGTCACGATCTTGTGTTGCTGGAGTGTTTCTTTGGGCTGAGCAGGCTGAAAGCGCTGGCAGGTCGCACAATTGAGGACAATGTTGGATATGTCCTGGCTGATTCCAGGCCAATAGACAGCCTGCCGGGCCCTGCGCCTACATTTCTTGACACCGAGGTGTCCCTCGTGGATTTGTTTGAGCACTAAGCTCTGGAGGCTGCGAGGAATAACAATACGATCTAGCTTGAGGAGGATCCCCTCGACGACTGTCAGGTCGTCCTTGACATTAAAGAACTGAGGGCAGTGCCCTTTTTGCCAGCCATTTGCAAGGTGGTGCATTGCACGCTGCAGAAGAGGGTCTTTGGCAGTCTCTTCACGAATGCTGATCGCTCTTTCATCTGAGGCCGGGAGGTTGCTGGCACACAGCTGCACCTGTGCCTCAATCTGGCGGATGAAGTCAACCTGTTCACAGGGCGAGGTGATGGAGCGGGACAGGGCATCAGCAATTATCAGCCCCTTGCCTGGTGTGTATAACAACTCAAAATCGTACCTGCGGAGTCGAAGGAGAATGCGCTGAAGCCGGGGCGTCATGTCATTCAAGTCCTTATGAATGATATGGACCAAGAGTCTGTGGTCAGTCTCCACTGTGAAGGTTGGTAGACCGTAGACGTAGCCATGGAACTTTACAATGCCGGTTAGGAGGCCCAGGCACTCTTTTTCTATCTGGGCGTACCTCTGTTCAGTAGGAGTCATGGCCCTTGACACATAAGCCACTGGAGCCCAGGACAAGGAGTCATCCCTCTGGAGGAGCACCGCACCAATGCCGTCCTGGCTTGCGTCTGTGCAGATTTTTGTCTTCCTGTCCAGGTCAAAAAACACTAGTACCGGAGCAGTGGTGAGCTTTGCCTTTAGCTCAAGTCACTCCACTTGATGTGTGGGTAGCCACTGGAATGCAATGGACTTCTTCACCAATACCTGAGAGCCATGCTGTGTGATGCCAGGTTGGGGATGAACTTTCCCAAGAAGTTTACCATACCGAGGAAGCGTAGTACCGCCTTTTTGTCTTCCGGGGTTTTCATGGCGTTAATGGCCTTGACCTTGCCTGAACCTGGTCGCACACCCTGCTGGGATATCTGGTCGCCCAAGAACTTGATGGTTGACATGCCAAAGGAGCACTTGGCCTTGTTCAGCTTGAGGCCATTTGCATGGATGCGTCAAAAGATTTGTTTGAGACGAGATATGTGTTCCTCGGTGGTCGTGGACCATATGATGACATCATCTACGTAGACACGCACACCCTCAATGCCTCCATCATCTGCTCCATGATCCTGTGAGGGATTTCAGAGGCTGAAACAATGCCGAACGGCATCCGGTTATAACAGTACCTTCCGAAAGGTGTATTGAACATGCAGAGCTTCCTGCTGGACTCGTCCAGTTGTATCTGCCAGAAACCACGCGATGCATCTAGGTTTGTGAAGAATTTGGCGTGTGCCCTCCCGCTTTGGGATCGGGTAGTGTTCCCGCATTATGTTCCGTTTAAGATCTTTGGGATCTATGCATATCCGCAACTCTCCTGAGGGCTTCTTCACACAGACCATCGAGCTGACCCAGTCAGTCGGTTCCGTCACTTTGGAGATGATGCCCTGGTCTTGGAGCTCCTGTCGCTGTGCCTTTAAACGTTCCTTCAGAGGCGCCGGCACCCGGCGTGGTGCATGGATGACAGGCGTGGCATCAGGCCGGAGTAGGATCTTGTAGCAGTATGGCATCCCACTGAACACACCCGGGTACTGCGCCAGGATGTCATCACTGTCAGCCTGAAGATCCACATTGGCAGAGGACATGGCATGGACTCGCTGTACGAGGTTGAGTAGCTGGCATGCATGGGCACCGAGCAGGGATGCCTTGTCAGGCTTGACGATTTTGAATCGCAGTGTGGCATTGACGGTCTTGTTGGAGACAAACAGATGACAAGATTCTAATGCAGTAATGGCATTGCCATTATAATCGAGGATCTGGCAGGCTGGCGGAAGAATTTTGGGTTGCTTTCTAATGCGGTCAAAATCAGCTTGAGAGATGAGATTGGCTGAAGCGCCAGTGTCCAGCTTGAACCGGATGCTGCATTGATTAACTTGACGTCGTAACGCTCCGTGCGTCGTCGCACCTGCGCAGTGCGGTCAGCCGCCGCTCGCACCTGCGCAGTGCGGTCTTCGGCCGCTTCGTTCTCCCGTCCGTGGTGCGCATGCGTGGGACCCCGGGAAAAGCTCGCGAAATGGCCGCCTTCATCGACGCTGAGGCGCCGCATCCGGGCGATGGTCTGTACACTCTCTGCCTCGTGGGAGGCAAGTTGTTCCTGTTCTGCCGATTTGAAATGGGAGTAGCGACTTTCCGCCTGTTCATGCACTTTACACGTCTCGATGGCGACTGGCAGGGTCATGTTTTTTATTTTGAGGAGCTGCTCCCGCAAAGAGTCGGAGTGGACCCCAAACACCATCTGATCCCTGATGATGGAATCAGCGGTGTCACCATAGTTGCAGGGCTGCGCTAATATATGGAGATGAGTTCTAAAGGATTGGAAAGGTTCATCCTTACCCTGAAGGCATTGCTGGAAGTCATAGCGCTCAAAGCTCTCGTTCGTTTCGACTTCACAGTGACTGTCGAATTTAGCTAAAATGGTCTTGAATTTGGTCTTGTCCTCGCCATCGGCAAAAGTGAGCAAGTTGAAAATCTGGATGGCTTGGTCCCCCACTGTTGATAGGAGCAGCGCGATGTTTCTGGCATCGGACGCATCCTCGAGGTCCGAGGCCTCAATGTAGAGAAGGAGCCTCTGCTTGAAGACCCGCCAGTTGGCGCCGAGATTGCCGGAGATCCGGAGCTGTGGAGGGGCCTGGATCTTCTCCATGCCGCTGGAAGGTACTTTCTGGTCGTCACTTGAGCGCATGAACTGGGCTGACACTCGGGCGGAGGGGGGGGGGGGTGGTGGCGGCAGCTGCACTGACTGGATGCTGAACGGTGGCCCCATCTGCCCTCTGACCCGGACGTGAAAGATTCCACAGCACCACCGGAGGAAGGGCAGGAGAGCCTTTTATCCCCCAGTGTTTGGTTCATCATTTCTCCTCAGCGTAAGAGACTTTTTTGAGAAGGCGGCAGAAACATTTTTGGGGGTTTTGTGTGCGTGCGCTTGTACAATCTATCGTCAGCTGAATGCCATTTCAAGCGAGAGGGCTCCTTGGTGGCTGCAGAGGTCAATGCTGCCCCCTGCTTCATTGAGTGTGTGACCTTGACCGTTATGAGGTAACATTCTGCCGAGGGTTGAAAGAGAAGGGAAGGCTGCGGAGGCCACCAAGAAGGAAAGTACAAAGGCTTTTGTTTTTTGAAGGCCCCATCGAGACTTTTGACAACCCCCCCCACCACCACCCTCTCAAGGCTGGTAACCAGAGTATTACTAATGTGGAGATTCAAGGCCACAAGTTCAGCGCATGGCAACTGGACACGTTGCCATGGCAAACTGTAAATGGCACTGCTGCCGCAGAGCCAGCAAGCTACACTGCGCAGTGCTTGAAGAGTGTGTTAAATCATCGATCCCCTGGGAGATCCTTACCTTATCTCACACTTGTTACGTCAAAGATTGAGACGGTGAGGTAACCGTCTGGGGACTCAGAACTAACTGGGGCAGAGGCAGCTCCAGGTTTCTGAGAGAGCATGTGTGTCCCCCATGCCTCCCCCCCCCCCCCCCCCCTCAGTGATAGTCAATGCTCCTCCTTTTTAAACAGGAGTCAAGGTCTGGGTGATGGTAATTGTGTAAATGGTTGACTTTTCGTTTAAATCGTTCGCGTTTTATGGAACCTCTCCCAAAGATTTGACGGGTAAGTGTCCCAGAGGTTCTGGCCAGTACTGAACTGTAGCTTTCTAAGATCTCTTGTTAAGTCAAGCTCTCTCTCTCCGGGCTTCACCCACCCCCCCCCCACCCCCCCCCCCCGCCCCCAACCTCCCGTCCCCCCAACCCCCGCCGGCCTTCTCTTCTCTTTTAGCCCGGAGCAGAATGTTACCTCACAACGGCCTAAGTCCCACTCGGTGATCCAGGGGCAGTGCTGACCTCTTGAACCATGTCCTTTTGTTGGCCATCTGGGATTGGGCAACGTATCGTTGGCACATCAAGGTGCTGGAGATGTGCCGCCAGTGGCGGCTCCGCAACCCTCTCCCGATTCAGTGGCACAGCAGGCGGTCCAAAATGAGTGCCCTCTCCCAGGTCAACAGGCCCAGCATCAAACACTAATCACTCCAAGCCCGCGCCCCTGGGCAGGGCAGGGCCTTCGTGGGCCTGACACCGCAATACAGAAGGAACTGTTCTAGATGGGACTTGGTCCCGGCAGGCGACTTCCAGGAGGATGGCGGGAAAACTTTCGGGATGTCCTCAAAGCACAGTTGAAGAGGCCAAATATGTCCGCCAGGTCGTGGGTGTCCCTGGCTCGTGATCGACCCAAGTGGAGAAGGTTCGTTTAGGATAAGGTTCCAAACACATCGAGAGATTTTTTTTCAGGAACACACGGGGTGCGATTTTCTACCCCCCACCCCCACCCACCCCCCCAACCCCCACCCTTCGTGGCATTTTCCCGGTGGCTGAGGTGTCTCGCCGTTGGCCCCTCCCTTGCTCCTTTGTAACTCTTCTCAAAATAAATGTAACCATCCTGATATCAATGAGGCTGAAAGTTACATCGCGATCACAGTCACCAATAGCCTCTGGAGTAGATCCCCACTACAGTTTGTAGGTTGGAGGGGTAAATTTGATTGGCAAGGAGCAGGTGGGCACTGGTGTTACCCAAAGTAGATGGCCCTCCCTGCCCCACATAAGCCAAGATTCCATGGCCTGATTGTCCAGGCCACCACCCCACCCTTTGTTGTGATGGGAGGCCGTGACGTCATGGTATTATCACTGGACGAGTAAAACAAAGACACAGGGGAGTTCTCTGGGGACCCGGGTTCGAAACCCGCCACTGCAGATGGCCAAATTTGAATTGAATAAAAATCTGGAATTGAAAGTCTAATGATCACCATGAAACCATGGCTAATAGTTATAATTGAGGGCAGTACAGCGTTTCACAGCGCCAGGGTCCCAGGTTCGATTCCCGGCTTGGGTCACTGCCTGTGCGGAGTCTGCACGTTCTCCCCGTGTGTGCGTGTGTTTCCTCCGGGTGCTCCGGTTTCCTCCCACAGTCCAAAGATGTGCAGGTTAGGTGGATTGGACATTCTGAATTCTCCCTCTGTGTACCCGAACAGGTGCCGGAATGTGGCGACTAGGGGCTTTTCACCGTAACATCATTGCAGTGTTTATGTAAGCCTACTTGTGACAATAAAGATGATTATTATTATTAAAACCCACCTGGATCACTGATGCCCCTTTCGGGAAGGAAATCTGCCATCCTTACCTTGTCTAGCCTGCATGTGACTCCAGACCCACAGCAATGTTGTTGACTCTTAAATGGCCAAGCAAGTCGCTCAGTTCAGGGGAAATTATAACAATAACGCCTATTGTCACAAGTAGGCTTCAATTAAGTTACTGTGAAAAGCCCCTAGTTGCCACTTTCCGGCACCTGTTCGGGGAGGCCGGTACAGGAATTAAACTCTCACCAGCTGTTTAGCCCACTGTGCTAAACCAGCCCCTTAGGGATGGGCACTAAATGTTGGCCCACTCCGGAGATGGCTGAGAGGTCCAATGTGCGATCTGCCAAGTCTACCACGTGGGGGTGCGGGGAAGGTGGTGCTCGAAGGATCGGGTACACGAGTTGTTTGGAGGTTCGTGGGGTGTGTTTCACGGGGGCGGGACTAACGAGCCAGGCAGGACACCATAGACATCAACGGGACAGGAGGATACCACACGTGGCCAATGGCAATCCACGTTTCAATAAATAAAGATTCCCCTTGGCTCCTTGACCAATCAGTCAATTTGTTTTTAAAGTCGCGCATTTATGAGGCATTTTCGAGGTGCAGTTATAATGTAGCATATGTTGTGGTTCACCTGCGCAGAGCAAATATCCTCTCCTTTGGGGTGGGGAGGGTCAGGATACTTCCTGCATCTGGGCTTCACCAATATCCTCCCAATTGGACATCAAAGGCTGCAACTTCCACAGATAAACTGGGCCTTACTACAGCTCACAGTTCAGAATGACCTCCTTCCCGCACCCAACATTCCCTCCTTCTCCACACTATGGCAGTGGTCGAACGGCCGTGTTGCGCCCGACTCGGTGACGCGACGAGGACGTCCCTCTCGCGGGATTTATGATGCTTGGAACGTCTCGCGAGATCTACCGCCAAAATCTGTGTCTCACCCTCACTGGGCAACATCCAGATTTACATATTTAAGTGGGTCTCGCCCTCACTGGGTAAGATCCAGGTTTACATATTTAAGTGAGCCATGAGGCTCATTTCAATATGTCGGCTCCCGATTCTCCCGAGGCCCGAGGATGACTGGGCCTGGGTGACTGCGCATGGGGCCGTTTAGCACTGGTCCACACCAACATGGACCAGGCGTAAAGGTACCTGGGGGCGTCTCCCAGCCCGCGGAGGCCCCAGGTGTTCGGGCCTGGGCAGTGCGGTACCCTAGCATTCCAGCTGCCAACCAGGCACCTTGGCACTGCAAACCTGGCACCTCTGCAGTGCCACTGACAGACTGGCAATGGAACTGCCAAGTGCCAACCTGGCAATACCAAGGTGCCCTAGTTGCCAATGCCAGCGATCAGGCCAGGGGGTGCCCTGCCCTCATGCGGTGGGGTGAGTGTGGGCTTGATGACCTCCTGAGGGGTAGGATAGGGCAGTGGAGGAGGGAAGGGGTCTGGAGGCCGCTACGAAGTGGTGTCCGTGACCGGGCGAGAGATCGGGGCGGCATTTAAAAATGGCGCTCCAAACTCTTCCTTCATTGACGGGCTGAGCTCAGGAAATTAGGGAAGTGTGACCTCCGTAGGACATTCCCTACCGAGGCCAAAAAAACAAGAGTCCTGTTTGATAGCGGATCATTCCGAGCGCTGCAGGCACGAGTAAGACCCCACTACACCCCCCCCAAAAAGGGACTCTACGTTTTGGGCGTTAACTCGGGCTCTATCCTTCCTTGCCTCACGTGTTCAGTCATCAAGGTCCCAAATTCCGGAATTCCGTCCCTGAAACCCCACCTCACTATCTCCTTTAAGGCTCTCCTCAAAAATCTACCTCTTTAACCTCCCTGACCAAATATTTGGGACGGTATCAAATTCTGTCTGATAATGGACTCGCGGAGCGCCTTGGGGGCTTTTTAACTATTTTCCAGATGCCATGTGGACACAAGTTGGTTTTGCCCTGGGTGGGAGGAGCAGAGATCCCCGGCACTTCCAGCGCATGTCAGGACTGAGCTGAGGGATGATGGTTTGCGGGGGAATGGTGCACTGCTGCAGCGCAACCTCCCACCCCCACTCCCTCCACGCCCCCCGCAGCAACTCCACTCCCCGAACCCCACCAGGGACATTTAATATTGGGCACCGGTACCATCTAGAAGGGTGAGGGCAGCAGACTGCAACATGTTCAAGAAGGCAGCTCACCACCACCTTCTCAAGGGGCGATTGGGGATGGGCAGTAAATGTTTGTGTAGCCAGCGAAGCCGACACCCCATAAATGAATTTTAAAAGAGGATCTCGGCTATCAGATGCAGCCTCCTTACACGGCTCCACAAACTTTGGCCCAACAACGCTCTTAAGCCCCACCTTGAACGAAATTACAACAGGTACTTACCGGTGGGACCTGGCTGCGCGGGCGCACCTTCAGGGGCTAGGCCGGCGCCGGATTGGTTTGCGCCGCGCGAGTTGGTGCATGTGCGGGAGCGCCAGCGTGTGGAGGGGTTCATCTCCGCGTCGGCCATCGCGTAGGTCCACAGCAGCCGACACGGAGGAATAGAGTGCCCCCACGGTGGGCCCCGATCACGGGCCACGCCACTGTGGGGGCATCTCCCGGGGCCAGGATGGGCAACAAACGCTGGGTCCAGCCCCGCGACGCCCACGCCGCGTGAACGAATGAAAGAAAAACAGAAAGCCGATTCGCCCAGCGTGTCTGAATCAGCCAGCAGTCTATTTAACTGGCAAATTGGC
Organism: Scyliorhinus torazame; assembly: GCF_047496885.1. Taxonomy (NCBI): domain Eukaryota; kingdom Metazoa; phylum Chordata; class Chondrichthyes; order Carcharhiniformes; family Scyliorhinidae; genus Scyliorhinus; species Scyliorhinus torazame. Next base: position 28,516,354 of record NC_092731.1, read on the forward strand.
GTCGTGATCAAGCGTGGGCCTTGTCCACCCCCTCCCCCGGCCTCCTGACCACCTTCACCCCAAATCCCTCATAAATCTGACAGATTCCTCACCTTGAACTGCTGGAAACATCATAGAAACAGGTGTAAATGGATTAAAGGATGAAGTAAGGAATCGGCTGTACACGTGAGGATAATTATAGGGCAATTTGCACCTCCGCAGGATCCGACAAGGCCGAGGTAGGTTTAAATGCCGTAACCACGCAGTACAATCACAACAAATAGATTAGGTTTCTGAAGCACTCCTCAAATCCTCACTAGCGCCTCAAAGCACTTTACAAAGAGGAATGAAACACTTGCATTTATGTCATCGCATCACTTCCTCGGGCCTCCCCCTCCCAGTTTCTCGGCAGCCGATGGATTGCTTGGGAAGTCTCGTCATGGAACATACAACGCAGAAGGAGGCCATTGGGCCCATCGAGTCTGCACCGACCCACTTTTATTTCCGGCAGCTATGGAGAAAGGGAGGGAACCCACGTTCCGGTGGGCAGGTGTATACTGGTGAAAGCGGGGGAGGGACCAGGCCCTGAGGGACGGCACTCCGGAGGGCGAGGGCCCAATGTCTGAAGGATTCGCCAGGCGGCGCCCATATTGCTGCCCCGGTGATGCCAGATTACGCACCCTGAAGGAGCAACCCGCCCTCTAGGCCTGCCTCAAGGCCTACGGCGTACAGGAGCGGGCAGGCATACAGATTGGGAGCAGGAGGAGGCCATTTGGCCCCTCGAGCCTGCTCCACCACTCAATAAGAGGACTAATCTGATCAGACTCCCTTTGTTAGTCAAGAATCTATCCGCCTCTCTCTCAAAAACATTCATTGGCCCCGCCCTCATCCCTCTTTGGGAAAGAAGATTCCGGGGATTCACGACCTTCCGAGAGAAGAAAAATTCCCCTCATCCCCGTCTGAAATGGGAGACACCTTCAGCTGGAATTCTCTGGCCGCTCGCTAGGTGGCGGAATTCTCTGGTCACGTCGGTAATGCACCCCCGCCGATGGATGCCTTCAACGTGAATTCCCATTGGCAAGCTGGGGGCGGGGGGGGGGGAGGGGGGGGGTGGCGGGGGGTGTGTGCGGGGGGGGGGAGTAGAGAATCCCCGCCGTCAGCGAGCACCGTGCCACCTCCCGCTGCCGACAGGTACGCGGATGGAAGGCCGAAGTATTCCCTCCTCCCCTTATCTTTAAGTTAGCACGGTAGCACAGTGGTTAGCAATGTAGCTTCTCAGCGCCAGGGACCCGGGTTCGATTCCCGGCTTGGGACACTGTCTGTGCGGAGTCTGCACGTTGTCCCCGTGTCTGCGTGGGTTTCCTCCGGGTGCTCCGGTTTCCTCCTGAAAGTCGTGCTTGTTAGGTGAATTGGACATTCTGAATTCTCCCTCGGTGTACCCGAACAGGCGCCGGAATGTGGCGACGAGGGGATTTTCACAGTAACTTCATTGCAGTGTTAATGTAAGCCTACTTGTGACAGTAATAAAGATTAGTATTATTATAAAATTGCAAACCCCTCGTTCTAGCCTCTCCCAGAAGGGTAAACATCCTTTCCGTCTCCAACCTGCCAAATCCCCTCAGGATCATGTACCTTTTAATAAGATCACCTCTCAGTCTTCCAAACTCCAAAAGATTCAGGCCCAAACTGTCCAAATCTTCCTCGTAAAACAGTTCCTTAATCCCAGGTATCAGTTGAGTGAACCTTCCCTGAACTGCTTCCAATGCATCTATATCCTTTCTTAAATAAGGAGAACAAAACTGTAAATGTGGTCTCACCAACGGCCTAGAACAAAACATCCCAACAATTATATTCAATTCCCCAGGCAATAAATTACAGAATTCCATATGCCTTCCTAACCTTTCTATTGGAACACTCTCACTGCAGCACAGTGCTCATGTTCCTGGACTACTTACGGGCAGCACGGTAGCACAAGTGGATAGCACTGTTGCCTCACAGCGCCAGGGTCACAGGTTCGATTCCGGCCTCGGGTGACTGTGTGGAGTTTGCACGTTCTCCCCCGTGTCTGGGTTTCCTCCGGGTGCTCCGGTGTCCTCCCTCAGTCCAAAGATGTGCGGGTTAGGTGGATTGGCCACGCTAAATTGGCCCTAGTGACCAAAAAGGTTAGGAGGGGCTATTGGGATACGGCGATAGGGTGGAAGTGAGAGCTTAAGTGGGCCGGTGCAGACTCGATGGGCCAAATGGCCTCCTTCTGCACTGTATGTTCTATGTTCTTTGTTCTATGTCCTACTTTTCCAGAGGTTTGGGACAATAATTCAGAGGTGTATCTGCAAACCCCATCCTCCCCACCCCCCCCACCCCCACCCCCACCATCCCCCCCCCCCTCCCCCACCGCAGCAGTTTGCGAACTTGACTTAAAGAAATCGGGAAGAGATTGAAAAGCCCAGCTAAGGGGCTTCGGGGTAGGAGACCAGCCATCTTGATCAGGCCTGGTCGATGTGTGACTCCAACTCCAGAACAGTGTTGCTGACTCTGAACAGCATTCTAGACTGGCCCAGCAAACCACTCGGCTGTTGCCAAGACCTTCTCTAGGGCAATTAGAGATGGACAAAGAACGGCAGCCTTGTTATCGCCATGACCGCGGGCTGAGAATGGATGAAAATATCATAAACCCTCCTTTCCTCTGATTCCTGCTCCTTCTTGGTCATTAGAGTGGGCAAATCCTCCATTTTGAAATCCCATTTCTGGTCTTCAGAACCTCTCCTTGGGGTCAACCTATCCTCCTGCTCCTTTTGAGTTTGTTCAATGGCACGATGCGGAGTTTGTCTCCAACAGCTCAAAGGCGGGAACCCTCTTTGCCAGCTCCGCTGCTCATGAACCACACTCCAATGTTCAGCTGGCAACAGAACCTGGCTCGGTTACCCCTGCATTGCAATGTGGAAATTCCGGGCCTTCCGAGGCCGCTGGAATTAGCTTTGATGGGGATTCAGCAGGTGGGTGTCAGGAAGGCCGTCGTTAAGGCAGGTGTGTCGTCGCCATCCCAGCTGTCAAGGATGTCCTTTTTCCAAACAGTTGCTCAGAAAATGGCATCACCGTTTCCTCCCACTAACCTCCCCTCTACCCCCTCCGCTCTCCTCCCCTCTACCCCCTCCGCTCTCCTCCCCTCTACCCCCCGCCGCTCTCCTCCCCTCTACCCCCCTCCGCTCTCCTCCCCGCTACCCCCCTCCGCTCTCCTCCCCTCTACCCCCCTCCGCTCTCCTCCCCTCTACCCCCTCCACTCTCCTCCCCTCTACCCCCCTCCGCTCTCCTCCCCTCTACCCCCTCCACTCTCCTCCCCTCTACCCCCCTCCGCTCTCCTCCCCTCTACCCCCCTCCGCTCTCCTCCCCTCTACCCCCTCCACTCTCCTCCCCTCTACCCCCCTCTACTCTCCTCCCCTCTACCCCCCTCCACTCTCCTCCCCTCTACCCCCTCCACTCTCCTCCCCTCTACCCCCCTCCGCTCTCCTCCCCTCTACCCCCTCCACTCTCCTCCCCTCTACCCCCCTCCACTCTCCTCCCCTCTACCCCCCTCCGCTCTCCTCCCCTCTACCCCCCTCCGCTCTCCTCCCCTCCACTCCCCCCTCTGCTCCCTTGACTTTGCTCCCCTTCCCCTCCAATCCTCTCCCTCCCCCTCCAACCCCCTCCTTCCCCTCCACTCCCCTGCCCTCTCCTCTTCTTCCCTCCCCTCCATGCCACTCCCCTCTGTTATGGATCTGGGTTTACAGAACCCCACAGTGTTTCATGGATTTCAACCGACCCACAACTTGTAATAGATTGTGGTGCGGGAAGCACACGGCGTACTCTCCAGGTGTGACACAGCAGAAATGGACAAATGGTTTTAAGACAAAACAATGTTTATTCTATGAACTCAAGTTAACCTTTTAAAAACAAACATTGAATATCTTAACACCCATTACTTCAAACATAACCCCAAAAGACTACAACACTAAATAATCCTTCAAATTGTTCCTTTAAACATCCAAAAGACTTCAAACCTTCAAAAATAGGAGCACATTAGGTTACATTCAATATATTTGTAGTCTTTGGATTGCAGAAATCAACAGACCAGCTCTGTGTTTCTTCCTGCAGCTCACAGCAAAACACACAGACACTCCCAGCTGCCTTCTCAAACTGAAACCAAAAAGCAGAAGTGAGCTCAGCTCCCCCCACCCTCTGACATCACTTCAGTAATATGATAAGCTCCATTTCTTAAAGGTACATTGCTTAAACATCCATTTCTTAAAGGTACTCTCACATGACACCTCTCCTCTCCTCTCCTCTCCCATCCCATTCCCTCCCCTCCCCTCTCCTCTCCTACCCTCCCCTCCCCTCCCAGTGTCCCAGCGATCCCCATTTATATTCTTTTGATTGAACAAATAACAGTTAACACACACTAAATTTAACACCAATTAGCAAATTAACAAATCAGACGGGGGTGGTGTAATGAAGTCTCTTAAAGCGACATGGCCCAGTTAATATCTTTTGGGGAATCAAATGAACAAGTAAAGGGGCCAAAATAACAAATTAATGAAAGACCAAATGAACAAATAAAAGGGGCAGTCCGCTTATTCCAGTTTCTAGATGAATAAATGCCCATCATCTCTTCAACAATGTAATTGCCATTAACTGGTAACAATGTAATTGGCGATAATATTGGCAACAATGACACCTTATTGTTACTCCAAGGGCAGTTTCTTCAGCCAATCACTATCAGACTGATGTAAATCAAACGTTTATAAGAGTACCCGATCTTGGCCCAATCACCCGTAACTCCACCTAACCTTTGGACACTAAGGGGCAATTTAGCACGGCCGATCCACCTAACCTGCACATCTTTGGACTGTGGGAGGAAAGCGGAGCACCCGGAGGAAACCCACGCACACACGGGGAGAATGTGCAGACTCCGCACAGACAGTGACCCGAGGCCGGAATCAAACCTGGGTCCCCCCCCCCCCGAGGCCGGAATCAAACCTGGGTCCCCCCCCACACCCCCACACCCCCACCCCCCCCCCCCATGCCATTGGGCAACGCCGCGGAGGTGAAAGTAGATGACTTTCGTGATGCCTGAACACGCGCATCAATAAGCCGGTTGGGCAGAATGTCCGGCTTCTCTGCTGTGAACTTAATTTAAATTAACTAATATTTCTCTAGGAGGGTGCACCCATGGAAAAGTCAATCTATCTGCCGTTTTAATCGAGGGCAGCACTCGCGCTATGTCGGGAGGCAAGCGCAAAATGGACCAAATCCAAAATGAGATAAAATCAGCTATTATAAATTATGTACAGGCTGTAATTTAGCGACCTTTTGGAGAAGGGCAGAATTGTTCAGAGAAATATGGCATTAGAATCAGAAAATAATCCCTGAATTCATTCAGCGGATCAGTGCCGAGATTGGCAAACAAAATGGAGGCTCCGGATTGAATCTCCAGTTTAGGATGGAGTGCTGGCCGGTTGGGGGGACCATCGATTGGATGCAACGTGGGGGCAGGAGGAGAGGGCAGGGTTTGCTCATTGCTACCCCGCCAGCCCTGTCGCGAATGCAGTTGGGTGAAGGCAGGGATTGGGTTTGCCTCCAATGACCCCGATAGTTTACAGTGCTCCCCGAACTCGTGGCTGCCACCACCCATAAGGACAGCAGATGCAACGGGACATCATCACCTCCTTGTTCCCCTCTAAGTCTGACTTGGATTTATGTCGGTTTGCTCGTTGAGAAGTATGACAGGATCAGAATAAAGTAACGGCAATAGTTTCACCATTCCCCCCATCCCACATCTATAGTGACATCGCCACAGTCCCAGGTGATCGTCGGCTGCTTTCCCCTTTGAGGGGGGAGAGCTGACGGGCGGTGATTTAAACTGAGGATCACCGCGCCTCAGGCGAGGGTCAAGGTTGAGAAGGCATGGATAACCTCAGCCGGTACGGGGAATTGAACCCGCGTTGCTGGCCTCGCTCTGCAGCACGAACCAGCCGTCCAGCCCACTGAGCTGAACCGGCCCAGAACCATCAATTTAAATGCTCCAAACCTTCCCGGATTCTTCAGCCTTGTGAGGGTTAAAAATCAGCCTTCCGATCCCAGCCAGCAATTCCGAATGGAACGTTATTACAGAGAGAAGCACTTGTACTCTAGCTCGACCCGACCACATACTTTTCCAATTCCGAGAGCTAATGGCTCCCTTATTAGATGTTCAAACCATTCGGAATGCCAGGACTAGAATTTTTAGATCTGATTACAAAAACTGTTGGATCTGTCCTTGTTTCCATTTTCTACCATTCCCCCAGCTGATTCCATGGATTGCAGAGGTAATGCAAGCAGTCTGGTTTTCATTCAGCCAATGACTTTACAGAGCGAGGTGGGGGCGGTGGAGGGTGAGTGGGGACGGGGGGGACGGGGGGGGGGGGGGGGCGGACGGCTGTGCACCCAGGCAGGAACTCACTCTATGTTCAAGGTACAAAATCTAAGAATTGCATTTTTCAATCCTCCAACTTTCTCCTGTCCTTGCCTGACTCTGCACCCTCACGTTGGGGCCTTGCCTTTTGCTGATTTGGTAAGAAATGTAAATATCCCCCCTCACACAAGACCGTAAGACAAAAGAGCAGAATTAGGCCACTCGGCTTATCGCATCTGCTCCACCATTCAATCATGGCTGATATGTTTCTCATCCCCATTCTCCTGCCTTCTCCCAATAACCCCCGATCCTCTTATTAATCAAAAACCTATCTATCTCTGTCTGAAAGACACTCAGTGAATTGGCCTCCACAGCCTTCTGCGGCAAAGGGTTCCATTGATTCACCATCCTCTGGCTGAAGAAACTCCTCCTCAACTCTGTTTAAAGAATCGTCCCTTTAGTCTGAGATTGTGTCCTCTGGTTTTAGTTTTTCCTACAAGTGGAAACATCCTCTCCATGTCCACTCTATCCAGGCCTCGCAGTATCCTGTAAGTTTCAATAAGATCCCCCCTCATCCTTCTAAACTCCAACGAGTACAGACCCAGAGTCCTCAACTGTTCCTCATACGACAAGCTGTTCATTCCAGGGATCATTTTTGTGAACCTCCTCTGGACCCTTTCCAAGGCCAGCACATCCTCCCTTAGATACAGAGCCCAAAACTGCTCCCAATATTCAAAATGGGGTCTGACCAGAGCATTATACAGCCTCAGAAGTACATCCCTGGTCTTGTATTCTAGCCCTCTCGACATGAATGCACACCTTGGGTGTTAGAGAATCCTTTACAACCAATTTCCTTTAAACGTTGCTGTTGCCTCTGTTACCACCAACTTTTCACCGGTGCATTCCTCATCCCAACAAAATCCTCTGGTTAAAGACATTCTTCTTGTTGGTGGGGGATGAGGATGGCGCGAAGGAGATGAATGTGGCGCACCGTGCCAGTGGACACCCCCTTGGAAGGGCTAGGTGCCCCCTCCCCCTGACCCATTTGCCAATTGCTTTATACATGTGTCCCTGCCAGCCGACACAGGTTTTGGGAGACTGTGCCAGCCAGCCAGCCTATCGATCTGAGCAATTCCGAGACGCTCGAATTTCATGAGGAACATCTGGGTTTTTCCATCGGGCTGGGAGCGCAGAGCCAGGGCATTTCCATGCTGCACGGGCCCCGATCCGGGACAAAGTGCTCCGGAAGTTGGGATTTTCGCCCCGGGGTGGTGAGGCTCTCTGGGAGTCGGCCGTGAGGTCCCCAGGACGGGTGTGGCGGCAGACGGTTTGGAAGGCCTGCCTGGGTGCGCCGGCACTGAGTCCAAGATCTTTTAAGAAGCAATAAAACAAGAAAAATGCCCTCTAGTCTTCAATCCGCACACTCCAACAAACTCCCGATCCATGCCAGCCAATGGCATCTCATTCCCTATAACCACCCCCATGGCCCCCCTACTCTCTATGCCTCTCGATCCTCCCTCCACAGCCCTTTGTAGCTCCTATGCCAACTTTTAGCCAACTCATCATAATCCATGAGGCCTCACCATCACCCTTTACCCTTACCTTCCATGCCAACCCACCCAGCATTCACCATAGGCAGACCTCGCAACCCATACCAAGATTAAATAAAATGAAGTTCTAAGTATCTGCTGCAGACTTTAGCTTTTACAAAAAGATTCATTCATACAAAAAAAATTCCGCCGTTTAAATTCCTTCCACTACATCCTTATAAAAAGAAACATGTTTTCAAGTGCTTAATCCCTTATAAAAACAAACATTTGATTCAACTGTTTTGGACTCACAGCAACAGGAGTTGGCCATTTGGCCCATCGAGCCAGCTCCGCCACTCAATCCGATCATGGCCGATCTTCGACCTTCCCCGTGCTATCCCCATATCCCTCGGTGTCATTGGCCTCCTATCGACTTCTGCCTTGAACGTCCTAGATGACTGAACTTCCACCGCCCTCTGGAGTGAAGAGATTCCGTGAGGCATGCGTCGATGATTCAGTGGTCACTTTCCAGTTCTCATCCACTGGCCTGGTCTCTGGAAAGTTGTTGAAACGTTGTCCTTGTCGCCTGCACAGCTCGGCTCTCAAAGGAATCGCTAACGATACCTGCCACTCTTGCCTTGATTGCTTTCCATGCAATGATGTCTCGACGCAGTATTCCCAAAAAAGACTGAGCAATCACTTATCCCAAAAATCAAAGGAGGACACGTGGAAAGAAGAATAATCGTTCTGTTCTCAGTTCCATTGGTGTGTCGCCTGGTGGTAAAGTTGACCATGTGTGTTAACAAGCAGTCTTTACGATTCATTTTTGACTCCTCTGCCGCCAGCGGCGGTGGAGGAGGTCCGTCACTGGCAGGATCTTCCAGTCCCGCCTCTGTCAATGGCATCTCCCGCTATTCGCACCCTCCGCCACTGGGGAATTAGCGGCAGAGGTCTCCGATGGCAGGGCTGGAAGATCCCATCCTATATTGTTATGGGCCATGGTTTAGAGAACCCCAAAGTGTATCATGGAGTTCACCTGACCCACAACTTTTACTAGATTGTGGTATGGGGAGCACACGGCCCACTCTACAGGTGTGGGACAGCAGAAATGGAAAAGTACTTTTTAAAGCAGAACAATGTTTATTCTATGAACTCAAATTAACCTTTTTAAAACATACAGTGAACATCTTAGCAACCATTAATTCAAATACAACCCCCAAAGAATACAATACTATGTAATCCTTAAACTGTCCTATGAACATCCATAAGACTTAAAAAAGAACTTTTAAGAGAAGCACATCTGGTTCAAGTCACTACTGAGAGCAGTTATTAGTTTTAAATCACCAAAGGATTGATTTACCGTTTTTAGATTACAGAGAGAGAGACTAATCCCCCTTCTGGCTGTGACTGCAGCTATCTGAGTTGCAATCCCATGTACTTGAACCATCCAAGCATGGCACAGTTTAGCTCACTCATTCAATTAAAACCCTTCACGGTTTTTGAGCTCCAAATTAATTCTTCCTTGGCTGAAGGAGTAATTTGTTGCTTCCTTTCTCCATTTATTTGTCCACTTGAATAGGTTGGAGTCTCAATCCCACCTGAAGAACAGCACCTCTAACACCGCAGCACTCTTTCTGTACTGCGCTGGAATGGCCCGCCTCAGTTATGTACTCAGGGGGGCCGGATTCTCTGAACATGGGGCTGTGTCCCCACGGCAGCAGCAAAACGCTGGCGTTTCACTCTGGACTTTCCTGAAGAACGTCCTGAGTGATTCCCCGACCTGCAGGGGGCTGGCAGGGCCCCAGAGTGCTCCTCGCAGCTCTGGCTGCGGATACGGGGCCCCGCATTTCCGGTCGGGAGTTCGCGCACGCGCGGGGCGGCCGGCCGCGACATGGTGGACTCGCACTGCGGACCGTCATCAAAAAATGTAGGCCCCCCCCAAGATTGCGCGCGCCTGCCATTCCGTGCCGCCCAATCGCTCCCCTGGCCGTCCATGAGGCCTCCCCCCACCCCCCCACCCCACCCCCCCATTGAGCGATCCCCCCGCCCCACACCAGGGCGGCCACGGACTGAATCCGCAGCCGCCTGCCGAGATTCCCGACGGCCGATACGTGGTTAGAACCAGGCCGTCGGGGACTCGGCCAGTCTAGTACGGAGAATTGCGAGGGGGGGGGGTGCGGGGTGGGGGGTGTGCGGGGGATGGGGGCCCTCCGTCAATGACCCCCCTACCCCGCGCCGTGTAGATCCCGCCCAAGCGATTCTCCGGGGATCGGTAAATCGCTTCAGCGGCGCTGGTCCCGATTTCCGGGTACACGGCCATTCCCTGCCCCCCGCGCCGAACACGATTCCGGCACGGCGGCTGGGAGAATCCCGCCCAGGGACTTTGAACCGGAATGTTCGGGACCCCGAGAGAGCCAACAACCCAGCCGTACTGGAACTCACGACACTGGCCTCCCTGCAAGAGGGATTTGTGAAATGATGCCCAGGAGCAGCTCTCCCTCCAGTCTTGGGTAAGATGTTGCGCACGATTTAACGGCCTGGTCATGCCTGGTGAAAATCCGTGCCAGCCAGTTCGATCGCGGGAGCGACCTAAATCGCGAAGCCCCCCTAGACGCTAAGCGGTTTGCGATCGCAGCGGCTCGCTCCCGTTGGTGGATTCTAGAACTCGTCTGGGCGCGGCGACATTCCATTAACCACCACTTAAGGCCCATCACCATCTCATTAACAAGATGGTCACCGTATCCAATGGCCTCCTGGGATCGAATTGGCTCACCAGTGAGAGGTCCCACGAGCGATGATTAGTCCTGGTCCAGCTGAACAGCACTTGAAGGGTCTCCCAGGCCGTTGCCGACACTTGGGCGGTCAGGGAGTGGGCAGGGTGGCACCACTCTGGCTCTCCCCCTGGCACCTTGGCACTGCCACTCTGGTAATGACAAAGTGCCAGGTTGGCACTGCCAGGCTGGCAGGGGCACTGCCAGGGTGTCAGGGCCGCAGTGCATGGGTGCCTGGGGTGCCTGGGTAACACTGCTATGGGTGGGGCCTGAGGTGAGCGATGCTTGTGAACTGTGGAATGAAGGGGTGTATGATGGGTGTGGGTGTGTGTGTGAAGGGTCTCCGGAAGGTTTGGGAAGGTGAAGAGTTGTAGTCCCCGAAAGGGGGGTCCGAATGGGGGGGGGTGGGATGGCCTGAAATGGGGGTGGCCTCATTGACCCCCAGAGTGGTGTGTCTGTACTTGGGGGGTGGGGGGGGGGGAGGGGGGGAGGGGGATAGGGTAGTGTCCAAATGTGTGGGGGGGAACATTGCCCATGGGTGGCAGGTCAAGGACCCACAAGCTCACCTAGAGATCAAGCACCCTTTCAAATGACGGCCCAACCGCTGAGGAGCCGGTTTGGTCAACAAGCTCAGCTCCCACTAACGAAAATAATGGGCTCGCCCGACTGGGAACTCGCAAGGGCCCAAAAATAGGACTAAATGTCATCGATAGCGGGCCAGCAGCCCGCCAACACAGCTGGCGAGTAGTTCGCGGGAAATCTCGCTCGCTACGGCACTTAGAACGTGTCCCGTTAAATCGCAACCGGTTATTCCAAACTATTTTTTTTTTGGCAGTGCGTGAGTCGCGGGGTGCGCAGAGCAAGGGAGCCACAAGGGGGCGGCACCGTCTGAACCACCATCCCCCCCCCACCGGTGGTATATTTTCCCACGATGGAGGTGCGCCCCCCATTGGCCGCAGGCAGGATCTTTAAGGCCCGATTTGTCCATGGCGTTTTGTGTGCCTCGCCCCGCCCAACAGTCTGGTAAAATCTGGCCCAACGTCCGAGGCGAATCCATCTCCGACAAATAGCATTATTTTTGTGTTGCAATATTTCCGCTCCGGTTCAGATTCCGGAATGAGCTGATTAAAACCTGCAATCGCCCCACAGGCAGGTTTTTTTTTTTTTTTTTTGCGTTTTACTTTTCACGCCTGGATTATTTTGGGAAGCACTTTGAATCCAACAAAAAAAAGATGGCGAGCGGCTACTTTAATCAGGAAGACGACAAAATGTTCTCGGTTGAACTCTCGCTTGGCAACTGCTACCTTCCAGCAACTGGGAACGCCGTTCGATGAAGGAAAGGGAGAGGCGGGAGTGAGTGACAGATTCCCCATGTTGAGGGGGTCACAATCTGGTCGGGTTACCGAGACATCCACATGGGGAGAGCTCCTCTTTGCCAGACAGAGATGAGGAGACACCCAGAGAGTGGTCGGCCCTGTGGTATTCATCGCCGCAGGAAGCAGTTTCTCCATCACCTCGACAGCGGCGCAATGTGGTCCGGAACGCACTTACAGTAAACACCGTTTGCATGTTATTAGCGGGCCCGACTCAGTGTTCTCCGGAGGGCTTCCGCGATTCTCCTCCTCCGATGGGCCGGGTTCCCGACGCCGCGGTTATCGAGTGCTTGATAAAAATCGTGAAACCGGAGTGGCGGCTGCGGAGGGAGGGAGAGGAGGTACGGAAAGTGTCCAACTTCGCCAGAGTTTGCCGGCAGTTGTGCCGCTGGCTGGGGGGGGGGGGGGGGGGGGGGGGAAGCTTCTGCCAGGATCGGGGGGCTGTGAGTAGACGGCACAGAATACCATTACCGCAACTGGCAAGGCAGCCCTGCAGCTGTGCACGCCGCAAACAGCCCACTGTGAACTTAGTGCCATGGGTCGTATAGGTGTGCCCCCCAGGACACCCCACTTGGTGCCCTCTGGCCCCAGCCGACCCATGAGCTGTATGGGCGCGGTCCGACACAACCAGTGCCACCTTGTTGGCTGGGATGAGTGTGCCTGGGGAGTGTAATGTGTGTGTGCGGCTGGGATGAGTGTGTGTGGGGAGTGCAATGTGTATGTGCGGCTGGGATGAGTGTGTGTGGGGAGTGTAACGTGTATGTGCGGCTGGGATGAGTGTGTGTGGGGAGTGTAATGTGTGTGTGTGGCTGGGATGAGTGTGTGTGGGGAGTGTAATGTGTATGTGCGGCTGCAGCTCGTCAGCCTCCCGAGTATCTGGTGAATCCCACACCGTTTTTCATTGGAATCGATTGTGTTCCACATGGCGTCGATGCTAGCCCCTCAATAGTAGCCAAGTGGGTCCCGGTGTGGCGCCAGTTTTTCTGTCGTGGAAGTCCACGAATTCTGCGTTGGTGTCAACACTCAAACTCGGAAATGGAGAACCCCGCCCACAGTATTTTGGCCGCAACTACTTCCTGTGGTAACGAATTCCACAGGCCGACCACTCTCCGGGTGAAGAAATGTCTCCTCATTCCCGTCCTGAATGGGCCACCCCGTATCCTCAGACTGTGACCTCTGGTTCTGGACCCCCCCCCCCCCCCACCATCGGGAACATCCTTCTTGAATGGCGAGGCAGACTGGAAGGGCTGCTTGGCCTGTGCTTGCTCCTACCTTCCATGTTCCTCGGTTCCTCGTCACGCAGAAATAGAAAGAGAAAACGGTGAAGTATGAGATACAGGACACTCAGGCCTTCTAGAAAACTCCGCCTCAGTGCTTCAGCCATGGTGTCCATCTGAAGTCAATGACTGATTTGAAGCATTAGCGGATGTCAACGCAGTGCCGAAAAGCGGTCACTTCATGAGGTAAAGGGACATCTACGCACTCGCGCACTGGATCATTCCAGGAATAATTGCAGCTGACTTCGATTTTAACACTTGCATTATTTACAGAGCCCAGGAGAGGAATAGATACCCCTCATGACTTATTAAAGCTGCGATCTCAGCCCCCAAAATATCCCTGTGACAAAATCCTGTGTGCCAGATTCACGAAGAGCTATCTTTAGGAATTGACAATTCGCACGAAATGATAAATAGAGCTCGGCCAAAAGCGACGCAAGAAGCTGCACTCGTGTTGTGATCACGGTCCTGAGCTGACTGGGGAAAGAGCTGCAGTTCCGAACCGGGTTTTTTCTGCTGTCATCGCCGCCGCCTTCGGAGGAACTCAACCCCTCGCACGGCAGTTCAGTTCTGTCGAATGCTGCGCCTATCGCGCTGTGCGATTGGGATCTAATGGACCAACTTGGCCTTTGCGGGCGTTTGGTGTCGATGAGGGGGGGGGGGGGGGGGGGCCTCTCAGGACTGAGAGAACCCAGCCAGATGCCTTTTTAAAAAAATTTAGAGTACCCAATTCTTTTTTTTCCAATTAAGGCTGTTGTACCCTCCATAACGACGCTTAGTAAAACGGTAAAGAAGGCTTTAATAAGCTAAGAACTAGCCTGGTGCCGAGACGGGTGCTAACTGGGTCCCGCCCACAAGGCGGCCCCTTATATACGGCTCCCAGATGGGCAGAGGCGGAGTCCCCCAGGGTTCCAAGCCCGGTCTTAAAGGGGACATCACCTTACATGATGGCAAGAGTACAGTAGTACAGTAACCGTTCATCACAAAGGGGCAATTTAGCGTGGCCAATCCACCTTCCCTGCACATCTTTGTGTTGTGGGGTGAAAGCCACGCAGACACGGGGAGAATGTGCGAACTCCACACCGACAGTGACCCAGAGCCGGGATCGAACCTGAGACCTCGGCGCCGTGAGGCAGCTGTGCTAACCACTGCGCCACCGTGCTGCCCAAAAACAGAGCATTCATGTCGGAAGACAAGGAAGAGGCTGAAACCCACCTGGTTACAAAAAATAATGAAACCCCTCACTGGTGAAACCGAACCGTTCGCTGGCAGCAGGACCTCCGGTGACCCGGCAAACGCCTGCCGCAATTTCTCCATTCTCGCCACCGAGGCTGCGGATTTGATCACATGCACATCCATCCATCATGGATGGCCGCCGACGATGATAAGGAACAAGGCACTTCCAAAGGATCCCCTGAAATCGAGATGGATCCCTGTCCATGGTCGCACTGGGCCGCTCCCAAGGGTGTAAATGGGCTGGCGGGGGTAGCTGCTGCAGTTGGCATATTGCTTGACCGCACGGTCAATGTCCTTGTCCAGTCCTGGCCACCAGATAAAGCAGCATGGAGCGTCTTAACCTTGGTCATGTCAGGTCATGCGCGTAACTCCTATAGCAGCGCCACCCCTTGGCTGGGAGGGGAGGTGACGACCACTCTTGCTCCCCGCATCTACGGTCCACCCCCTACACTCTATGGTGTGTTTGTACCGGTAATGCTGTGCCATCCGTGATGATTGGGGGGTGAAGGGCATTTCCCAGCAAGAGAGACGACAGGGGCAGCACGGTAGCACAGTGGTTAGCACAGTTGCTTCACAGCTCCAGGGTCCCAGTTTCGATTCCCGGCTAGGTCACTGTCTGTGCGGAGTCTGCACGTTTTCCCCGTTGATGCGTTGGGTGTTCTGGATCCGTGGAACACATACAGGCCACCAATACTTGAAATAGTGCAACACTATTTCATTGAATCATTAACTGTTTAACATACTCTGAATGTGGGTTAACACGATACTAGCTTTAACTAAAGACCTTTGCCTTGTCCTAACCAGTCGATGCACTCAGCACATGGTGAATGTCTGTGTTACAGGCTGTGAGCTCTGTCCTCCTAGCTAGCTGCAACTCGAAGGAATGGAACTCTGATGCCCCCTGTCTTTATAGTGCTTGTGCTCTAACTGGTGATTGGCTGCGGTGTTGTGTGTGTTTATTGGTCCCACTGTCTGTCCATCAGTGTGTGTCTGCACCATGATATACTGGTGTACATTATGACACCCATGTGTACGTGGGTTTCCCCCGTGTGCTCCGGTTTCCTCCCACAGTCCAAAGATGTGCAGGTTAGGTGGATTGGCTATGCTAACTTGCCCATAGTGTCCAAAAAAGGTTAGATGGGGTTACGGGGATAGGGTGGAGGTGTGGGCTTGGGTAGGGTGCTCTTTCCAAGGGCTGGTGCAGACTTGATGGGCCGAATGGCCACCTTCTGCACTGTAAATTCTATGAAATCTATGAAAAAAATCTACGACCCTTTGATAGACCCGAACCTGTCCAGATTTGTCATGATTCCAACCGCGAAGGACTATTCCTTCTATCTTTGCTAGTACTGGGTCTCACTCTGTGACCATGTCTGGATTTGCTGGGCTGAAATTGGGCGGGTTTCCAAAAGGTTCAAGGCTCGTGTGACCTCTTGCGGCACCGCTGGTGGTGAATCACTCTGCGGCAAGGTTAGGCGATTCAAGGCATCTGCGTTTGCAACGTGAGTACCCGGCCTGTACTGGAATGAGACCTCATAGGTTGCCTACAGCAACGGCAACGCTGGACTCTGGCTGAGATGATGGGAGAAGTGGCTTGACCCTCCCTGAACAAGCCCAATAACGGTGTGTGGTCCTGTGACTGTCGTGAAGCGCCGCCCATTTATTTATTGGTGACTTTTTATTTTACCCCGCATACTTCTGCCAAGCCCTCCTTTTCAAACTGGGAGCAACCTCTCTCTTCATCAGCCGAGGACCTGGAGGCAGAGAACATGGGTCTCCCCATTCCATCCCCCATCTTGTGTGACAGAACTTCCCCCAAGCCACGCAGTGACCCATCACACCTTCCCACAATCCCTTTCTCCTGGGTCGAAACCGACCAACAGGTCTGAAGATTGCAGGGCTTATTTGACTCTTTCAAAGGCCCTCCAATAGCATTGTTGCTATTTCTTCAGCCGCTGATGTAGAGGTGCTAATGGTTTTTGACGGGCCGGGTATGAAACTCCCATAATAATGTACCGTGCCCAAGAAAGACGTCAGCTCGGACACGAGCCTTTTCGATAGTCTTGACCTTTTCCGCTAACAGGCGCAAACCTTGACCTTCGACCTTGAAACTCAGGTAAGAGACCTCGGAGGCCTGAAGGTCGCACTTACGCTTGCAGCCTTGAATCTCTTGAGTATGTCCTCCAGGTTCTCCAACCCTGTGGCCAACACATCGTCCAGATACACCGGTGCCTTGGCTCTTCCCTGCAGGATCTTGCTCTATTGTGAAACACCACCACATTCAAGGATGTGGGCTGGTAAGTGGGATTAGCGCGAGATTGGGGGAAGTTATTTTCGATGCAGACTCAATAGGCTAAAGGGTCTTTTCTGCGCTCTATGACTCTTTGGTTTGCGGGTAAATGGCAGAGTCTAATGAAACACCATAGGGCAACTGGGTACACTGGTACAGACCCTCGTGAATATTTATCGCCATGTATTTCCATGAGGTCCTCAAGGTCCTCAATCTGTGGGATCGGGTGACCATCCAGCTTGCCCACTTGGTTCGATTAATTTATGGGCAGCACGGTAGCACAAGTGGTTAGCACTGTGGCTTCTCAACGCCAGGGTCCCAGGTTCGACTCCCTGCTGGGTCACTGTCTGTGCGGAGTCTGCACGTTCTCCCCGTGTGTGCGTGGGTTTCCTCCGGGTGCTCCGGTTTCCTCCCACAGTCCAAAGGTGTGCGGGTTAGGTGGATTGGCCGTGATAAATTGCCCTTAGTGACCAAAAAGGTTAGGAGGGGCGATTGGGTTCGGTGATAGAGTGGAAGTGAGAGCTTAAGTGGGTCGGTGCAGACTCAATCGATGGAATGGCCTCCCTCTGCACTGTATGTTCTATGTTCCTTGAGTCCTTGTCCAGCTTCAACTGCTGGTCAGCGTAGGCCATGTCAAGTTTGGTAAGTCTTTGTCCTCCTGCTAACTTTGAGTGTAGGTCCTCAATTTGTGGGATCGGATGCCCAATCAGCTTGCCACTTGGTTTGATTAATTTATTTTTGCCGCAGATGCGAATCGTTCTGTCTGGCTTCACTACGGGGACAATAGGGGCTGCCCACTCTGAGAACTGTACTGGCCTTATTATTCCCAACTCTTCTAACCACTTCAGCTCTGCCTCAACTCATAAATGCAAGGCGTAGGGCACAGGCCGAGATCTATAAAATCTGTGGAGTCTAAGTTAACATATAGATCTTGACTTTGACATCCCGTATTTTCCCCAGTTCATTATGAAAGAACCTCTGGGAAACAATCATCTGTTGTGCTCAAGATTGCCAGCCAATTTAATTTTATCTGGCTCAACCAATCTTTTCCCAATAGGCTGGGCAGCCAGCTCTTCACAATGATGATAGGTAGCTAGGCCGATTGATGCCAGGATATCACAGGTGCGGATGTAGATCTCAATATTTTTAAGGATTCTCCCCTAGTCGCTCATCTTGCCGAGGTGTCTTCCAACTTCATTTCTTGTGGGCCGCCCTTCAAATATTCCCATCACAGCAGCAGAAGCCCCAGTGTCTACTCCCATACGGAGCGGAAGGCCATTGACAAATAACTCAATTACGATGGGGGCTGATTTACACATACTTACATTATTTAACTAACACCACGAGCCTGTCTCATGAGTCGCTCTGTTGGTCACTCTTTATATTATAACCTTGAGTTGGAGTTGTTTTCTTTCTGTTCTTCCCCTGCCACCCATTCTTCCTCTCTCTGCAACACATGTGGATGTGGCCCCTCTGGTTGCCTTCGAAACACGCTGCGCTCTTAAATCTACACACTTCTCGATGGTTCTCTCCCCCCGCACTGGTAGCTCTCTTCCCCTCTCCGGGTCGACTGACCCTGTCTTCTGTCCCTTTGTCGCTACCCTTGTTCACTGCTCCTGCCTGTGGGATCCTCTGCACCATTCTGTCTTTGGCACCAAAATCAATTGGGCCCCTCTCCGTGGTGGACATGGTTAGCAGTTTCAAATTCCTAGGGGTGCACATCTCCAAAAATCTGTCCTGGTCCACCCACGTCGACGCTACCATCAAGAAAGCACAACAGCGCCTATACTTCCTCAGGAAACTAAGGAAATTCGGCATGTCCACATTAACTCTTACCAACTTTTACAGATGCACCATAGAAAGCATCCTATCTGGCTGCATCACAGCCTGGTATGGCAACTGCTCGGCCCAGGACCGCAAGAAACTTCAGAGAGTCGTGAACACTGCCCAGTCCATCCCACAAACCTGCCTCTCATCCATTGACTCCATCTACACCTCCCGCTGCCTGGGGAAAGCGGGCAGCATAATCAAAGGTCCCTCCCACCCGGCTTACTCACTCTTCCAAATTCTTCCATCGGGCAGGAGATACAGAAGTCTGAGAACACGCACCGAACAGACTCAAAAACAGCTTCTTCCCCACTGTCACCAGACTTCTAAATGACCCTCTTATGGACTGACCTCATTAACACTACACCCTGTATGCTTCATCCGATGCCGGTGCTTATGTAATTACATTGTATATGTTGTGTTGCCCTATTATGTATTTTCTTTTATTTCCTTTTCTTCTCATGTACTTAATGATCTTCTGAGCTGCTCGCAGGAAAATACTTTTCACTGTACCTCGGTACACGTGACAATAAACAAATCCAATCCAATCCAATCCCCCAACCCTATGCAAGAAACCCAACAGAGACAAATTTCATTAACATCGACCAAGACCTCGGAAACCAGGGTCCAAACAGCTTCTATGATGGGTACCTGTTGGGCAATGAGCGGGGGGCGTGAGCGAGCGGGTTGAGCGCCCGTTTTTAATTAATCATTTTGGTCGGAAAAACAATGGAGAGCCAAATTAAAATAAGGGATAAAATTCTAAAAGAGGGCGCAGGAGCAAAGAGTGAATTTGTGCACACATCATTAAAGATGCAGAACAGGTGGAGAGAGCAGTTAATAAAGCAGAGAGTATCCTGGGCTTTATTAATAGGGGCAGAGAGTACAAGAGCGAGGAGGCTATACTGAATTTATACAAGACACTAGTTCGACCTCAGCTGGGATATTGTGCACAGTTCTGGGCACCACACTATAGGAAGGATGTGAACACATTGGAGAAAGAGCAGAAGAGGTTTACAAGGACGGTTTCAGGGATGAGAAACTTCAGTGATGAGGAGAGATTGGAGAGGTCGGCACTGTTCTCCTCGGAGAGAAGAAGACCGAGAGGAGATTTGATAGATGTTCAAAATCATGAGGGGGGCTGGACAGAGTAGACGGGGAGAAACTGTTCCTGCTTGGGAAAGGGTGGGGAACAAGGGGGGCACAGATTTAACGTGATTTGTAAAAGAAGCAAATGTGATGTGAGAGAAAACTTTTTCACTCAGCGAGTGGTTGGGGTCTGGAATGCGCCGCCTGGCAGTGTGGGGGAGGCAGCTTCAATCGAGGCTTTCCAGAGGGGATTAGTTGATTATTTGAATAGAGACAAGGGATGCGGGGGGGAAAGGCAGGGGGCTGGCACTGGGTCACGAAGCTCGTTTGGAGAGGCGGGGCTGAGACGACGGGCCGAACGGCTTCCTCCTGCGCCGGAGCAACTCTGCGATTCTGTGAGGCGGGGGTTGGGACAAGTGCCTGGCGACGCGCACGCTCTCTCTCTCTCTCTCTCGCTCCCTAAGCGCTGGCACCGACGGGACAGCCAGCCAACACCGGTGTAGGTGCCCCGGCTCTGGGACCATCACTGTGCTGTCTCACCTTGGTCGAACTCCCCCCAGTGGTGGCACTTATTCCCCATGCTTTCTAGGGCAGGTTAAACCCCTCTACCTTAACGCGGCCTGGCCCAGCTGTGGGAGTGAGACGCTGACACTGCCTGGAAACCTTATTCCCTCCCAACATGGAGGAAAAGAAAATACTGGCATTTGCGCCTCTCACAGATTTATACATAGAGAGCGAGAGCAGTAATAAATATCTACATTTAAATAAGATCTAAACTGTTTTACATTACAGCCTGTGGTTCTGTATTCAACAGATAAAACACCATTATCTAATAATGAAAACCGTAACAAATCTGGCTTTGCTTGAACCAACTTAAAATTCAAAGTAGATTTGCTCCTTGTCTATTTCTCCTGGCATTGGTACACAGATATTTTGACATTCCAGGAGCTGGGGAGGAGGGGGAGCATTAACCCTTTCGTTGCTCAGTTCCTCGCTAATTCTGTGCGAAGGTATTTGTCCCCTGTCTCCCCTCTCTGTTGGCCTGCTCCGAATTTCCGAGATTCCTTAATCCGCGCAGCACGTGGGTGAGCGTGAGAGGTGACCGTTTAAGCAGGCAACTCGGCTACAGAAGGCTGCACACAAACAGATATCAGGGAGAGGCGTAGGAACGGGCTGCAAAATATCCCAACCGGTTTGTGTATCCAATGGTAGGAATGCTCAATGCGTCCATCATTGCTTTGCCTTTGCCACGTTCTGATCAAAATGAAGGGTTTGAGTTCTGGAAAATACATCGGGTTAAAAGGGTGATGGAAAATCTATCGGTGGACTTCATGGGTTGTTTTACATTCCACATAAGGCTCTGCCGAGAAGAATTAGGAGCAGAAGTGGTCAAATCAGGGCTTCGAGCGTGCTCCACCATCCAATCAGATCATGACTGGTCTGGTCTCAAATCCACCTCCCCACCTGCTTCCCACATCCCTTTCACGCACTTTTAAAATCAGAAATACATCAATCTCCCTCTTGAAACTATTTAATGGCTCAGATTCCACCGCACTGCGGGACAGCGAGTTCCACAAATTCACCACCCCCTTCGCGAAGTAGTTCCTCCTCATCTCAGTTTTAAACCTACCGCCGCTCAACCTATATCCGCGACCTCTCGTTCTAGATTTCCCCACAAGGGGGAACATTTGGTCTACGTTTACTTTATCAATCCCTCTTCGTATTTTATGTACATCAATCAGATCCCCTCGCATCCTTCTAACCTCCAGCGAGTATAGGCCCAAACTGTTCAATCTCTCCTCATACGTCAACCCTTTCATTCCCGGAATCAATGTGGTGAACCTCCTCTGAACTGCCACCACATCCCTCCCCAAATAAGGAGACCAAAACTGGACACAATACTCTAGATATGGTCTCACCAACACTCTGTACAATTACAACAACACCTCTCTACTTTTATACTCCAGTCCTTTCGCAATAAACGCAAACATTCCATTTACCTTTTTAATGACATGCTGGACCTGCATATCAACTTTCATGAACAAAGACACCCAGATCCCTCTGCCCAGGCGCATCTTGAATCGGATTTCCATTCAGATAATAATTTGCCTTTCTATAATTTCAGCCAAAATGGATAACCTCACACTCTGGGCAAACCTTTTGGGAATGACCACGTGACCGAGTTCATGAACAAAAATGCTGGTTCTGTCGTAAATTTCTTCCCAAAACAATTTGGCGAAACGTTACATTTCACAGAACCCCAGAATCGTTACGGGCGCAGAAGGAGGCCATTCGGCCCATCGTGTCAGCCCCGGCTCTCCAAATGGGCAGCGCCACTCAGTGCCGTTCCCCTGCCATTTCCCCCTGCGCATTGGTCCCATTCAAATAATCATCTAATCCCCTCTCGAAAGCCTCGATTGAACCTGCCTCCACCACACTTCCATGGCTGCGCATTCCAGACCCTCATCACCCACTGTATACACGAGCGAGGGACATCCAGAGAAAGACAACTCATTTTGAATCCAGCTATCGGAGATTATCACTGATCGAGTATTTTTCTATTCTTTATTCTTTCGTGGGATATGGGCATCACTGGCAAGGCCAGCATTTGTTGCCCATCCCTAATTGCACCTCAAACTGAATGGCTTGCTCGGCCACACTAATGGCTTGGAAGGGGGAAGCAAATGTACTCTTGCCAAGTTTGCGGATGACACAAAAATAGGTGGGAAGGCAAATGGTGAGGATATCACGAAGAGTCTACAGAGGGATATAGACAGGCTGGGCGAGTGGGCAAAATCTTGGCTGATGGAATATAATGTAGGAAAATGTGACGTTATGCACTTTGGTAGGAAGAATAAAGAAGCTGAATATTATTTAAATGGAGAAAGACTGCAGAAAGCTGCCGCTCAGAGGGATTTGAGGATCCGTGTCCATAAATCACACAAAGCTACTACACAGGTTCAGCAGGTAATTGGGAAGGCAAAGGGAATGTTGGCCTTGATTTCAAAGGAAATGGAATATAAAGATATGTAAGTCTTGCTAAAACGACAAAGCACTAGTTAGACCAGACCTGGAATACTGTGAACAGCTTTGGTCTCCTTTCTAAGGAAAGATATACCGGCATTGGGGGCAGTCCAGAGAATGTTCACCAGGTCAATCCCGGGTAGGGACGGGTTTTTCTCATGAGGAGAGGTTGGGTAGGTTGGGCCTGTGCTCATTGGAGTTTAGACGAATGAGAGGCGACCTTATTGAGACATATCGGATTCTCAGGGGGTTTGACAGGCTGAGAGGTTGTTTCCCCTTGTGGGAGAGTCTAGGACCAGAGGGCAGAATCTCAGAGGGAGGGGTCACCCAATTAAGACAGAGATGAGGAGGAATTTCTTCTCTCAGAGGGGAGTGAATCTGTGGAATTCATTACCGCAGAGAGCTGTAGAGGCTGGGTCGTTAAGTGCGTTCATGGTTGAGATAGGTTTTTAAATCAGTAAGGGAATCGGGGGTTATGGGAATAAGGCGGGAAAGTGGAGTTGAGGATTAGCACATCAGATCAGCCATGATCTCATTGAATGGCGGAGCAGACCCGATGGGCCGAATGGCCTCCTTCTGCTCCTACATGTTATAGTCTTATTTCAGAGGACAGTTAAGAGTCAACCACATTGCTGCGGGCCTGGAGACACATGTAGGTCAGACCGGGTAAGGACGGCAGATTTCCTTCCCTGAAGGACATTAGTGAACCAGATGGGGTTTTACGATGATAGATGGCGGCCGCCACGATCAACGTTACTGATACCAGCTTTCAATTCCAGATTTGTGTGAATTGAATTCAAATGCCTCCAGTCGCCATGGTGGGATTTGAACCCATGACCCCAGAGCATTAGCCTGGGGCCTCTGGGTTACTGACCCGAGTATAAACGTTTGTAAATGTTCTCAAAGTTCAGTGTTAATGTTTCTTATCAGTTTGACTGTATAGTTTAGAGACTCGCCCTAAATTGCTCTCTGACAATCCATCAGTTGGTTCTGACCTAATGCCCACCCAACTTTATCTGCTCCACCATTTTGTTTTACCTCACATAACTGTTCAACTTGGACATTGCCAAAAGCACACACGGTGCACGGCAATCTGAGGTGCCACAATCGAGCTGAAATTACATGTGGGGTGATAATCGCGCGACGCCGCTCCGGCACCGGTCCGCCGATTCCCCAGTGACTGGAGAATTGGCGCCATTGGCGCCTGCGTTGCGCCGGTCGGGGGCCGCTCTACGCAGCCCCCCCCCCAGCGGTTCTCCGGGTGGGATGGGCCGAGTGGCCGTCGTGATAGGCCGAGTCCCGCCGGCGCCGATCACATGGGGTCCTACCCGGTAGGACCTCGGGGCCTACCGATCGGCGGGCCGGCTTCTCTGGGTGGGGGCCTATTTTACTCCGTGCCGGGCCCCTGTAGCTCTCTGCCATGTTGCGTCGGGGCCGACGCGGTGAAGGCAACTAGCGCGCATGCGTGGATTTGCGCCGGCCGCAGCGCGCATGCGCAGACCCACGGCGCCCGTTTGACGCCGGTATCGGCAGCTGGAGCTGCGTGAAGTGCTCCAGTGCCGTGCTGGCACACTATAGGGCGCGGGATCGCTGTTCCTGGGGGCCTGTTGACACCGTCGTAAAAAACAACGGCGTTTTCGACGACGTCAACACTTAGCCTCAGGATCAGAGAATCCCGCCCATGATATTTACAAATTACATTCCGTGATAAAGCCCCGAGGTATTTTAGACAATATCAGGCAATAAGTATGCTATGGCAAGGTAGACCATGGAATCCATGGGATCCCTACGATGCAGAAGGAGGCCATTTGGCCCTTCGAGCCTGCACCGACCCTCCAAAAGAGCACCCCACTAGGCCCTCTCCCCCCGCCCTATCCCCGTAACCCCACCTAATCAAGAAGGGAAAGAAGACAGGAAGAGGTCCCAAGAGTTGCAGAGAGGGGACAGGGACAAGAAAACGTCCCAGTTCAGGTAGAAAAAGAAGAGGAGCAGATCCAAACAGAAAAAGGGCTGTGGGGAGCGGACCTTAAGTGAAAACGACACCGGAATGTTGGTGACTACACTGTGGAGCATTTGGGGCAAAGGCACTAGAATGGGCACGGGGGAGGTCCACCAGGATGTTGCCTGGGATGGAGCGTCTTGGTGATGAAGACAGGCTGGATAAGCTCAGGTTGCTTTCATTAGAGCAGAGAAGGCTGAGAGGGGGACCTGATTGAGGTGTGTAAGATTATGAAGGCCATGGACAAGGGGGATAGTAAGCAGATGTTCCCCTTAGTTGAAGAGTCAATAACAAGTGGGCATAATTTTAAGGTGAAAGGCAGAAGGTTCTCGTAGATTAGAGTCATTAGAGTCAATCTCAGGAGGGGAGATTGAAACCCTACCATGTGGGCATTTCTTGATGCTGTCTAATATTGGAGCAATCTTTGACGAGAATTTGAAGGTTGGATCTTTGAAGGTGAAGGCGGGAATCCCTCACGACAGCGGGAGAGAGAGAGAGGGCTGGATTTTCCGCTGCCCCGCGCTGAAATCGCGTTTGGCACGGGGGCGGAGAATCGACGTTCCCGACCTATAGCGACCGGCGCTGCTCCGGCGATTCTCCCGGCCACGGAGAATCGCTCATCCGTCAATCATGCCGCCTGGCTGGGGTCCATTGCCAGAGACCCTCCCAGCGAGACACCGATCCTGACCGGCCGAGTACCTGACGGTGTGGTTCTAGTCACGTATGGCCGGTCGGGACTCTCGCGCGGCGGCTGCGGACTCAGTCCGTGGCCGCCCTGGTGGGGGGGGCGGGGAGGTCCAGCGCCGGGGGGGCGTTATGGATGCCCGGAGCAGCGATCGGGCAGGTCCAATGTAGGGGCGCGGGGCCGACCGAGGGGGGGACCTAGTTTCTTGGTGATGGTCCGCGGGCCGAGTACGCCATGGCGCTCGGCCATGGCGCACAGCCCGGCCGCTGGGGGCCGCCGCCATGCGCAGACTCGGAACCGGACGTGCGGGGGCCCGTATCCGCAGCCAAAGCTGCGTGAAACTCCCCTGGTCCCTGCCAGCCCCCTGCAGGTAAGTGAAAAGCTCTTTCTTGTTTCAGGACACTGGGGAGTGAAACACCAGCGTTTTTAGGCCGGCGTGGAGATATAGCCCCATTTTTGGTGAATTCAGCCCAGAGTTTCAGTCAGATTGGTTGACTCACTGTGGTTACTAACATTTGGGTGGTTGAGAAATCCATGGACTCTGTCTTCATAGACTTCATCGAATTTACAGCACAGAAGGAGGCCATTCGGCCCATCGAGTCTGCACCAGCTCTTTGAAAGAGCACCCTACCCAAGGTCAACACCTCCACCCTATCCCCATAACCCAGTAACCCCACCCAACACTAAGGGCAATTTTGGACACTAAGGGCAATTTATCATGGCCAATCCACCTAACCTGCACATCTTGGTTGCATCTGTGCTTCACTGCGAGTTCGATCACAGTTTGCCTGTTAATTCACATCTGCCTCAATATTAACCCTGAATGAATATAAGATAGGTATTGTAAATTGTTTCATCTTTCTGACCTTTCAAAGTAAAGTTTATTTTTGTTTGTTCAAAGCCCGTGGAACCTTGCGGCTTAATTCTCTTAGCAAGTGTCCTGAATCTCAACCTTGGTCTACGTTAAACAAAACATTATTCCTCCTGAACCGGATCCGACCAAAAACCTGGAGGTCTGGTCAAGGATCATAACACCTCTGTAATTTCCTCATAAACCACCTGGTTCAAGGACAATAGGGACAAATTCGGACTCCGATTAAAGAATAAAAAAAAGAACGTTATTCTCAGTTTGATCGACTAACAGCAACTAATAAAGGTCAAAGACCAGGATTGTCGATCGAGGAAAGACTGGGTCACCTGGACCTACATTCGCTGGAAGTTAGAAGAATGAGAGGGGTCCTCAAGGGGGGGGGGGTGGCACGGTGGGAGGGGGGGTCCAGAAAGAGGGGTCACGGTCTCAAGA
Source organism: Scyliorhinus torazame (assembly GCF_047496885.1). Taxonomy (NCBI): domain Eukaryota; kingdom Metazoa; phylum Chordata; class Chondrichthyes; order Carcharhiniformes; family Scyliorhinidae; genus Scyliorhinus; species Scyliorhinus torazame. Next base: position 28,543,160 of record NC_092731.1, read on the forward strand.
TTGTGATTAATGTAGGAAATGTTTATATATATTGAGTTATGTGTCGGTTGGAGTAATGTTATTAAAATAACTTAGGCTCAGGTATGCAGATTGAATTTCTGCTAAAGCTGCGATGAAGGGGTTAACATCTAGGCAGGCTGTGATATCACTCATGGAAGGGCCTATGTCTATTTTTAGTTTCTTTTTCAGCCCTGCCCTGGGTCTGTTTACAGTTTCGTTTTCAGCCCTGCCCTGTGTCTACTGTTTTTAGTTTCATTTTTTAGAGTTCTGCTCTGGGTTCTGAGGAAAGGTGGTGTGTTCCTCAGACTGACTTCTGAAAGCTTCTCTCCCAAGGACTTTGTGAATAAACCTGTAAGCCACTGAGTGTTAACTTTATTACGAAGTGGCTTTTGACCTGTGTGTGTGTGGATTTTGCTTAACTGAAATCTTAGAAGTAGATGGGAAAGTAAACTCCAAGACTTTTCCTTGAGATCCCTATTTGTCAGTGGAATCACTCCTGGGAGTGAAGTATCCTTCCCTCACAGTTTACACACTGGAAAATTGTTGGGGTCTCTTGGCCGGTTTCCTGATATAAATTGGGATCTGGTCCGGGTACCATAACAGGACCATTTAGGATTGAGATAAGCGGAAATGTCTTCACGCAAACGGTGTGACGGGTGGCACAATGGTTAGCACTGTTGCTTCACAGCTCCAGGGTCCCAGGTTCGATTCCCGTCTTGGGTCGCTGTCTGTGCGGAGTCTGCACGTTCTCCCCGTGTCTGCGTCGGTTTCCTCCGGGTGCTCCGGTTTCCTCCCACAAGTCCCGAAAGACGTGCTGTTAGGTGAACTGGACATTCTGAATTTTCCCTCTGTGTACCCGAACAGGGGCCGGAGTGTGGCGACTAGGGGATTTTCACAGTAACTTCATTGCAGTGATAATGTAAGCCTACTTGTGACACTAATAAAGATTATGGTAACTGTGGAATTCTCCACCACAGAAGACCAAGTCACGGAATATATTTAAGAAAGAAATAGCCAGATTTCTAAACTCCAAAGATAACAAGGGGTATGGGGAGAGGGCGTGAGTATGGCGTGAGAGAGAGAATCAACCTTTATAAAATAAAAAATCGTTATTCCAAACCAAAGTGCACAAATCACATAAACTTTCAAAAGCATAACACAATCCCAATAGTTTGTAATTTCCCCCCCACACTTATTCTCCCCTTGACAACCCCTCAAACCCTCCCAAAATCCGCTCCCCCTCCCCCCTCTTCTCTCTGCCACCCCCCCCCCCCCCCCCCAACCCGCTGGCGACAAAGAAATCCTTGAATAGGGACAAAAATCCCCACATCTGACGAAGAATGCCTTCTCTGGACCTCTGAGAGCGAACTTAATTTTTTCCAACTTCGAATAATTTTTATTTTTGTCACGAGTAGGCTTACATTAACACGGCAATGAAGTTACTGTGAAAAGCCCCTAGTCGCCACACTCCGGCGCCTGTTCGGGTACACTGAAGGAGAATTCAGAATGTCCAATTCACCCAACAAGCACGTCTTTCGGGACTTGTGGGAGGAAACCGGAGCACCCGGAGGAAACCCATGCAGACACTGGGAGAACGTGTAGACTCTGCGCAGACGGTAACTCAAGCCGGGAATCGAACCTGGGACCCTGGCGCTGTGAAGCAACAGTGATAACCATTGTGCTACCTTTAAGCAACTTCGCCACATTCCCCAGTCATGCCGACACCCTCAGTGACTCCACTGACCTCCACCCCAATAGAATTTGCCGCCATGCAAGTACAGTGGCGGAGGCCACAACATCGGCCTCGCCCCTCCAGTAGCTCAGACACTCCGGAGATCACCACCCACGGACAGGATGACACCCTTACCCCCATGATCTCTGAGGGTGCTTCAAAAATCGGGGTCCCAAAAACTGCCAATCTCGGCCATGACCAAAACATAAGCACATGATTTACTGGCTCCCCTCCAGATCTCTCACACTTATCCTCTACCTCGAGGAAGAACTCACTCATGCGAGCCTGTGTCATGAGCAGCACGGTAGCATTGTGGATAGCACAATTGCTTCACAGCTCCAGGGGCCCAGGTTCGATTCCGGCTTGGGTCACTGTCAGTGCGGAGTCTGCACATCCTCCCCGTGTGTGCGTGGGTTTCCTCCGGGTGCGCCGGTTTCCTCCCACAGTCCAAAGATGTGCAGGTTAGGTAGTTTGGCCGTGCTAAATTGCCCCTAGTGTCCAAATTTGCCCTTAGTGTTTGGTGGGGTTACTGGGTTAAGGGGATAGAGTGGAGGTGTTGACCTTGGGTAGGGTGCTCTTTCCAAGAGCCGGTGCAGACTCGATGGGCCAAATGGCCTCCTGCTGCACTGTAAATTCTATGAAACATGAGCTTTGTGCACCATTTTATACTGTATCAGTCTCATCCTACCACAGGATCATGACATATTCACTCGGTGCATATTTAACTCAAAACCCCCCCCATCCCAATTCCACTGCCAGCTCTTCCTCCCACATCCTGTTTCTCTCCTCAATGCACGCCATCTCCGTATCTGCCGCCCACCTGTAAATGTCCGCAATCGTCCCACCCCCCCAGCTCGTCCTGTGCTAACAACCTGCCCAGCAAGGTATGCACGGACTGCTGAGGGGATGAGGGGAGCTCCTTCCGCACAACCTCCCACACCTGCATTAACCTCAGCAACTGGTACCTCCCCTGCAACTCTCCCTCCCTCCCGCCAACAGACCCCTAACCCGCTCCACCCCTTTCCCTCTGCCAATGCCTATCTGTCGCATCCATCTCCGCTGGAGAGAATCAGCCAGTACCGGCATACCTCCCCCCCCCGCCAACGGTGCCACCGCAACTGGTTCCAAACCTTCAGGGATGATGCCATCAGTATATGTAACCAGCGAGAACTGGAGGAATCATTGAATCATAGAATTTACAGTGCCGAAGGAGGCCATTCAGCCCATCGCGTTGGCACCTACCCTTGGAAAGAGCACCCTACTTAAGCCCCACGGAGGGCTGCAGCCAGGGCGCATAGACCCCCCCCCCCCACCCCACCGCGTGCGGCCATGATCATATTGAATGATGGGAGGCTAGAAGGGCCGAATGGCTTGCTCCTGCTCCTACACAGTGACGCCGGTTTGTAGGACAGCCAGAATTCGAGGCCTCGAACCGGGCGGTGCGGAATAAGGAACCATTGGGGTTGTAATGAGGCGAAGAATAGGAGTGGAGCTCGATGACAACACGCTCACTTTACATTCCACACACATTCCCTTTCTCCTCCCTGCCATGGAAAAGAGAATTAAAGACCTGTTTCATCTTGAAAATTTGAAATGCAGTCCATTGGAGCTCAGTTACGAGAGAAGGTTGTGCTGACTGAGTGAGCCACACCAGAGGACGGCCCCTCTAACCTGTTTTCTTTTGTTGCAAAAATATACCGTATTCGCAAAATATCGGAAAGAACATTGCAAACATTCAGCAGTCATCAAAGAGCAATAACATTCAGGTTCACTGAATCCCTACAGTGCAGAAGGAGGCCATTCAGCCCAGCGTGTCTGCATCGACCCTCTGAAAGTGCACCCTAACCTAGGCCTACCTGCCCACCCTATCCCTGCAACCCCACCGAACCTCGTGGACACTAAGGGGCAATTTTAGTGTGGCCAAACCACCTACCCTGCACATCTTTGGGTTGTGGGGGTGAGACCCACACAGACACGGGGAGAACGTGCAAACTCCACACGGACAGTCACCCGGGACTGGGGTCGGACTCGGTGAGGCAGCGGTGCTAACCACTGTGCCACCTTGTCGCCCATTGCGTTGCCCCTCCAATTACCTGGAGATGTGTTTTGAAAATGCTTTGTGTAGGCCCGTGGGGATCGATAGAATTGCCCTCCCCTCGGTTCAGTCTAGCTGAATGGTCTGGGACCGCGACCTTTCCCCATTGCGCCTCTGCGGCGGCTGGGCCAAGCTTCAGTGCGTTCCTCGGCTCGTAGTCCCGGGCATCGGGATGTGCCTGTCTGCAACACTCGGCCGGGAACAACCCTTTGAGCTGAAAGAGTTGATATTTGTCCGTTGTGTGTTGTGCGTCCCTGGGAACAGCCTGTAGAGCACAGAACACCGTATCATGGAGCTGCTTGGGATGAACCTCGACAAAAGTACCTCACCTCCATTCAGCCCCTACAAAGCGATCTATGACCCGACTCCATTCACCGACCCAGTCAACTCACATGTGCCTCATATTAAACCTGAATGTTGGATACGAGGCCAATTGATTCTGACTCACTAATTGTGACTGAGAGAAATTATTTTATCAAAAGACCATTATCGAACAAAAATCTATCTTCTTTTCCAAATGTTTAATCGACCCAGCGTTTTGGGAGGGAGTTTTCCCAAGGGAGGGAGAAGATTGCGTGGGCTCCGACCCAAATTTTAAATTCCTTTCTGGCCTCGGGGGAGATGCCAGAGAGAGAACAACGAATGTGGTCCTACTATTGAAGAAAGGTTGAGATAAGCCCAGGAACTACAGACCACTGAGTCTCACATCAGCGGTAGGGAAATAATTGGAAAAAATTCTGAAGGAGAGAATCTATCTCCACTTAGAGAGGCAAGGTTTGATCAGGGATAGTCAGCATGGCGTTGTCAGGGCAGCACGGTAGCATTGTGGTTAACACAATTGCTTCACAGCTCCAGGGTCCCAGGTTCGATTCCCAGCTTGGGTCACTGTCTGTGCGGAGTCTGCACATCCTCCCCGTGTGTGCGTGGGTTTCCCCCGGGTGCTCCGGTTTCCTCCCACAGTCCAAAGATGTGCAGGTTAGGTGGATTGGCCATGCTAAATTGTCCTTAGTGTCCAAAATTGCCCTTAGTGTTGGGTGGGGTCACTGGGTAATGGGGATAGGGTAGAGATGTGGGTTTGGGTTGGGTGCTCTTTCCAAGAGCCGGTGCAGACTCGATGGGCTGAATGGCCTCCATCTGCACTGTAAATTCTATGATTCTATGAGGGAGGTCATGCCTAACAAATTTGATTGAATTTTAGGTGCACGCGACCAGGTGTGCAGACGAGGGTAGTGCAGTTAGTGTAGTTTACGTGGATTTCAGCAAAGCCTTTGACAAGGTCCCATGCGGGAGACTTATAAAGAAAGCAAATGCACATGGGATACAGGGTAATTTGGTAAGCTGGATTCAAAATTGGCTTAATTGTAAGGAGACCAGAGGGTGATGACAGACGACTGCTTCAGTGACTGGATGCCAGTGACCAGTGGCGTACCACAGGGATCTGTGCTGGCTCCCCTACCGTTTGTCATTTATATAAACAACATAGATGACTATGTGGGGAGTAGGATCAGTAAGTTTGCGGATGACACAGAGATTGGCCGGGTGGTTAACAGTGAGGTTAAGTGTCTTGGGTTACAGGAAGATACAGACGGGACGGTCAAATGGGCAGAGAAGTGGCAGATGGAATTTATCCCTGAAAAGTGTGAGGTGATAACTTTGGAAGGAGTAATGTGACAAGGAAGTATTCAATGAATCGCCTGACAGCGGGAAGTTCCGAGGAACAAAGGGACCTTGGCGTGGTTGTCCATAGATCTCTGAAGGCAGAAGGGCAGGTTAATAGGGTGGTGAAAAAGGCATATGGGACACTTGCCTCTATCAATCGAGGCATAGATTACAAAAGCAGGGCAGTCATGTTGTAGTTGTATGGAACTTTGTTGAGGCCACAGCTGGAGTACTGTGTGCAATTCTGGTGGTCAGATTACAGGAAGGATGTGATTGCACGGGAGGGGGTGCAGAGGCGATTCACCAGGATGTTGCCTGGGATGGGGAACATTTAAGTTATGGAGAGAGGTTGGATAGGCTTGGGTTGTTTTCATTGGAGCAGAGAAGACTCAGGGGCGACCTGATCGAGGTGAACAAGATTATGAGGGGCATTGACACGGTGGATAGGGATCAGCTGTTCCCCTTAGTTGAAGGGTCAGTTGCGAGGGGGACACAAGTTCAAGGTGAGGGGCAGGAGGTTTAGAGGGATTTGAGGAAAACTTTTTTTACTCAGAGGGTGGTGAGGGTCTGGAATGCGCTGCCTGGGAGGGTGGTAGAGGCGGGTTGCCTCACATCCTTTAAAAAGTACCTGGATAAGCACTTGGCACGTCGCAACATTCCAGGCTGTGGGCCTAGCGCTGGCCAATGGGATTAGGTGGGCAGGTCAGGTGTTTTTCATGTGTCGGTGAGGACTCGATGGGCCGAAGGGCCTCTTCTGCACTGTGCGATTCAGTGAGAACTTGAGGCAAATGCATATGTTCGAGACATCGAGTCATAACATTTTACAGCACCGAAAGAGGCCGTTCGGTCCATCGTGTCTGTGCCGGCCATCAAGCACCTATCTGTTCTAGTCCCATTTCCCAGCTCTTGGTCTGAAGCCTTGTACACTACGGCACTTCAAGTGCTCATCTAAACGCTTCTTAATAGTTGTGAGAGTTCCCGCCTCCACCACCCGTTCAGGCAGCGAGTTCCGGATTCCCACCACCCTCTGGGTGAAAAAGGTTTTCCTCAAATCCCCCTCTAAATCTCCTGCCCCTCACCTCAAATCTGCGCTCCCTGGTTATTGACCCCTCTACTAATGGGAAAAGTTTCTCCCCATCCACCGTATCTGTGTCCCTCAGAATTTTGTCCACCTCCATCAGGTTCCCCCCCTCGGCCTTCTCTGCTCCAAGGAGAGCGACCCCGGCCTCTCCTCATAGCTGAGACGCTCCAGACCAGGCAACATCCTGGCGAATCTCCCTTGCGCCCTCTCCAGCAATCACATCCGACAGTCGCACATTGCTGAAGGCTGAGGCGCAGATTTCAGCCGAGTGCATGTCAAGGAAGCTTGGCTAACTGAGACGTTTGACCTTGCAGTTGCTGAACACGAGGGCGATTGATTCCGACTCACTTATCGCCACTGAGAGCGAGTCATGTGGTGCCAGAATGGACACCTGAGCAAAAGTGGATGTTCCATCGGTTATGGGCCAGGGTTTAGAAATTCCAAGGTGTGTTAAGAAGTCCACCTGACCTACAACCTTTATGTTGAATTTGGCTCGGATGAGCACAAAAGCCTTTGCCTCAGGTGTGATTCATCAGACATCCTAGGCCCTTTAATCAGAACAAGGTTTATTCTAAGAATATAGTTAACATATATATATAAACACAGCAAGAACTTTTATCAATTACAAACATAAACACACCACACAGCTACAGTAACCTGTGGAGAACTCTTAATGAATTTCCCCTTAACTGTTCCAATTCAATAACAAAATCTAATTAAACCCAAACCCCTTTTTCAAGGGCCTGGCCCAGCACACTGTATTCTCACTTGAATGGGACTGGTCGTTTTCCTGAAATTCTGCTCCAGGTCCAACCAGCAGATTGGAAGTCCTTCCGGAAAGCACCTATATCTGCAAAGTTACCAAGGCAGTTAGCCACACCCAATGTGCGTTTTACTGGAACAGCTTTTAAAATGAAAACAGAGAAAAACCAGAGAAAAACGCTTCTTTCTCCTCCTGCAGTCCAAAACAGTCAAACTGAATCTGAAACCCCCTACTCACCTCACAGCCGCAGCCCAAAGTCACATGATAAGAGAATAAACCTTTCTTAAAGGGTCACTCACATGACACACCAGAATGGGATTAAAGCAGAATCCTAAACTGTATTGAGTGAAGTTAATAGGGGGGGGGGGGGGGGGCTCAAAAGCAGACACACAGTTGGAAGGAAGGTGCGTTCCCAGCAGCACATATAAGGGTACCAAATATTATTTGCAACGAAGCCAACAAAAATATCCTGCCAACTTTAGATCTGAGTTCCTGAGAGCAATCTGATCCGGTTAATATGGAGCTTGCAGCAAACATTCAAGGAGACACAGGGTAAGGAGACTCTAACACTGGAAGGCATGGAGCTATTTCGGTCTTTGAGTTGTTTATTAGAGGAATGCGGAATCGGGATTGACAAACAAGTCCGAAGGGAGTGAGCGGCTGTGTGAGGAAAATGCCGCATGTGGTAACGAAGGGACCTGGGCATATAGAGCGTGGAGGTGAGTGGACATTTCCACCTGCAAAACTTATCACAAAGGATACGGCTCCTCGGGATTGACATGGATTCCAGAAATGTTAGCACGGCTATTAAAAGGGAACACTTCAACCTCTCAAACCGCTCTGGCAATGACGATTATGGATGACTAGTTCAAAGCATGTTGGCAAGTTCAGGTTTCCAGGAGCTAACAGTGGGAGGCCGGAGGGGGGAGGGGGGGGGGGGGGGGGGGGGGGAGGGGGTGTTCCACATTCCCCTCATTCATCGCTCCTTCTGGGAGGTATGGCGTATTAAGCGGCTTCCATCCAGAGGTCTCTGTTTTGACACCATTATTTCACAGAACTGTCCACGCGATGGACGAGCGTATCAAAGGTGTTGACACATGGATGGATGAGCCTGCAGTGCTTGCCTCGTCCAAAAGGGAAAGTGATGACAGGCCTTGGAAAGTACTTGAAATAACTGGGATGTCAGATTGAGCGTCGATAAATAAGGGCCTCCCCTGCTGAGCCATTTGTTTGCGGCAAGACGGAGGTTTCTACTATTGGGGAACGTCCCACACGCTTGGTGCACAAACCGCGAATCCGAGGAATGGTCCACCACACAAAGTTAGACCGAATCCACCAGAAACGATCACTTCTCAAACCATTTCTGGGGGGATGCCGCTAAGACAACGGGAATGGCAAACTGGGAAAGGCTGGAGAGGTTCAACAGGAGTCGCTCTCACAAGGATCTGGTCTCGGATATTTGTGGGTCGGTTGGGAGTCTTCCCTCTCGCGAGACAATGGCTGGTTCCGTGCTGGTCCACTCTGTTCAGGGATTTACAAGGATGCTGTCATCCAGCAGTGGAAAATCAGGGTGATGGGAAGCGGCTGGACAGGCTGGGTGTGTTCTCCTTGGAACAGAGGAGGCTGGGGGTGGGGGGGGGGGTGATTTGATTGAGGTGCGAGGGGGCCCAGATGGAGTGGATGGGCAGGGCCCAATTACGTCAGCCGAGAGGTCAGTGACTGAGGGGGGGGGGGGCATAGATTTTAAGTGATTGGTGGAGAGATTAGAAGGGGAGATGAGCCAATGTTGTTCCTCTGTTTAAGAAGGGTGGCAGGGATAATCCCGGGAACTACAGGCCGGTGAGCCTTACTTCAGTGGTAGGGAAATTACTGGAGAGAATTCTTCGAGACAGGATCTACTCCCATTTGGAAGCAAATGGACGTATTAGTGAGAGGCAGCACGGTTTTGTGAAGGGGAGGTCGTGTCTCACTAACTTGATAGAGTTTTTCGAGGAGGTCACTAAGATGATTGATGCAGGTAGGGCAGTAGATGTTGTCTATATGGACTTCAGTAAGGCCTTTGACAAGGTCCCTCATGGTAGACTAGTACAAAAGGTGAAGTCACACGGGATCAGGGGTGAACTGGCAAGGTGGATACAGAACTGGCTAGGCCATAGAAGGCAGAGGGTAGCAATGGAGGGATGCTTTTCTAATTGGAGGGCTGTGACCAGTGGTGTTCCACAGGGATCAGTGCTGGGACCTTTGCTCTTTGTAGTATATATAAATGATTTGGAGGAAAATGTAACTGGTCTGATTAGTAAGTTTGCAGACGACACAAAGGTTGGTGGAATTGCGGATAGCGATGAGGACTGTCTGAGGATACAGCAGGATTTAGATTGTCTGGAGACTTGGGCGGAGAGATGGCAGATGGAGTTTAACCTGGACAAATGTGAGGTAATGCATTTTGGAAGGGCTAATGCAGGTAGGGCATATACAGTGAATGGTAGAACCCTCAAGAGTATTGAAAGTCAAAGAGATCTAGGAGTACAGGTCCACAGATCACTGAAAGGGGCTACACAGGTGGAGAAGGTAGTCAAGAAGGCATACGGCACGCTTGCCTTCATTGGCCGGGGCATTGAGTATAAGAATTGGCAAGTCATGTTGCAGCTGTATAGAACCTTAGTTAGGCCACACTTGGAGTATAGTGTTCAATTCTGGTCGCCACACTACCAGAAGGATGTGGAGGCTTTAGAGAGGGTGCAGAAGAGATTTACCAGAATGTTGCCTGGTATGGAGGGCATAAGCTATGAGGAGCGATTGAATAAACTCGGTTTGTTCTCACTGGAACGAAGGAGGTTGAGGGGCGACCTGATAGAGGTATACAAAATTATGAGGGGCATAGACAGAGTGGATAGTCAGAGGCTTTTCCCCAGGGTCGAGGGGTCAATTACTAGGGGGCATAGGTTTAAGGTGAGAGGGGCAAAGTTTAGAGTAGATGTACGAGGCAAGTTTTTTACGCAGAGGGTAGTGGGTGCCTGGAACTCACTACCGGCGGAGGTAGTGGAGGCAGGGACGATAGGGACATTTAAGGGGCATCTTGACAAATATATGAATAGGATGGGAATAGAAGGATACGGACCCAGGAAGTGTAGAAGATTGTAGTTTAGTCGGGCAGTATGGTCGGCACGGGCTTGGAGGGCCGAAGGGCCTGTTCCTGTGCTGTACATTTCTTTGTTCTTTGTTCTTTGTTCTATGAGGAAAAACAAATTTGCCAAGAGGGTTGTGGGGGGGTCTCACTGCCTGAAAGGGGAGTAGAGGCAGAAACTCTCATTCAAATGGGCCGAAATCATCCATCCATTGTGGTGCCGTCGGAAGTGACTTGAGTTTTGGCTGGTGCGCCAAACTTCCCGTTCTCACTCGCCACAATACCCGCCATGGCCCAGGCCACACAATGCCACCCATGGTGTCAGGATGCGCACCTCAAACGCTGTCACCTGAATTGGATGTATATTCCATCAACATGCCCGGGCACCTCCCAGGCACGTTATCATTTTACAACGAACCACATAGATCTCGGGAAAGGTGACCAAAAGTCATGTCTAAGGATTAATGGAGTGTCTGAAAGGAACAGGGAGAGGCGAGGTTCAGGAGAGAATTCAGGAGCCACATAGGGGTCATCGGGCCGACGGTGGTAATGTCACTGGACTACCAATCCAGAGGCCCAGCCTAATACTCTGGGGGCTCACGGGTTCAAATCCCATCACAGCCACTGGTGGAATTTGAATTCACTGAATAGAATCTGGAATTGAAAGCGGGCCTCAGTGATGGCGAACGTGATAACTATCATCGCTTGGCGTAAAAACCCATCTGGCTCACTAATGTCCTTTAGGGAAGGAAATCTGCTGTCCTTACCCGGCCTGGCCTACAAGTGACTCCGGACCCTCACAGCGATGTGGTCTCTCTTACTTGCCCTCTGAAATGGCCGAGCGAGACACTCGGTTCAAGGGCAATTAGGGATGGGCAGCCAATGCTGGCCCGGCCCAGCGACGCCACCATCCTCTTGAACGAAAAATGGGAAATTGAAGACGGCTGAACGCACAGTCATTCATAACTGGATGCAGAGTAACGAACCATACAACGACATACCTCCAGCTTAATCGGAAAAAGAGACAGGAGAGAAATACTGAGTGGCGTATAATCCACGCACTGAAGTTGATTGTATAATGTTATGCACACTCATGCTCGAGGACGAAGTTAAGCGAGTCTGAGAATGTGCCCAAGCGGTGGCAACACACCACTCGCCAGAACTTAACCTGGTTGACTTCACTGCTGAGTTATGTTCAGCACCTGGACCTGGATCATGGTCAAAGCAATCTGACTGAGTCTCGGAGCTCAGGTCACTCAGCACAACAGCTTCTCATGGTTTGTGCCCATGGTCTAAACATTGAAAACTAGGAGACTATTTAAAGACATACACCTTGAGGAAAAGGTTTAATCGCCACATCGTTGGTTTTGAAAGTAGTGCCACCCCGTTATGTTGTCTTCTCCTCAGACAGTTCATTGGAGTTGAGGATGTCTTACGTTCTGGTTTATCGCTGTTGGGGTTGTCCACGAGGGTCCTAATGTTCCAGGTCCCAAACCTTTCAGGCGTGGAAGACGCTTGTGCCTGAGTTCCTTTAAGGCGGGGCAACAATTGCACATCAGGTGCGAGAGAGCTTGACGGAGCAAGACTTTGATCCACTGGCAAGGGGATCAAAGAAGTTTGGAGACAAAGCTCCTGTGTATGGGCCAAGAATTTACAAGCACACATACCCCAAATGTTCCACTCCCTCCACGGTCCCTCTCGCTGAGATTCATAAATTGTAGTGGTGACCTTGTGATCACATGAGGATGGCACAATGCCTCTCTCAAACTCTCTCACTGTGAATGGTCCCAATGCCCCTCTCAAACTCTCTCACTGTGAATGGCCCCAATGCCCCACTCAAACTCTCTCACTGTGAATGGCCCCAATGCCCCTCTCAAACTCTCTCACTGTGAATGGTCCCCAATGCCCCTCTCAAACTCTCTCACTGTGAATGGCCCCAATGCCCCTCTCAAACTCTCTCACTGTGAATGGCCCCAATGCCCCTCTCAAACTCTCTCTCTGTGAATGGTCCCCAATGCCCCTCTCAAACTCTATCACTGTGAATGGCCCCTATGCCCCTCTCAAACTCTCTCACTGTGAATGGTCCCAATGCCCCTCTCAAACTCTCTCACTGTCAATGGTCCCAATGCCCCTCTCAAACTCTCTCACTGTGAATGGCCCAGTGCCCCTCTCAAACTCTCTCACTGTGAATGGTCCCAATGCCCCTCTCAAACTCTCTCACTGTGAATGGTCCCAGTGCCCCTCTCAAACTCTCTCACTGTGAATGGCCCCAATGCCCCTCTCAAACTCTCTCACTGTGAATGGCCTCAATGCCCCTCTCAAACTCTCTCACTGTGAATGGCCCCAATGCCCCTCTCAAACTCTCTCACTGTCAATGGCCCAGTGCCCCTCTCAAACTCTCTCACTGTGAATGGCCCAGTGCCCCTCCCAAACTCACTCTCTGTGAATGGCCCCAATGCCCCTCTCAAACTCTCGCACTGTGAATGGCCTCAATGCCCCTCCCAAACTGTCTCGCTGTGAATGGTCCCAATGCCCCTCTCAAACTCTCTCTCTGTGAATGGTCCCAATGCCCCTCTCAACCTCTCTCACTGTGAATGGCCCCAATGCCCCTCTCAAACTCTCTCACTGTGAATGGCCCCAATGCCCCTCTCAAACTCTCTCACTGTGAATGGCCCAGTGCCCCTCTCAAACTCTCTCTCTGTGAATGGCCCCAATGCCCCTCTCAAACTCTCTCACTGTCAATGGCCTCAATGCCCCTCTCAAACTCTCTCACTGTGAATGGCCCCAATGCCCCTCTCAAACTCTCTCACTGTCAATGGCCCAGTGCCCCTCTCAAACTCTCTCACTGTGAATGGCCCAGTGCCCCTCCCAAACTCACTCTCTGTGAATGGCCCCAATGCCCCTCTCAAACTCTCGCACTGTGAATGGCCTCAATGCCCCTCCCAAACTGTCTCGCTGTGAATGGTCCCAATGCCCCTCTCAAACTCTCTCTCTGTGAATGGTCCCAATGCCCCTCTCAACCTCTCTCACTGTGAATGGCCCCAATGCCCCTCTCAAACTCTCTCACTGTGAATGGCCCCAATGCCCCTCTCAAACTCTCTCACTGTGAATGGCCCAGTGCCCCTCTCAAACTCTCTCTCTGTGAATGGCCCCAATGCCCCTCTCAAACTCTCTCACTGTCAATGGCCCAGTGCCCCTCTCAAACTCTCTCACTGTGAATGGCCCCAATGCCCCTCTCAAACTCTCTCTCTGTGAATGGACTCAATCCCCCTCTCAAACTCTCTCACTGTGAATGGCCCAGTGCCCCTCTCAAACTCTCTCACTGTGAATGGCCTCAATGCCCCTCTCAAACTCTCTCACTGTCAATGGCCTCAATGCCCCTCTCAAACTCTCTCACTGTCAATGCTTCAATGCCCCTCTCAAACTCTCTCACTGTGAATGGTCCCAATGCCCCTCTCAAACTCTCACACTGTCAATGCTTCAATGCCCCTCTCAAAGTCTCTCACTGTGAATGGTCCCAACGCCCCTCTCAAACTCTCTCACTGTCAATGGCCCAGTGCCCCACTCAAACTCTCTCACTGTGAATGGCCTCAATGCCCCTCTCAAACTCTCTCACTGTGAATGGTCCCAATGCCCCTCTCAAACTCTCTCACTGTGAATGGTCCCAATGCCCCTCTCAAACTCTCTCACTGTGAATGGCCCCAATGCCCCTCTCAAACTCTCTCAATGTGAATGGCCCAGTGCCCCTCTCAAACTCTCTCACTGTGAATGGACTCAATCCCCCTCTCAAACTGTCTCACTGTGAATGGCCTCAATCCCCCTCTCAAACTGTCTCACTGTGAATGGCCTCAATCCCCCTCTCAAACTCTCTCACTGTGAATGGCCCCAATGCCCCTCTCAAACTCTCTCACTGTGAATGGACTCAATCCCCCTCTCAAACTCTCTCACTGTCAATGGCCTCAATCCCCCTCTCAAACTCTCTCACTGTGAATGGCCCCAATGCCCCTCTCAAACTCTCTCACTGTCAATGGCCCAGTGCCCCTCTCAAACTCTCTCACTGTGAATGGCCCAGTGCCCCTCTCAAACTCTCTCACTGTGAATGGTCCCAGTGCCCCTCTCAAACTCTCTCACTGTCAATGGCCCCAATGCCCCTCTCAAACTCTCTCACTGTGAATGGCCTCAATGCCCCTCTCAAACTCTCTCACTGTGAATGGCCTCATTGCCCCTCTCAAACTCTCTCACTGTCAATGGCCCAGTGCCCCTCTCAAACTCTCTCACTGTGAATGGCCCAGTGCCCCTCTCAAACTCTCTCACTGTCAATGGCCCCAATGCCCCTCTCAAACTCTCTCACTGTCAATGGTCCCAATGCTCCTCTCAAACTCTCTCTCTGTGAATGGACTCAATCCCCCTCTCAAACTCTCTCACTGTCAATGGCCCAGTGCCCCTCTCAAACTCTCTCACTGTGAATGGCCCAGTGCCCCTCTCAAACTCTCTCTCTGTGAATGGCCCCAATGCCCCTCTCAAACTCTCTCTCTGTGAATGGACTCAATCCCCCTCTCAAACTCTCTCACTGTGAATGGCCCCAATGCCCCTCTCAAACTCTATCACTGTGAATGGCCCCAGTGCCCCTCTCAAACTCTCTCACTGTAAATGGTCCCAATGCCCCTCTCAAACTCTCTCTCTGTGAATGGACTCAATCCCCCTCTCAAACTCTCTCACTGTGAATGGCCCCAATGCCCCTCTCAAACTGTCTCACTGTGAATGGCCCAGTGCCCCTCTCAAACACTCTCACTGTGAATGGCCCCAGTGCCCCTCTCAAACTCTCTCACTGTCAATGGTCCCAATGCCCCTCTCAAGCTCTCTCACTGTGAATGGCCTCAATGCCCCTCTCAAACTCTCTCACGGTTAATGGCCTCAATGCCCTCTCAAAATCTCTCACTGTCAATGGCACCAATGCCCCTCTCAAACTCTCTCACTGTCAATGGCCCAGTGCCCCTCTCAAACTCTCTCACTGTGAATGGTCCCAGTGCCCCTCTCAAACTCTCTCACTGTGAATGGCCTCAATGCCCCTCTCAAACTCTCTCACTGTGAATGGCCTCATTGCCCCTCTCAAACTATCTCACTGTCAATGGCCTCAATGCCCACTCAAACTATCTCACTGTGAATGGCCCCAGTGCCCCTCTCAAACTCTCTCACTGTGAATGGCCTCATTGCCCCTCTCAAACTATCTCACTGTCAATGGCCTCAATGCCCCTCTCAAACTATCTCACTGTGAATGGTCCCAGTGCTCCTCTCAAACTCTCTCACTGTGAATGGCCTCAATGCCCCTCTCAAACTCTCTCACTGTGAATGGCCCCAATGCCCCTCTCAAACTCTCTCACTGTGAATGGCCTCAATGCCCCTCTCAAACTATCTCACTGTGAATGGCCCCAATGCCCCTCTCAAACTCTCTCACTGTGAATGGCACAGTGCCCATCTCAAACGCTCTCACTGTGAATGGCCTCAATGCCCCTCTCAAACTCTCTCACTGTGAATGGTCCCAATGCCCCTCTGAAACACTCTCACTGTGAATGGCCCGAATGCCCCTCTCAAACTCTCTCACTGTGAATGGCCCCAATGCCCCTCTCAAACTCTCTCACTGTGAATGGCCCCAATGCCCCTCTGAAACTCTCTCACTGTGAATGGCCACAATGCCCCTCTCAAACTCTCTCACTGTGAATGGCCCAGTGCCCCACTCAAACTCTCGCACTGTGAATGACCCCAATGCCCCTCTGAAACTCTCTCACTGTG
The DNA here is from genome assembly GCF_047496885.1 of Scyliorhinus torazame. Classification (NCBI taxonomy): domain Eukaryota; kingdom Metazoa; phylum Chordata; class Chondrichthyes; order Carcharhiniformes; family Scyliorhinidae; genus Scyliorhinus; species Scyliorhinus torazame. The sequence goes on from NC_092731.1 coordinate 28,559,404, forward strand.
AATGGCCACAATGCCCCTCTCAAACTCTCTCTCTGTGAACGGCCCAGTGCCCCACTCAAACTGTCTCTCTGAAAATGGTCCCAATGCCCCTCTCAAACTCTCTCACTGTGAATGGTCCAATGCCCCTCTCAAACTCTCTCACTGTGAATGGTCCAATGCCCCTCTCAAACTCTCTCACTGTGAATGGCCACAATGTCCCTCTCAAACTCTCTCACTCAGAATGGTCCCAATGCCCCTCTCAAACTCTATCACTGTGAATGGCCCAATGCCCCTCCCAAACTCTCTCACTGTGAATGGCCCCAATGCCCCTCTCAAACTCTCTCACTGTGAATGGCCTCAATGCCCCTCTCAAACTCTCTCACTGTGAATGGTCCCAATGCACCTCTCAAACTCTCTCACTGTGAATGGTCCCAATGCCCCTCTCAAACTCTCTCACTGTGAATGTCCTCAATGCCCCTCTCAAACTCTCTCACTGTGAATGTCCTCAATGCCCCTCTCAAACTCTCTCACTGTGAATGGCCCCAATGCCCCTCTCAAACTCTCTCACTGTGAATGGTCCAATGCCCCTCTCAAACTCTCTCACTGTGAATGGCCTCAATGTCCCTCTCCAACTCTCTCACTCAGAATGGTCCCAATGCCCCTCTCAAACTCTATCACTGTGAATGGCCCAATGCCCCTCCCAAACTCTCTCACTGTGAATGGCCCCAATGCCCCTCTCAAACTCTCTCACTGTGAATGGCCTCAATGCCCCTCTCAAACTCTCTCACTGTGAATGGTCCCAATGCACCTCTCAAACACTCTCACTGTGAATGGTCCCAATGCCCCTCTCAAACTCTCTCACTGTGAATGTCCTCAATGCCTCTCTCAAACTATCTCACTGTGAATGGTCCCAATGCCCCTCTCAAACTCTCTCACTGTGAATGTCCTCAATGCCCCTCTCAAACTCTCTCACTGTGAATGGTCCCAATGCACCTCTCAAACTCTCTCACTGTGAATGGCCTCAATGTCCCTCTCAAACTCTCTCACTATGAATGGCCCCAATGCACCTCTCAAACTCTCTCACTGTGAATGGCCTCAATGTCCCTCTCAAACTCTCTCACTGCGAATGGCCCCAGTGCCCCTCTCAAACTCTCTCACTATCAATGGATTCAATGCCCCTCTCAAACTCTCTCACTGTCAATGGCTTCAATGCCCCACTCAAACTCTATCACTGTGAATGGCCCAGTTCCCCTCTCAAAATCTCTCACTGTCAATGGCCTCAATGCCCCTCTCAAACTCTCTCACTGTGATTGGCCGAGTGCCCCTCTCAAACTCTCTCACTGTGAATGGTCTCAATGCCCCTCTCAAACTCTCTCACTGTCAATGGCCCTGGTGCCCCTCTCAAACTCTCTCACTGTGAAAGGCCCCAATGCCCCTCTCAAACTCTCTCACTGTGAATGGCCCCAGTTCCCTTCTCAAACTCTCTCTCGGTGAATGGCCCCAGTTTCCCTCTCAAACTCTCTCACTGTGAATGGTCTCAATGCCCCTCTCAAACTCTCTCTCGGTGAATGGCCCCAGTTTCCCTCTCAAACTCTCTCACTGTGAATGGTCCCAATGCCCCTCTCAAACTCTCTCACTGTGAATGGCCCAGTGCCCCTCTCAAACTCTCTCACTGTGAATGGCCCCAGTGCCCCTCTCAAACTCTCTCACTGTGAATGGCCCAGTGCCCCTCTCAAACTCTCTCACTGTGAATGGCCCAGTGCCCCTCTCAAACTCTCTCACTGTGAATGGCCCAGTGCCCCTCTCAAACTCTCTCACTGTGAATGGCCCAGTGCCCCTCTCAAACTCTCTCACTGTGAATGGCCGCAATGCTCCTCTCAAACTCTCTCTCTGTGAATGGCCCAGTTCCCCTCTCAAACTCTCTCACTGTGAATGGCCGCAATGCTCCTCTCAAACTCTCTCTCTGTGAATGGCCCAGTGCCCCTTTAAAACTCTCTCACTGTAAATGGTCTCAATGCCCCTCTCAAACTCTCTCACTGTCAATGGCCCAGTGCCCCTCTCAAACTCTCTCACTGTCAATGGCCTCAATGCTCCTCTCAAACTCTCTCTCTGTGAATGGCCCAGTGCCCCTTTAAAACTCTCTCACTGTAAATGGTCTCAATGCCCCTCTCAAACTCTCTCACTGTGAATGACCCAGTGCCCCTCTCAAACTCGCTCACTGTGAATTGCCCCAGTTCCCCTCTCAAACTCTCTCACTGTGAATGGCCGCAATGCTCCTCTCAAACTCTCTCTCTGTGAATGGCCCAGTTCCCCTCTCAAACTCTCTCACTGTGAATGGCCGCAATGCTCCTCTCAAACTCTCTCTCTGTGAATGGCCCAGTTCCCCTCTCAAACTCTCTCACTGTGAATGGTCCCAATGCCCCTCTGAAACTCTCTCACTGTCAATGGCCCAGTGCCCCTCTCAAACTATATCACTGTGAATGGCCTCAATGCCCACTCAAACTATCTCACTGTGAATGGCCCCAGTGCCCCTCTCAAACTCTCTCACTGTGAATGGCCTCATTGCCCCTCTCAAACTATCTCACTGTCAATGGCCTCATTGCCCCACTCAAACTATCTCACTGTGAATGGCCCCAGTGCCCCTCTCAAACTCTCTCACTGTGAATGGCCTCAATGCCCCTCTCAAACTATATCACTGTGAATGGCCTCAATGCCCACTCAAACGATCTCACTGTGAATGGCCCCAGTGCCCCTCTCAAACTCTCTCACTGTGAATGGCCTCATTGCCCCTCTCAAACTATCTCACTGTCAATGGCCTCAATGCCCCTCTCAAACTATCTCACTGTGAATGGTCCCAGTGCTCCTCTCAAACTCTCTCACTGTGAATGGCCTCAATGCCCCTCTCAAACTCTCTCACTGTGAATGGCCCCAATGCCCCTCTCAAACTCTCTCACTGTGAATGGCCTCAATGCCCCTCTCAAACTATCTCACTGTGAATGGCCCCAATGCCCCTCTCAAACTCTCTCACTGTGAATGGCACAGTGCCCATCTCAAACGCTCTCACTGTGAATGGCCTCAATGCCCCTCTCAAACTCTCTCACTGTGAATGGTCCCAATGCCCCTCTGAAACACTCTCACTGTGAATGGCCCGAATGCCCCTCTCAAACTCGCTCACTGTGAATGGCCCCAATGCCCCTCTCAAACTCTCTCACTGTGAATGGCCCCAATGCCCCTCTGAAACTCTCTCACTGCGAATGGCCACAATGCCCCTCTCAAACTCTCTCACTGTGAATGGCCCAGTGCCCCACTCAAACTCTCGCACTGTGAACGGCCCAGTGCCCCACTCAAACTCTCTCTCTGAAAATGGTCCCAATACCCCTCTCAAACTCTGTCACTGTGAATGGTCCAATGCCCCTCTCAAACTCTCTCACTGTGAATGGCCTCAATGTCCCTCTCAAACTCTCTCACTCAGAATGGTCCCAATGCCCCTCTCAAACTCTATCACTGTGAATGGCCCAATGCCCCTCCCAAACTCTCTCACTGTGAATGGCCCCAATGCCCCTCTCAAACTCTCTCACTGTGAATGGCCTCAATGCCGCTCTCAAACTATCTCACTGTGAATGGTCCCAATGCCCCTCTCAAACTCTCTCACTGTGAATGTCCTCAATGCCCCTCTCAAACTCTCTCACTGTGAATTGTCCCAATGCCCCTCTCAAACTCTCTCTCTGTGAATGGCCCAGTGCCCCTCTCAAACTCTCTGACTGTGAATGGTCCCAATGCACCTCTCAAACTCTCTGACTGTGAATGTCCTCAATGCCCCTCTCAAACTCTCTCACTGTGAATGGTCCCAATGCACCTCTCAAACACTCTCACTGTGAATGGCCTCAATGTCCCTCTCAAACTCTCTCACTATGAATGGCCCCAATGCACCTCTCAAACTCTGTCACTGCGAATGGCCCCAGTGCCCCTCTCAAACTCTCTCACTGTGAATGGCTTCAATGCCCCACTCAAACTCTATCACTGTGAATGGCCCAGTTCCCCTCTCAAACTCTCTCACTGTGAATGGCCTCAATGCTCCTCTCAAACTCTCTCACTGTGAATGGCCCCAATGCCCCTCTCAAACTGTCTCACTGTGAATGGCCCAATGCCCCTCTCAAAATCTCTCACTGTCAATGGCCTCAATGCCCCTCTCAAACTCTCTCACTGTGATTGGCCGAGTGCCACTCTCAAACTCTCTCACTGTGAATGGTCTCAATGCCCCTCTCAAACTCTCTCACTGTCAATGGCCCTGGTGCCCCTCTCAAAGTCTCTCACTGTGAAAGGCCCCAATGCCCCTCTCAAACTCTCTCACTGTGAATGGCCCCAGTTCCCCTCTCAAACTCTCTCACTGTGAATGGCCCCAGTTCCCTTCTCAAACTCTCTCTCGGTGAATAGCCCCAGTTTCCCTCTCAAACTCTCTCACTGTGAATGGTCTCAATGCCCCTCTCAAACTCTCTCTCAGTGAATGGCCCCATTTTCCCTCTCAAACTCTCTCACTGTGAATGTTCCAAATGCCCCTCTCAAACTCTCTCACTGTGAATGGCCCAGTGCCCCTCTCAAAATCTCTCTGTGAATGACCCCAATGCACCTCCCAAACTCTCTCACTGTGAATGGCCTAAATGCCCCTCTCAAACTCTCTCACTGTGAATGGTCCCAATGCCCCTCTCAAACTCTCTCACTGTGAATGGCCTCAATGCCCTTCTCAAACTCTCTCACTGTCAATGGCCCAGTGCCCCTCTCAAACTCTCTCACTGTGAATGGCCGCAATGCTCCTCTCAAACTCTCTCTCTGTGAATGGCCCAGTTCCCCTCTCAAACTCTCTCACTGTGAATGGTCCCAATGCCCCTCTCAAACTCTCTCACTGTAAATGGTCCCAATGCCCCTCTCAAACTCTCTCACTGTGAATGTCCCCAATGCCCCTCTCAAACTCTCTCACTGTGAATGGCCCCAATGCCCCTCTCAAACTCTCTCACTGTGAATGGTCCCAATGCCCCTCTCAAACTCTCTCACTGTGAATGGCCCCAATGCCCCTCTCAAACTCTCTCACTGTGAATGGCCCAGTGCCCCTCTCAAACTCTCTCACTGTGAAATGCCCCAATGCCCCTCTCAAACTCTCTCACTGTGAATGGCCCAGTGCCCCTCTCAAACTCTCTCACTGTGAAAGGCCACAATGCCCCTCTCAAACTCTCTTACTGTGAATGGCCCAGTGCCCCTCTCAAACGCTCCCACTGTGAATGGCCCCAGTTCCCTTCTCAAACTCTTTCTCGGTGAATGGCCACAGTTCCCCCCTCAAATTCTCTCACTGTGAATGGCCCCAGTGCCCCTCTCAAACTCTCTCACTGTGAATGGCCCAGTACCCCTCTCAAACTCTCTCACTGTGAATGGTCTCAATGCCCCTCTCAAACTCTCTCACTGTGAATGTCCTCAATGCCCCTCTCAAACTCTCTCACTGTGAATGGTCCCAATGCACCTCTCAAACTCTCTCACTGTGAATGGCCTCAATGTCCCTCTCAAACTCTCTCACTATGAATGGCCCCAATGCACCTCTCAAACTCTGTCACTGCGAATGGCCCCAGTGCCCCTCTCAAACTCTCTCGCTATCAATGGATTCAATGCCCCTCTCAAACTCTCTCACTATGAATGGCCCCAATGCACCTCTCAAACTCTGTCACTGCGAATGGCCCCAGTGCCCCTCTCAAACTCTCTCACTGTCAATGGCTTCAATGCCCCACTCAAACTCTATCACTGTGAATGGCCCAGTTCCCCTCTCAAACTCTCTCACTGTGAATGGCCTCAATGCCCCTCTCAAACTCTCTCACTGTGAATGGCCCCAATGCCCCTCTCAAACTGTCTCACTGTGAATGGCGCAATGCCCCTCTCAAAATCTCTCACTGTCAATGGCCTCAATGCCCCTCTCAAACTCTCTCACTGTGATTGGCCGAGTGCCCCTCTCAAACTCTCTCACTGTGAATGGTCTCAATGCCCCTCTCAAACTCTCTCACTGTCAATGGCCCTGGTGCCCCTCTCAAACTCTCTCACTGTGAAAGGCCCCAATGCCCCTCTCAAACTCTCTCACTGTGAATGGTCCCCATGCCCCTCTCAAACTCTCTCACTGTGAATGGCCCCAGTTCCCCTCTCGAACTCTCTCACTGTGAATGGCCCCAGTTCCCTTCTCAAACTCTCTCTCGGTGAATGGCCCCAGTTTCCCTCTCAAACTCTCTCACTGTGAATGGTCTCAATGCCCCTCTCAAACTCTCTCTCGGTGAATGGCCCCAGTTTCCCTCTCAAACTCTCTCACTGTGAATGGTCCAAATGCCCCTCTCAAACTCTCTCACTGTGAATGGCCCCAGTTCCCCTCTCAAACTCTCTCACTGTGAATGGTCTCAATGCCCCTCTCAAACTCTCTCACTGTGAAAGGCCCCAATGCCCCTCTCAAACTCTCTCACTGTGAATGGTCCCCATGCCCCTCTCAAACTCTCTCACTGTGAATGGCCCCAGTTCCCCTCTCGAACTCTCTCACTGTGAATGGCCCCAGTTCCCTTCTCAAACTCTCTCTCGGTGAATGGCCCCAGTTTCCCTCTCAAACTCTCTCACTGTGAATGGTCTCAAAGCCCCTCTCAAACTCTCTCTCGGTGAATGGCCCCAGTTTCCCTCTCAAACTCTCTCACTGTGAATGGCCCAGTGCCCCTCTCAAACTCTCTCACTGTGAAATGCCCCAATGCCCCTCTCAAACTCTCTCACTGTGAATGGCCCAGTGCCCCTCTCAAACTCTCTCACTGTGAAAGGCCACAATGCCCCTCTCAAACTCTCTTACTGTGAATGGCCCAGTGCCCCTCTCAAACGCTCCCACTGTGAATGGCCCCAGTTCCCTTCTCAAACTCTTTCTCGGTGAATGGCCACAGTTCCCCCCTCAAATTCTCTCACTGTGAATGGCCCCAGTGCCCCTCTCAAACTCTCTCACTGTGAATGGCCCAGTACCCCTCTCAAACTCTCTCACTGTGAATGGTCTCAATGCCCCTCTCAAACTCTCTCACTGTGAATGTCCTCAATGCCCCTCTCAAACTCTCTCACTGTGAATGGTCCCAATGCACCTCTCAAACTCTCTCACTGTGAATGGCCTCAATGTCCCTCTCAAACTCTCTCACTATGAATGGCCCCAATGCACCTCTCAAACTCTGTCACTGCGAATGGCCCCAGTGCCCCTCTCAAACTCTCTCGCTATCAATGGATTCAATGCCCCTCTCAAACTCTCTCACTATGAATGGCCCCAATGCACCTCTCAAACTCTGTCACTGCGAATGGCCCCAGTGCCCCTCTCAAACTCTCTCACTGTCAATGGCTTCAATGCCCCACTCAAACTCTATCACTGTGAATGGCCCAGTTCCCCTCTCAAACTCTCTCACTGTGAATGGCCTCAATGCCCCTCTCAAACTCTCTCACTGTGAATGGCCCCAATGCCCCTCTCAAACTGTCTCACTGTGAATGGCGCAATGCCCCTCTCAAAATCTCTCACTGTCAATGGCCTCAATGCCCCTCTCAAACTCTCTCACTGTGATTGGCCGAGTGCCCCTCTCAAACTCTCTCACTGTGAATGGTCTCAATGCCCCTCTCAAACTCTCTCACTGTCAATGGCCCTGGTGCCCCTCTCAAACTCTCTCACTGTGAAAGGCCCCAATGCCCCTCTCAAACTCTCTCACTGTGAATGGTCCCCATGCCCCTCTCAAACTCTCTCACTGTGAATGGCCCCAGTTCCCCTCTCGAACTCTCTCACTGTGAATGGCCCCAGTTCCCTTCTCAAACTCTCTCTCGGTGAATGGCCCCAGTTTCCCTCTCAAACTCTCTCACTGTGAATGGTCTCAATGCCCCTCTCAAACTCTCTCTCGGTGAATGGCCCCAGTTTCCCTCTCAAACTCTCTCACTGTGAATGGTCCAAATGCCCCTCTCAAACTCTCTCACTGTGAATGGCCCCAGTTCCCCTCTCAAACTCTCTCACTGTGAATGGTCCCAATGCCCCTCTCAAACTCTCTCACTGTAAATGGTCTCAATGCCCCTCTCAAACTCTCTCACTGTGAATGGCCCAGTGCCCCTCTCAAACTCTCTCTCTGTGAATGACCCCAATGCACCTCCCAAACTCTCTCACTGTGAATGGCCTAAATGCCCCTCTCAAACACACTCACTGTGAATGGTCCCAATGCCCCTTTAAAACTCTCTCACTGTAAATGGTCTCAATGCCCCTCTCAAACTCTCTCACTGTGAATGGCCCAGTGCCCCTCTCAAACTCGCTCACTGTGAATTGCCCCAGTTCCCCTCTCAAACTCTCTCACTGTGAATGGCCGCAATGCTCCTCTCAAACTCTCTCTCTGTGAATGGCCCAGTTCCCCTCTCAAACTCTCTCACTGTGAATGTCCCCAATGCCCCTCTCAAACTCTCTCACTGTGAATGGCCTCAATGTCCCTCTGAAACTCTCTCACTGTCAATGGCACCAATGCCCCTCTCAAACTCTCTCACTGTCAATGGCCCAGTGCCCCTCTCAAACTCTCTCACTGTGAATGGCCTCAATGCCCCTCTCAAACTATATCACTGTGAATGGCCTCAATGCCCACTCAAACTATCTCACTGTGAATGGCCCCAGTGCCCCTCTCAAACTATCTCACTGTCAATGGCCTCAATGCCCCTCTCAAACTATCTCACTGTGAATGGTCCCAGTGCTCCTCTCAAACTCTCTCACTGTGAATGGCCTCAATGCCCCTCTCAAACTCTCTCACTGTGAATGGCCCCAATGCCCCTCTCAAACTCTCTCACTGTGAATGGCCTCAATGCCCCTCTCAAACTATCTCACTGTGAATGGCCCCAATGCCCCTCTCAAACTCTCTCACTGTGAATGGCACAGTGCCCATCTCAAACGCTCTCACTGTGAATGGCCTCAATGCCCCTCTCAAACTCTCTCACTGTGAATGGTCCCAATGCCCCTCTGAAACACTCTCACTGTGAATGGCCCGAATGCCCCTCTCAAACTCTCTCTCTGAAAATGGTCCCAATGCCCCTCTCAAACTCTCTCACTGTGAATGGCCTCAATGTCCCTCTCAAACTCTCTCACTCAGAATGGTCCCAATGCCCCTCTCAAACTCTCTCACTGTGAATGGCCCAATGCCCCTCCCAAACTCTCTCACTGTGAATGGCCCCAATGCCCCTCTCAAACTCTCTCACTGTGAATGGCCTCAATGCCGCTCTCAAACTATCTCACTGTGAATGGTCCCAATGCCCCTCTCAAACTCTCTCACTGTGAATGTCCTCAATGCCCCTCTCAAACTCTCTCACTGTGAATGGCCCAGTGCCCCTCTCAAACTCTCTCACTGTGAATGGCCTCAATGTCCCTCTCAAACTCTCTCACTATGAATGGCCCCAATGCACCTCTCAAACTCTGTCACTGCGAATGGCCCCAGTGCCCCTCTCAAACTCTCTCACTATCAATGGATTCAATGCACCTCCCAAACTCTCTCACTGTGAATGGCCTAAATGCCCCTCTCAAACTCTCTCACTGCGAATGTCCTCAATGCCCCTCTCAAACTCTCTCACTGTGAATGGTCCCAATGCACCTCTCAAACTCTCTCACTGTGAATGGCCTCAATGTCCCTCTCAAACTCTCTGACTATGAATGGCCCCAATGCACCTCTCAAACTCTGTCACTGCGAATGGCCCCAGTGCCCCTCTCAAACTCTCTCACTATCAATGGATTCAATGCCCCTCTCAAACTCTCTCACTGTCAATGGCTTCAATGCCCCACTCAAACTCTATCACTGTGAATGGCCCAGTTCCCCTCTCAAACTCTCTCACTGTGAATGGCCTCAATGCCCCTCTCAAACTCTCTCACTGTGAATGGCCCCAATGCCCCTCTCAAACTGTCTCACTGTGAATGGCGCAATGCCCCTCTCAAAATCTCTCACTGTCAATGGCCTCAATGCCCCTCTCAAACTCTCTCACTGTGATTGGCCGAGTGCCCCTCTCAAACTCTCTCACTGTGAATGGTCTCAATGCCCCTCTCAAACTCTCTCACTGTCAATGGCCCTGGTGCCCCTCTCAAACTCTCTCACTGTGAAAGGCCCCAATGCCCCTCTCAAACTCTCTCACTGTGAATGGTCCCCATGCCCCTCTCAAACTCTCTCACTGTGAATGGCCCCAGTTCCCCTCTCGAACTCTCTCACTGTGAATGGCCCCAGTTCCCTTCTCAAACTCTCTCTCGGTGAATGGCCCCAGTTTCCCTCTCAAACTCTCTCACTGTGAATGGTCTCAATGCCCCTCTCAAACTCTCTCTCGGTGAATGGCCCCAGTTTCCCTCTCAAACTCTCTCACTGTGAATGGTCCAAATGCCCCTCTCAAACTCTCTCACTGTGAATGGCCCCAGTTCCCCTCTCAAACTCTCTCACTGTGAATGGTCCCAATGCCCCTCTCAAACTCTCTCACTGTAAATGGTCTCAATGCCCCTCTCAAACTCTCTCACTGTGAATGGCCCAGTGCCCCTCTCAAACTCTCTCTCTGTGAATGACCCCAATGCACCTCCCAAACTCTCTCACTGTGAATGGCCTAAATGCCCCTCTCAAACTCACTCACTGTGAATGGTCCCAATGCCCCTTTAAAACTCTCTCACTGTAAATGGTCTCAATGCCCCTCTCAAACTCTCTCACTGTGAATGGCCCAGTGCCCCTCTCAAACTCGCTCACTGTGAATTGCCCCAGTTCCCCTCTCAAACTCTCTCACTGTGAATGGCCGCAATGCTCCTCTCAAACTCTCTCTCTGTGAATGGCCCAGTTCCCCTCTCAAACTCTCTCACTGTGAATGTCCCCAATGCCCCTCTCAAACTCTCTCACTGTGAATGGCCTCAATGTCCCTCTGAAACTCTCTCACTGTCAATGGCACCAATGCCCCTCTCAAACTCTCTCACTGTCAATGGCCCAGTGCCCCTCTCAAACTCTCTCACTGTGAATGGCCTCAATGCCCCTCTCAAACTATATCACTGTGAATGGCCTCAATGCCCACTCAAACTATCTCACTGTGAATGGCCCCAGTGCCCCTCTCAAACTCTCTCACTGTGAATGGCCTCATTGCCCCTCTCAAACTATCTCACTGTCAATGGCCTCAATGCCCCTCTCAAACTATCTCACTGTGAATGGTCCCAGTGCTCCTCTCAAACTCTCTCACTGTGAATGGCCTCAATGCCCCTCTCAAACTCTCTCACTGTGAATGGCCCCAATGCCCCTCTCAAACTCTCTCACTGTGAATGGCCTCAATGCCCCTCTCAAACTATCTCACTGTGAATGGCCCCAATGCCCCTCTCAAACTCTCTCACTGTGAATGGCACAGTGCCCATCTCAAACGCTCTCACTGTGAATGGCCTCAATGCCCCTCTCAAACTCTCTCACTGTGAATGGTCCCAATGCCCCTCTGAAACACTCTCACTGTGAATGGCCTCAATGCCCCTCTCAAACTATATCACTGTGAATGGCCTCAATGCCCACTCAAACTATCTCACTGTGAATGGCCCCAGTGCCCCTCTCAAACTATCTCACTGTCAATGGCCTCAATGCCCCTCTCAAACTATCTCACTGTGAATGGTCCCAGTGCTCCTCTCAAACTCTCTCACTGTGAATGGCCTCAATGCCCCTCTCAAACTCTCTCACTGTGAATGGCCCCAATGCCCCTCTCAAACTCTCTCACTGTGAATGGCCTCAATGCCCCTCTCAAACTATCTCACTGTGAATGGCCCCAATGCCCCTCTCAAACTCTCTCACTGTGAATGGCACAGTGCCCATCTCAAACGCTCTCACTGTGAATGGCCTCAATGCCCCTCTCAAACTCTCTCACTGTGAATGGTCCCAATGCCCCTCTGAAACACTCTCACTGTGAATGGCCCGAATGCCCCTCTCAAACTCTCTCTCTGAAAATGGTCCCAATGCCCCTCTCAAACTCTCTCACTGTGAATGGCCTCAATGTCCCTCTCAAACTCTCTCACTCAGAATGGTCCCAATGCCCCTCTCAAACTCTCTCACTGTGAATGGCCCAATGCCCCTCCCAAACTCTCTCACTGTGAATGGCCCCAATGCCCCTCTCAAACTCTCTCACTGTGAATGGCCTCAATGCCGCTCTCAAACTATCTCACTGTGAATGGTCCCAATGCCCCTCTCAAACTCTCTCACTGTGAATGTCCTCAATGCCCCTCTCAAACTCTCTCACTGTGAATGGCCCAGTGCCCCTCTCAAACTCTCTCACTGTGAATGGCCTCAATGTCCCTCTCAAACTCTCTCACTATGAATGGCCCCAATGCACCTCTCAAACTCTGTCACTGCGAATGGCCCCAGTGCCCCTCTCAAACTCTCTCACTATCAATGGATTCAATGCACCTCCCAAACTCTCTCACTGTGAATGGCCTAAATGCCCCTCTCAAACTCTCTCACTGCGAATGTCCTCAATGCCCCTCTCAAACTCTCTCACTGTGAATGGTCCCAATGCACCTCTCAAACTCTCTCACTGTGAATGGCCTCAATGTCCCTCTCAAACTCTCTGACTATGAATGGCCCCAATGCACCTCTCAAACTCTGTCACTGCGAATGGCCCCAGTGCCCCTCTCAAACTCTCTCACTATCAATGGATTCAATGCCCCTCTCAAACTCTCTCACTGTCAATGGCTTCAATGCCCCACTCAAACTCTATCACTGTGAATGGCCCAGTTCCCCTCTCAAACTCTCTCACTGTGAATGGCCTCAATGCCCCTCTCAAACTCTCTCACTGTGAATGGCCCCAATGCCCCTCTCAAACTGTCTCACTGTGAATGGCGCAATGCCCCTCTCAAAATCTCTCACTGTCAATGGCCTCAATGCCCCTCTCAAACTCTCTCACTGTGATTGGCCGAGTGCCCCTCTCAAACTCTCTCACTGTGAATGGTCTCAATGCCCCTCTCAAACTCTCTCACTGTCAATGGCCCTGGTGCCCCTCTCAAACTCTCTCACTGTGAAAGGCCCCAATGCCCCTCTCAAACTCTCTCACTGTGAATGGTCCCCATGCCCCTCTCAAACTCTCTCACTGTGAATGGCCCCAGTTCCCCTCTCGAACTCTCTCACTGTGAATGGCCCCAGTTCCCTTCTCAAACTCTCTCTCGGTGAATGGCCCCAGTTTCCCTCTCAAACTCTCTCACTGTGAATGGTCTCAATGCCCCTCTCAAACTCTCTCTCGGTGAATGGCCCCAGTTTCCCTCTCAAACTCTCTCACTGTGAATGGTCCAAATGCCCCTCTCAAACTCTCTCACTGTGAATGGCCCCAGTTCCCCTCTCAAACTCTCTCACTGTGAATGGTCCCAATGCCCCTCTCAAACTCTCTCACTGTAAATGGTCTCAATGCCCCTCTCAAACTCTCTCACTGTGAATGGCCCAGTGCCCCTCTCAAACTCTCTCTCTGTGAATGACCCCAATGCACCTCCCAAACTCTCTCACTGTGAATGGCCTAAATGCCCCTCTCAAACTCACTCACTGTGAATGGTCCCAATGCCCCTTTAAAACTCTCTCACTGTAAATGGTCTCAATGCCCCTCTCAAACTCTCTCACTGTGAATGGCCCAGTGCCCCTCTCAAACTCGCTCACTGTGAATTGCCCCAGTTCCCCTCTCAAACTCTCTCACTGTGAATGGCCGCAATGCTCCTCTCAAACTCTCTCTCTGTGAATGGCCCAGTTCCCCTCTCAAACTCTCTCACTGTGAATGTCCCCAATGCCCCTCTCAAACTCTCTCACTGTGAATGGCCTCAATGTCCCTCTGAAACTCTCTCACTGTCAATGGCACCAATGCCCCTCTCAAACTCTCTCACTGTCAATGGCCCAGTGCCCCTCTCAAACTCTCTCACTGTGAATGGCCTCAATGCCCCTCTCAAACTATATCACTGTGAATGGCCTCAATGCCCACTCAAACTATCTCACTGTGAATGGCCCCAGTGCCCCTCTCAAACTCTCTCACTGTGAATGGCCTCATTGCCCCTCTCAAACTATCTCACTGTCAATGGCCTCAATGCCCCTCTCAAACTATCTCACTGTGAATGGTCCCAGTGCTCCTCTCAAACTCTCTCACTGTGAATGGCCTCAATGCCCCTCTCAAACTCTCTCACTGTGAATGGCCCCAATGCCCCTCTCAAACTCTCTCACTGTGAATGGCCTCAATGCCCCTCTCAAACTATCTCACTGTGAATGGCCCCAATGCCCCTCTCAAACTCTCTCACTGTGAATGGCACAGTGCCCATCTCAAACGCTCTCACTGTGAATGGCCTCAATGCCCCTCTCAAACTCTCTCACTGTGAATGGTCCCAATGCCCCTCTGAAACACTCTCACTGTGAATGGCCCGAATGCCCCTCTCAAACTCTCTCACTGTGAATGGCCCCAATGCCCCTCTCAAACTCTCTCACTGTGAATGGCCCCAATGCCCCTCTGAAACTCTCTCACTGTGAATGGCCACAATGCCCCTCTCAAACTCTCTCACTGTGAACGGCCCAGTGCCCCTCTCAAACTCTCTCTCTGAAAATGGTCCCAATGCCCCTCTCAAACTCTCTCACTGTGAATGGCCTCAATGTCCCTCTCAAACTCTCTCACTCAGAATGGTCCCAATGCCCCTCTCAAACTCTCTCACTGTGAATGGCCCAATGCCCCTCCCAAACTCTCTCACTGTGAATGGCCCCAATGCCCCTCTCAAACTCTCTCACTGTCAATGGCCTCAATGCCGCTCTCAAACTATCTCACTGTGAATGGTCCAAATGCCCCTCTCAAACTCTCTCACTGTGAATGTCCTCAATGCCCCTCTCAAACTCTCTCACTGTGAATGGCCCAGTGCCCCTCTCAAACTCTCTCACTGTGAATGGCCTCAATGTCCCTCTCAAACTCTCTCACTATGAATGGCCCCAATGCACCTCTCAAACTCTGTCACTGCGAATGGCCCCAGTGCCCCTCTCAAACTCTCTCACTATCAATGGATTCAATGCCCCTCTCAAACTCTCTCACTGTCAATGGCTTCAATGCCCCACTCAAACTCTATCACTGTGAATGGCCCAGTTCCCCTCTCAAACTCTCTCACTGTGAATGGCCTCAATGCTCCTCTCAAACTCTCTCACTGTGAATGGCCCCAATGCCCCTCTCAAACTCTCTCACTGTGAATGGCCCAATGCCCCTCTCAAAATCTCTCACTGTCAATGGCCTCAATGCCCCTCTCAAACTCTCTCACTGTGATTGGCCGAGTGCCACTCTCAAACTCTCTCACTGTGAATGGTCTCAATGCCCCTCTCAAACTCTCTCACTGTCAATGGCCCTGGTGCCCCTCTCAAAGTCTCTCACTGTGAAAGGCCCCAATGCCCCTCTCAAACTCTCTCACTGTGAATGGTCCCCATGCCCCTCTCAAACTCTCTCACTGTGAATGGCCCCAGTTCCCCTCTCAAACTCTCTCACTGTGAATGGCCCCAGTTCCCTTCTCAAACTCTCTCTCGGTGAATGGCCCCAGTTTCCCTCTCAAACTCTCTCACTGTGAATGGTCTCAATGCCCCTCTCAAACTCTCTCTCGGTGAATGGCCCCAGTTTCCCTCTCAAACTCTCTCACTGTGAATGTTCCAAATGCCCCTCTCAAACTCTCTCACTGTGAATGGCCCCAGTTCCCCTCTCAAACTCTCTCACTGTGAATGGTCCCAATGCCCCTCTCAAACTCTCTCACTGTAAATGGTCTCAATGCCCCTCTCAAACTCTCTCACTGTGAATGGCCCAGTGCCCCTCTCAAAATCTCTCTGTGAATGACCCCAATGCCCCTCTCAAACTCTCTCACTGTGAATCGCCCAGTGCCCCTCTCAAACTCTCTCTCTGTGAATGGCCCCAATGCCCCTCTCAAACTCGCTCACTGTGAATTGCCCCAGTTCCCCTCTCAAACTCTCTCACTGTGAATGGCCGCAATGCTCCTCTCAAACTCTCTCTCTGTGAATGGCCCAGTTCCCCTCTCAAACTCTCTCACTGTGAATGTCCCCAATGCCCCTCTCAAACTCTCTCACTGTGAATGGCCTCAATGTCCCTCTGAAACTCTCTCACTATGAATGGCCCCAATGCCCCTCTCAAACTCTCTCACTGTGAATGGCCCCAATGCCCCTCTCAAACTCTCTCACTGTGAATGGCCTCAATGTCCCTCTGAAACTCTCTCACTATGAATGGCCCCAATGCCCCTCTCAAACTCTCTCACTGTGAATGGCCGCAATGCTCCTCTCAAACTCTCTCTCTGTGAATGGCCCAGTTCCCCTCTCAAACTCTCTCACTGTGAATGTCCCCAATGCCCCTCTCAAACTCTCTCACTGTGAATGGCCCAGTGCCCCTCTCAAACTCTCTCACTGTGAATGGCCCAGTGCCCCTCTCAAACTCTCTCACTGTGAGTGGCCCCAGTGCCCCTCTCAAACTCTCTCACTGTGAATGGTCCCAATTCCCCTCTCAAACTCTCTCACTGTGAATGACCCCAATGCCCGTCAAAAACTCTCTCACTGTCAATGGTATCAATGCCCCTCTCAAACTCTCTCACTGTGAATGGCCCAGTGCCCCTCTCAAACTCGCTCACTGTGAATTGCCCCAGTTCCCCTCTCAAACTCTCTCACTGTGAATGGCCGCAATGCTCCTCTCAAACTCTCTCTCTGTGAATGGCCCAGTTCCCCTCTCAAACTCTCTCACTGTGAATGTCCCCAATGCCCCTCTCAAACTCTCTCACTGTGAATGGCCTCAATGTCCCTCTGAAACTCTCTCACTGTCAATGGCACCAATGCCCCTCTCAACCTCTCTCACTGTCAATGGCCCAGTGCCCCTCTCAAACTCTCTCACTGTGAATGGCCTCAATGCCCCTCTCAAACTATATCACTGTGAATGGCCTCAATGCCCACTCAAACTATCTCACTGTGAATGGCCCCAGTGCCCCTCTCAAACTCTCTCACTGTGAATGGCCTCATTGCCCCTCTCAAACTATCTCACTGTCAATGGCCTCAATGCCCCTCTCAAACTATCTCACTGTGAATGGTCCCAGTGCTCCTCTCAAACTCTCTCACTGTGAATGGCCTCAATGCCCCTCTCAAACTCTCTCACTGTGAATGGCCCCAATGCCCCTCTCAAACTCTCTCACTGTGAATGGCCTCAATGCCCCTCTCAAACTATCTCACTGTGAATGGCCCCAATGCCCCTCTCAAACTCTCTCACTGTGAATGGCACAGTGCCCATCTCAAACGCTCTCACTGTGAATGGCCTCAATGCCCCTCTCAAACTCTCTCACTGTGAATGGTCCCAATGCCCCTCTGAAACACTCTCACTGTGAATGGCCCGAATGCCCCTCTCAAACTCTCTCACTGTGAATGGCCCCAATGCCCCTCTCAAACTCTCTCACTGTGAATGGCCCCAATGCCCCTCTGAAACTCTCTCACTGTGAATGGCCACAATGCCTCTCTCAAACTCTCTCACTGTGAACGGCCCAGTGCCCCTCTCAAACTCTCTCTCTGAAAATGGTCCCAATGCCCCTCTCAAACTCTCTCACTGTGAATGGCCTCAATGTCCCTCTCAAACTCTCTCACTCAGAATGGTCCCAATGCCCCTCTCAAACTCTCTCACTGTGAATGGCCCAATGCCCCTCCCAAACTCTCTCACTGTGAATGGCCCCAATGCCCCTCTCAAACTCTCTCACTGTCAATGGCCTCAATGCCGCTCTCAAACTATCTCACTGTGAATGGTCCCAATGCCCCTCTCAAACTCTCTCACTGTGAATGTCCTCAATGCCCCTCTCAAACTCTCTCACTGTGAATGGCCCAGTGCCCCTCTCAAACTCTCTCACTGTGAATGGCCTCAATGTCCCTCTCAAACTCTCTCACTATGAATGGCCCCAATGCACCTCTCAAACTCTGTCACTGCGAATGGCCCCAGTGCCCCTCTCAAACTCTCTCACTATCAATGGATTCAATGCCCCTCTCAAACTCTCTCACTGTCAATGGCTTCAATGCGCCACTCAAACTCTATCACTGTGAATGGCCCAGTTCCCCTCTCAAACTCTCTCACTGTGAATGGCCTCAATGCTCCTCTCAAACTCTCTCACTGTGAATGGCCCCAATGCCCCTCTCAAACTCTCTCACTGTGAATGGCCCAATGCCCCTCTCAAAATATCTCACTGTCAATGGCCTCAATGCCCCTCTCAAACTCTCTCACTGTGATTGGCCGAGTGCCACTCTCAAACTCTCTCACTGTGAATGGTCTCAATGCCCCTCTCAAACTCTCTCACTGTCAATGGCCCTGGTGCCCCTCTCAAAGTCTCTCACTGTGATAGGCCCCAATGCCCCTCTCAAACTCTCTCACTGTGAATGGTCCCCATGCCCCTCTCAAACTCTCTCACTGTGAATGGCCCCAGTTCCCCTCTCAAACTCTCTCACTGTGAATGGCCCCAGTTCCCTTCTCAAACTCTCTCTCGGTGAATGGCCCCAGTTTCCCTCTCAAACTCTCTCACTGTGAATGGTCTCAATGCCCCTCTCAAACTCTCTCTCGGTGAATGGCCCCAGTTTCCCTCTCAAACTCTCTCACTGTGAATGTTCCAAATGCCCCTCTCAAACTCTCTCACTGTGAATGGCCCCAGTTCCCCTCTCAAACTCTCTCACTGTGAATGGTCCCAATGCCCCTCTCAAACTCTCTCACTGTAAATGGTCTCAATGCCCCTCTCAAACTCTCTCACTGTGAATGGCCCAGTGCCCCTCTCAAAATCTCTCTGTGAATGACCCCAATGCCCCTCTCAAACTCTCTCACTGTGAATGGCCCAGTGCCCCTCTCAAACTCTCTCTCTGTGAATGGCCCCAATGCCCCTCTCAAACTCGCTCACTGTGAATTGCCCCAGTTCCCCTCTCAAACTCTCTCACTGTGAATGGCCGCAATGCTCCTCTCAAACTCTCTCTCTGTGAATGGCCCAGTTCCCCTCTCAAACTCTCTCACTGTGAATGTCCCCAATGCCCCTCTCAAACTCTCTCACTGTGAATGGCCTCAATGTCCCTCTGAAACTCTCTCACTATGAATGGCCCCAATGCCCCTCTCAAACTCTCTCACTGTGAATGGCCCCAATGCCCCTCTCAAACTCTCTCACTGTGAATGGCCTCAATGTCCCTCTGAAACTCTCTCACTATGAATGGCCCCAATGCCCCTCTCAAACTCTCTCACTGTGAATGGCCGCAATGCTCCTCTCAAACTCTCTCTCTGTGAATGGCCCAGTTCCCCTCTCAAACTCTCTCACTGTGAATGTCCCCAATGCCCCTCTCAAACTCTCTCACTGTGAATGGCCCAGTGCCCCTCTCAAACTCTCTCACTGTGAATGGCCCAGTGCCCCTCTCAAACTCTCTCACTGTGAGTGGCCCCAGTGCCCCTCTCAAACTCTCTCACTGTGAATGGTCCCAATTCCCCTCTCAAACTCTCTCACTGTGAATGACCCCAATGCCCGTCAAAAACTCTCTCACTGTCAATGGTATCAATGCCCCTCTCAAACTCTCTCACAGTGAATGGTGCCAATGCCCCTCTGAAACTCTGTTACTGTGAATGCCCTCAGTGCCCCTCTCAAACTCTCTCACTGTGAATGGCCCCAATGCCCCTCTCAAACTCTCTCACTGTGAATGGCCCAGTGCCCCTCTCAAACTCTCTCACTGTGAATGGCCCCAATGCCCCTCTCAAACTCTCTCACTGTGAATGGCCCCAATGCCCCTCTCAAACACTCTGTCTGTGAATGGTTCCAATGCCCCTCTCAAACTCTCTCTCTGTGAATGACCCCAATGCCCCTCTCAAACTCTCTCTCTGTGAATGGTCCCAATGCCGCTCTCAAACTCTCTTTCTGTGAATGACCCCAATGCCCCTCTCAAACTCTCTCACTGTGAATGGCCCAGTGCCCCTCTCAAACTATCTCACTGTGAATGACCCCAATGCCCCTCTCAAACTCTCTCACTGTGAATGACCCCAATGCCCCTCTCAAACGCTCTCACTGTGAATGGCCCCAATGCCCCTCTCAAACGCTCTCACTGTGAATGGCCCCAGTGCCTCTCTCAAACTCTCTCACTGTGAATGACCCCAATGCCCCTCTCAAACTCTCTCACTGTGAATGGCCCAAATGCCCCTCTCTAACTCTCTCACTGTGAATGGCCCAAATGCCCCTCTCTAACTCTCTCACTGTGAATGACCCCAATGCCCCTCTCAAACTCTCTCACTGTGAATGACCCCAATGCCCCTCTCAAACTCTCTCACTGTGAATGGCCCCAATGCCCCTCTCAAACGCTCTCACTGTGAATGGCCCCAGTGCCCCTCTCAGACTCTCTCACTGTGAATGGCCCATTGCCCCTCTCAAACTCTCTAACTGTCAATAGCCTCAATGTCCCTCTCAAACTCTCTCACTATGAATGGCCCCAATGCCCCTCTCAAATTCTCTCACTGTGATTGGCCCCAATGCCCCTCTCAAACTCTCTCACTGTGAATGGCCCCAGTGCCTCTCTCAAACTCTCTCACTGTGAATGACCCCAATGCCCCTCTCAAACTCTCTCACTGTGAATGGCCCAAATGCCCCTCTCAAACTCTCTCACTGTGAATGGCCCAAATGCCCCTCTCTAACTCTCTCACTGTGAATGACCCCAATGCCCCTCTCAAACTCTCTCACTGTGAATGACCCCAATGCCCCTCTCAAACTCTCTCACTGTGAATGGCCCCAATGCCCCTCTCAAACGCTCTCACTGTGAATGGCCCCAGTGCCCCTCTCAGACTCTCTCACTGTGAATGGCCCATTGCCCCTCTCAAACTCTCTAACTGTCAATAGCCTCAATGTCCCTCTCAAACTCTCTCACTATGAATGGCCCCAATGCCCCTCTCAAATTCTCTCACTGTGATTGGCCCCAATGCCCCTCTCAAACTCTCTCACTGTGAATGGTCCCAATGCCCCTCTCAAATTCTCTCACTGTGATTGGCCCCAATGCCCCTCTCAAACTCTCTCTCTGTGAATGGTCCCAATGCCCCTCTCAAACTCTCTCTCTGTGAATGACCCCATTGCCCCTCTCAAACTCTCTCTCTGTGAATGGTCCCAATGCCCCTCTCAAACTCTCTCTCTGTGAATGACCCCAATGCCCCTCTCAACCTCTCTCTCTGTGAATGGTCCCAAAGCCCCTCTCAAACTCTCTCTCTGTGACTGGCCCCAATGCCCCTCTCAAACTCTCTCACTGTGAATGGCCCAATGCCCCTCTCAATCTCTCTCACTGTAAATGGCCCCAGTGCCCCTCTCAAACTCTCTCACTGTCAATGGATTCAATGACACTCTCAAACTCTCTCACTGTCAATGGCTTCAATGCCCCTCTCAAACTCTCTCACTGTGAATGGCCTCAATGCCCCTCTCAAACTCTCTCACTGTGAATGGCCCAATGCCCCTCCCAAAATCTCTCTCTGTGAATGACCCCATTGCCCCTCTCAAACTCTCTCTCTGTGAATGGTCCCAATGCCCCTCTCAAACTCTCTCTCTGTGAATGACCCCAATGCCCCTCTCAACCTCTCTCTCTGTGAATGGTCCCAAAGCCCCTCTCAAACTCTCTCTCTGTGACTGGCCCCAATGCCCCTCTCAAACTCTCTCACTGTGAATGGCCCAATGCCCCTCTCAATCTCTCTCACTGTAAATGGCCCCAATGCCCCTCTCAAACTCTCTCACTGTCAATGGATTCAATGACACTCTCAAACTCTCTCACTGTCAATGGCCCAGTGCCCCTCTCAAACTCTCTCACTGTGAATGGCCTCAATGCCCCTCTCAAACTATATCACTGTGAATGGCCTCAATGCCCACTCAAACTATCTCACTGTGAATGGCCCCAGTGCCCCTCTCAAACTCTCTCACTGTGAATGGCCTCATTGCCCCTCTCAAACTATCTCACTGTCAATGGCCTCAATGCCCCTCTCAAACTATCTCACTGTGAATGGTCCCAGTGCTCCTCTCAAACTCTCTCACTGTGAATGGCCTCAATGCCCCTCTCAAACTCTCTCACTGTGAATGGCCCCAATGCCCCTCTCAAACTCTCTCACTGTGAATGGCCTCAATGCCCCTCTCAAACTATCTCACTGTGAATGGCCCCAATGCCCCTCTCAAACTCTCTCACTGTGAATGGCACAGTGCCCATCTCAAACGCTCTCACTGTGAATGGCCTCAATGCCCCTCTCAAACTCTCTCACTGTGAATGGTCCCAATGCCCCTCTGAAACACTCTCACTGTGAATGGCCCGAATGCCCCTCTCAAACTCTCTCACTGTGAATGGCCCCAATGCCCCTCTCAAACTCTCTCACTGTGAATGGCCCCAATGCCCCTCTGAAACTCTCTCACTGTGAATGGCCACAATGCCCCTCTCAAACTCTCTCACTGTGAACGGCCCAGTGCCCCTCTCAAACTCTCTCTCTGAAAATGGTCCCAATGCCCCTCTCAAACTCTCTCACTGTGAATGGCCTCAATGTCCCTCTCAAACTCTCTCACTCAGAATGGTCCCAATGCCCCTCTCAAACTCTCTCACTGTGAATGGCCCAATGCCCCTCCCAAACTCTCTCACTGTGAATGGCCCCAATGCCCCTCTCAAACTCTCTCACTGTCAATGGCCTCAATGCCGCTCTCAAACTATCTCACTGTGAATGGTCCCAATGCCCCTCTCAAACTCTCTCACTGTGAATGTCCTCAATGCCCCTCTCAAACTCTCTCACTGTGAATGGCCCAGTGCCCCTCTCAAACTCTCTCACTGTGAATGGCCTCAATGTCCCTCTCAAACTCTCTCACTATGAATGGCCCCAATGCACCTCTCAAACTCTGTCACTGCGAATGGCCCCAGTGCCCCTCTCAAACTCTCTCACTATCAATGGATTCAATGCCCCTCTCAAACTCTCTCACTGTCAATGGCTTCAATGCCCCACTCAAACTCTATCACTGTGAATGGCCCAGTTCCCCTCTCAAACTCTCTCACTGTGAATGGCCTCAATGCTCCTCTCAAACTCTCTCACTGTGAATGGCCCCAATGCCCCTCTCAAACTCTCTCACTGTGAATGGCCCAATGCCCCTCTCAAAATCTCTCACTGTCAATGGCCTCAATGCCCCTCTCAAACTCTCTCACTGTGATTGGCCGAGTGCCACTCTCAAACTCTCTCACTGTGAATGGTCTCAATGCCCCTCTCAAACTCTCTCACTGTCAATGGCCCTGGTGCCCCTCTCAAAGTCTCTCACTGTGAAAGGCCCCAATGCCCCTCTCAAACTCTCTCACTGTGAATGGTCCCCATGCCCCTCTCAAACTCTCTCACTGTGAATGGCCCCAGTTCCCCTCTCAAACTCTCTCACTGTGAATGGCCCCAGTTCCCTTCTCAAACTCTCTCTCGGTGAATGGCCCCAGTTTCCCTCTCAAACTCTCTCACTGTGAATGGTCTCAATGCCCCTCTCAAACTCTCTCTCGGTGAATGGCCCCAGTTTCCCTCTCAAACTCTCTCACTGTGAATGTTCCAAATGCCCCTCTCAAACTCTCTCACTGTGAATGGCCCCAGTTCCCCTCTCAAACTCTCTCACTGTGAATGGTCCCATTGCCCCTCTCAAACTCTCTCACTGTAAATGGTCTCAATGCCCCTCTCAAACTCTCTCACTGTGAATGGCCCAGTGCCCCTCTCAAAATCTCTCTGTGAATGACCCCAATGCCCCTCTCAAACTCTCTCACTGTGAATGGCCCAGTGCCCCTCTCAAACTCTCTCTCTGTGAATGGCCCCAATGCCCCTCTCAAACTCGCTCACTGTGAATTGCCCCAGTTCCCCTCTCAAACTCTCTCACTGTGAATGGCCGCAATGCTCCTCTCAAACTCTCTCTCTGTGAATGGCCCAGTTCCCCTCTCAAACTCTCTCACTGTGAATGTCCCCAATGCCCCTCTCAAACTCTCTCACTGTGAATGGCCTCAATGTCCCTCTGAAACTCTCTCACTATGAATGGCCCCAATGCCCCTCTCAAACTCTCTCACTGTGAATGGCCCCAATGCCCCTCTCAAACTCTCTCACTGTGAATGGCCTCAATGTTGCTCTGAAACTCTCTCACTATGAATGGCCCCAATGCCCCTCTCAAACTCTCTCACTGTGAATGGCCGCAATGCTCCTCTCAAACTCTCTCTCTGTGAATGGCCCAGTTCCCCTCTCAAACTCTCTCACTGTGAATGTCCCCAATGCCCCTCTCAAACTCTCTCACTGTGAATGGCCCAGTGCCCCTCTCGAACTCTCTCACTGTGAATGGCCCAGTGCCCCTCTCAAACTCTCTCACTGTGAGTGGCCCCAGTGCCCCTCTCAAACTCTCTCACTGTGAATGGTCCCAATTCCCCTCTCAAACTCTCTCACTGTGAATGACCCCAATGCCCGTCTCAAACTCTCTCACTGTCAATGGTATCAATGCCCCTCTCAAACTCTCTCACAGTGAATGGTGCCAATGCCCCTCTGAAACTCTGTTACTGTGAATGCCCTCAGTGCCCCTCTCAAACTCTCTCACTGTGAATGGCCCCAATGCCCCTCTCAAACTCTCTCACTGTGAATGGCCCAGTGCCCCTCTCAAACTCTCTCACTGTGAATGGCCCCAATGCCCCTCTCAAACTCTCTCACTGTGAATGGCCCCAATGCCCCTCTCAAACACTCTCTCTGTGAATGGTTCCAATGCCCCTCTCAAACTCTCTCTCTGTGAATGACCCCAATGCCCCTCTCAAACTCTCTCTCTGTGAATGGTCCCAATGCCGCTCTCAAACTCTCTTTCTGTGAATGACCCCAATGCCCCTCTCAAACTCTCTCACTGTGAATGGCCCAGTGCCCCTCTCAAACTATCTCACTGTGAATGACCCCAATGCCCCTCTCAAACTCTCTCACTGTGAATGACCCCAATGCCCCTCTCAAACGCTCTCACTGTGAATGGCCCCAATGCCCCTCTCAAACGCTCTCACTGTGAATGGCCCCAGTGCCTCTCTCAAACTCTCTCACTGTGAATGACCCCAATGCCCCTCTCAAACTCTCTCACTGTGAATGGCCCAAATGCCCCTCTCTAACTCTCTCACTGTGAATGGCCCAAATGCCCCTCTCTAACTCTCTCACTGTGAATGACCCCAATGCCCCTCTCAAACTCTCTCACTGTGAATGACCCCAATGCCCCTCTCAAACTCTCTCACTGTGAATGGCCCCAATGCCCCTCTCAAACGCTCTCACTGTGAATGGCCCCAGTGCCCCTCTCAGACTCTCTCACTGTGAATGGCCCATTGCCCCTCTCAAACTCTCTAACTGTCAATAGCCTCAATGTCCCTCTCAAACTCTCTCACTGTGAATGGCCCAGTGCCCCTCTCAAAATCTCTCTGTGAATGACCCCAATGCCCCTCTCAAACTCTCTCACTGTGAATGGCCCAGTGCCCCTCTCAAACTCTCTCTCTGTGAATGGCCCCAATGCCCCTCTCAAACTCGCTCACTGTGAATTGCCCCAGTTCCCCTCTCAAACTCTCTCACTGTGAATGGCCGCAATGCTCCTCTCAAACTCTCTCTCTGTGAATGGCCCAGTTCCCCTCTCAAACTCTCTCACTGTGAATGTCCCCAATGCCCCTCTCAAACTCTCTCACTGTGAATGGCCTCAATGTCCCTCTGAAACTCTCTCACTATGAATGGCCCCAATGCCCCTCTCAAACTCTCTCACTGTGAATGGCCCCAATGCCCCTCTCAAACTCTCTCACTGTGAATGGCCTCAATGTTGCTCTGAAACTCTCTCACTATGAATGGCCCCAATGCCCCTCTCAAACTCTCTCACTGTGAATGGCCGCAATGCTCCTCTCAAACTCTCTCTCTGTGAATGGCCCAGTTCCCCTCTCAAACTCTCTCACTGTGAATGTCCCCAATGCCCCTCTCAAACTCTCTCACTGTGAATGGCCCAGTGCCCCTCTCAAACTCTCTCACTGTGAATGGCCCAGTGCCCCTCTCAAACTCTCTCACTGTGAGTGGCCCCAGTGCCCCTCTCAAACTCTCTCACTGTGAATGGTCCCAATTCCCCTCTCAAACTCTCTCACTGTGAATGACCCCAATGCCCGTCTCAAACTCTCTCACTGTCAATGGTATCAATGCCCCTCTCAAACTCTCTCACAGTGAATGGTGCCAATGCCCCTCTGAAACTCTGTTACTGTGAATGCCCTCAGTGCCCCTCTCAAACTCTCTCACTGTGAATGGCCCCAATGCCCCTCTCAAACTCTCTCACTGTGAATGGCCCAGTGCCCCTCTCAAACTCTCTCACTGTGAATGGCCCCAATGCCCCTCTGAAACTCTCTCACTGTGAATGGCCCCAATGCCCCTCTCAAACACTCTCTCTGTGAATGGTTCCAATGCCCCTCTCAAACTCTCTCTCTGTGAATGACCCCAATGCCCCTCTCAAACTCTCTCTCTGTGAATGGTCCCAATGCCGCTCTCAAACTCTCTTTCTGTGAATGACCCCAATGCCCCTCTCAAACTCTCTCACTGTGAATGGCCCAGTGCCCCTCTCAAACTATCTCACTGTGAATGACCCCAATGCCCCTCTCAAACTCTCTCACTGTGAATGACCCCAATGCCCCTCTCAAACGCTCTCACTGTGAATGGCCCCAATGCCCCTCTCAAACGCTCTCACTGTGAATGGCCCCAATGCCTCTCTCAAACTCTCTCACTGTGAATGACCCCAATGCCCCTCTCAAACTCTCTCACTGTGAATGGCCCAAATGCCCCTCTCTAACTCTCTCACTGTGAATGGCCCAAATGCCCCTCTCTAACTCTCTCACTGTGAATGACCCCAATGCCCCTCTCAAACTCTCTCACTGTGAATGACCCCAATGCCCCTCTCAAACTCTCTCACTGTGAATGGCCCCAATGCCCCTCTCAAACGCTCTCACTGTGAATGGCCCCAGTGCCCCTCTCAGACTCTCTCACTGTGAATGGCCCATTGCCCCTCTCAAACTCTCTAACTGTCAATAGCCTCAATGTCCCTCTCAAACTCTCTCACTATGAATGGCCCCAATGCCCCTCTCAAATTCTCTCACTGTGATTGGCCCCAATGCCCCTCTCAAACTCTCTCACTGTGAATGGCCCCAGTGCCTCTCTCAAACTCTCTCACTGTGAATGACCCCAATGCCCCTCTCAAACTCTCTCACTGTGAATGGCCCAAATGCCCCTCTCAAACTCTCTCACTGTGAATGGCCCAAATGCCCCTCTCTAACTCTCTCACTGTGAATGACCCCAATGCCCCTCTCAAACTCTCTCACTGTGAATGACCCCAATGCCCCTCTCAAACTCTCTCACTGTGATTGGCCCCAATGCCCCTCTCAAACGCTCTCACTGTGAATGGCCCCAGTGCCCCTCTCAGACTCTCTCACTGTGAATGGCCCATTGCCCCTCTCAAACTCTCTAACTGTCAATAGCCTCAATGTCCCTCTCAAACTCTCTCACTATGAATGGCCCCAATGCCCCTCTCAAATTCTCTCACTGTGATTGGCCCCAATGCCCCTCTCAAACTCTCTCACTGTGAATGGTCCCAATGCCCCTCTCAAATTCTCTCACTGTGATTGGCCCCAATGCCCCTCTCAAACTCTCTCTCTGTGAATGGTCCCAATGCCCCTCTCAAACTCTCTCTCTGTGAATGACCCCATTGCCCCTCTCAAACTCTCTCTCTGTGAATGGTCCCAATGCCCCTCTCAAACTCTCTCTCTGTGAATGACCCCAATGCCCCTCTCAACCTCTCTCTCTGTGAATGGTCCCAAAGCCCCTCTCAAACTCTCTCTCTGTGACTGGCCCCAATGCCCCTCTCAAACTCTCTCACTGTGAATGGCCCAATGCCCCTCTCAATCTCTCTCACTGTAAATGGCCCCAGTGCCCCTCTCAAACTCTCTCACTGTCAATGGATTCAATGACACTCTCAAACTCTCTCTCTGTGAATGGCCCAGTTCCCCTCTCAAACTCTCTCACTGTGAATGTCCCCAATGCCCCTCTCAAACTCTCTCACTGTGAATGGCCCAGTGCCCCTCTCAAACTCTCTCACTGTGAATGGCCCAGTGCCCCTCTCAAACTCTCTCACTGTGAGTGGCCCCAGTGCCCCTCTCAAACTCTCTCACTGTGAATGGTCCCAATTCCCCTCTCAAACTCTCTCACTGTGAATGACCCCAATGCCCGTCTCAAACTCTCTCACTGTCAATGGTATCAATGCCCCTCTCAAACTCTCTCACAGTGAATGGTGCCAATGCCCCTCTGAAACTCTGTTACTGTGAATGCCCTCAGTGCCCCTCTCAAACTCTCTCACTGTGAATGGCCCCAATGCCCCTCTCAAACTCTCTCACTGTGAATGGCCCAGTGCCCCTCTCAAACTCTCTCACTGTGAATGGCCCCAATGCCCCTCTCAAACTCTCTCACTGTGAATGGCCCCAATGCCCCTCTCAAACACTCTCTCTGTGAATGGTTCCAATGCCCCTCTCAAACTCTCTCTCTGTGAATGACCCCAATGCCCCTCTCAAACTCTCTCTCTGTGAATGGTCCCAATGCTGCTCTCAAACTCTCTTTCTGTGAATGACCCCAATGCCCCTCTCAAACTCTCTCACTGTGAATGGCCCAGTGCCCCTCTCAAACTATCTCACTGTGAATGACCCCAATGCCCCTCTCAAACTCTCTCACTGTGAATGACCCCAATGCCCCTCTCAAACGCTCTCACTGTGAATGGCCCCAATGCCCCTCTCAAACGCTCTCACTGTGAATGGCCCCAGTGCCTCTCTCAAACTCTCTCACTGTGAATGACCCCAATGCCCCTCTCAAACTCTCTCACTGTGAATGGCCCAAATGCCCCTCTCTAACTCTCTCACTGTGAATGGCCCAAATGCCCCTCTCTAACTCTCTCACTGTGAATGACCCCAATGCCCCTCTCAAACTCTCTCACTGTGAATGACCCCAATGCCCCTCTCAAACTCTCTCACTGTGAATGGCCCCAATGCCCCTCTCAAACGCTCTCACTGTGAATGGCCCCAGTGCCCCTCTCAGACTCTCTCACTGTGAATGGCCCATTGCCCCTCTCAAACTCTCTAACTGTCAATAGCCTCAATGTCCCTCTCAAACTCTCTCACTATGAATGGCCCCAATGCCCCTCTCAATCTCTCTCACTGTCAATGGCTTCAATGACACTCTCAAACTCTCTCACTGTCAATGGCTTCAATGCCCCTCTCAAACTCTCTCACTGTGAATGGCCCAGTGATCCTCTCAAACTCTCTCACTGTTAATGGTCTCAATGCCCCTCTCAACCACTCTCACTGTGAATGGTCCCAATGCCCCTCTCAAACCCTCTCACTGTCAATGGCCAGGTGCCCCTTTCAAACTCTCTCACTGTGAATGGCCCCTGTTCCCTTCTCAAACTCACTCTCTGTGAATGGCCCCAGTTCCCCTGTCAAACTCTCTCACTCTAAATGGTCCCAAGGCCCCTCTCAAACTCTCTCACTGTGAATGGCCGCAATGCCCCTCTCAAACTCTCTCACTGTGAAAGGCCGCAATGCCCCTCTCAAACTCTCTCACTGTGAATGGCGTCAATGCCCTTCTTAAACTCTCTCACCGTGAATGGCCCCAGTTCCCCTCTCAAACTCACTCACTGTGAATGGCCTCAATGCCCCTCTCAAACTCACTCACTGTTAATGACCCTGAGCCCCTCTCAAACTCTCTCACTGTAAATGGCCCCAGTTCCCATCTCAAACTCTCTCACCGTGAATGGCCCCAGTTCCCCTCTCAAACTCACTCACTGTGAATGGCCTCAATGCCCCTCTCAAACTCACTCACTGTTAATGACCCTGAGCCCCTCTCAAACTCTCTCACTGTAAATGGCCCCAGTTCCCATCTCAAACTCTCTCACTGTGAATGGCCCCAGTTCCCCTCTCAAACTCTCTCACTGTGAATGGCCCCAATGCCCCTCTCAAGCTCTCTCACTGTGAATGGCCTCAGTGCCCCTCTCAAACTCTCTCACTGCGAATGACCCTGAGCCCCTCTCAAACTCTCTCACTGTGAATGGCCTCAATGCCCCTCTCAAACTCTCTCACTGTGAATGGCCCAGTGCCCCTCTCAAACTCTCTCACTGTGAATGACCCTGAGCCCCTCTCAAACTCTCTCTCTGTGAATGGCCCAGTTCCCCTCTCAAACTCACTCACTGTGAATGACTCCAATGCCCCTCTCAAACTCTCTCACTGTGAATGTTCCCAATGCCCCTCTGAAACTCTCTCACTGTGAATGGCCTCAATGCCCCTCTCAAACTCTCTCACTGTGAATGGCCCAGTGCCCCTCTCAAACTCTCTCACTGTGAATGGTCCCAATTCCCCTCTCAAACTCTCTCACTGTGAATGACCCCAATGCCCGTCTCAAACTCTCTCACTGTCAATGGTATCAATGCCCCTCTCAAACTCTCTCACAGTGAATGGTGCCAATGCCCCTCTGAAACTCTGTTACTGTGAATGCCCTCAATGCCCCTCTCAAACTCTCTCACTGTGAATGGCCCAGTGCCCCTCTCAAACTCTCTCACTGTGAATGGCCCCAATGCCCCTCTCAAACTCTCTCACTGTGAATGGCCCCAATGCCCCTCTCAAACACTCTCTCTGTGAATGGTTCCAATGCCCCTCTCAAACTCTCTCTCTGTGAATGACCCCAATGCCCCTCTCAAACTCTCTCTCTGTGAATGGTCCCAAAGCCCCTCTCAAACTCTCTCACTGTGAATGGCCCCAATGCCCCTCTCAAACTCTCTCACTGTGAATGGCCCCAATGCCCCTCTCAAACACTCTCTCTGTGAATGGTTCCAATGCCCCTCTCAAACTCTCTCTCTGTGAATGACCCCAATGCCCCTCTCAAACTCTCTCTCTGTGAATGGTCCCAATGCCGCTCTCAAACCCTCTTTCTGTGAATGACCCCAATGCCCCTCTCAAACTCTCTCACTGTGAATGGTCCCAATGCCCCTCTCAAACTCTCTCTCTGTGAATGGTCCCAATGCCCCTCTCAAACTCTCTCTCTGTGAATGGCCCAGTGCCCCTCTCAAACTCTCTCACTGTGAATGGTCCCAATGCCCCTCTCAAACTCTCTCTCTGTGAATGACCCCAATGCCCCTCTCAAACTCTCTCACTGTGAATGGTCCCAATGCCCCTCTCAAACTCTCTCTCTGTGAATGACCCCAGTGCCCCTCTCAAACTCTCTCACTGTGAATGACCCCAATGCCCCTCTCAAACTCTCTCTCTGTGAATGACCCCAATGCCCCTCTCAAACTCTCTCACTGTGAATGGCCCAGTGCCCCTCTCAAACTATCTCACTGTGAATGGCCCCAATGCCCCTCTCAAACGCTCTCACTGTGAATGGCCCCAGTGCCCCTCTCAGACTCTCTCACTGTGAATGGCCCATTGCCCCTCTCAAACTCTCTAACTGTCAATAGCCTCAATGTCCCTCTCAAACTCTCTCACTATGAATGGCCCCAATGCCCCTCTCAAATTCTCTCACTGTGAATGGCCCCAATGCCCCTCTCAAATTCTCTCACTGTGAATGGCCCCAATGCCCCTCTCAAACTCTCTCTCTGTGAATGGTCCCAATGCCCCTCTCAAACTCTCTCTCTGTGAATGACCCCATTGCCCCTCTCAAACTCTCTCTCTGTGAATGGTCCCAATGCCCCTCTCAAACTCTCTCTCTGTGAATGACCCCAATGCCCCTCTCAACCTCTCTCTCTGTGAATGGTCCCAAAGCCCCTCTCAAACTCTCTCTCTGTGACTGGCCCCAATGCCCCTCTCAAACTCTCTCACTGTGAATGGCCCAATGCCCCTCTCAATCTCTCTCACTGTAAATGGCCCCAGTGCCCCTCTCAAACTCTCTCACTGTCAATGGATTCAATGACACTCTCAAACTCTCTCACTGTGAATGGCCCCAATGCCCCTCTCAAACTCTCTCACTGTGAATGGTCCCAGTGCCCCTCTCAAACTCTCTCAATGTGAATGGCTTCAATGACACTCTCAAACTCTCTCACTGTCAATGGCTTCAATGCCCCTCTCAAACTCTCTCACTGTGAATGGCCCAGTGATCCTCTCAAACTCTCTCACTGTTAATGGTCTCAATGCCCCTCTCAAACTCTCTCACTGTGAATGGTCCCAATGCCCCTCTCAAACTCTCTCACTGTGAATGGTCCCAATGCCCCTCTCAAACCCTCTCACTGTCAATGGCCAGGTGCCCCTTTCAAACTCTCTCACTGTGAAAGGCCCCATTTCCGTTCTCAAACTCACTCTCTGTAAATGGCCCCAGTGCCCCTCTCAAACTCTCTCACTGTCAATGGCTTCAATGACACTCTCAAACTCTCTCACTGTCAATGGCTTCAATGCCCCTCTCAAACTCTCTCACTGTGAATGGCCCAGTGATCCTCTCAAACTCTCTCACTGTTAATGGTCTCAATGCCCCTCTCAAACTCTCTCAATGTGAATGGTCCCAATGCCCCTCTCAAAATCTCTTACTGTGAATGGTCCCAGTGCCCCTCTCAAACTCTCTCAATGTGAATGGTCCCAATGCCCCTCTCAAACTCTCTCACTGTGAATGGCCCCAATGCCCCTCTCAAACACTCTCTCTGTGAATGGTTCCAATGCCCCTCTCAAACTCTCTCTCTGTGAATGACCCCAATGCCCCTCTCAAACTCTCTCTCTGTGAATGGTCCCAATGCCGCTCTCAAACTCTCTTTCTGTGAATGACCCCAATGCCCCTCTCAAACTCTCTCTCTGGGAATGGTCCCAATGCCCCTCTCAAACTCTCTCTCTGTGAATGACCCCAATGCCCCTCTCAAACTCTCTCACTGTGAATGGCCCAGTGCCCCTCTCAAACTATCTCACTGTGAATGGCCCCAATGCCCCTCTCAAACTCTCTCTCTGTGAATGACCCCAATGCCCCTCTCAAACGCTCTCACTGTGAATGGCCCCAGTGCCCCTCTCAGACTCTCTCACTGTGAATGGCCCATTGCCCCTCTCAAACTCTCTAACTGTCAATAGCCTCAATGTCCCTCTCAAACTCTCTCACTATGAATGGCCCCAATGCCCCTCTCAAATTCTCTCACTGTGATTGGCCCCAATGCCCCTCTCAAACTCTCTCTCTGTGAATGGTCCCAATGCCCCTCTCAAACTCTCTCTCTGTGAATGACCCCATTGCCCATCTCAAACTCTCTCTCTGTGAATGGTCCCAATGCCCCTCTCAAACTCTCTCTCTGTGAATGACCCCAATGCCCCTCTCAACCTCTCTCTCTGTGAATGGTCCCAAAGCCCCTCTCAAACTCTCTCTCTGTGACTGGCCCCAATGCCCCTCTCAAACTCTCTCACTGTGAATGGCCCAATGCCCCTCTCAATCTCTCTCACTGTAAATGGCCCCAGTGCCCCTCTCAAACTCTCTCACTGTCAATGGATTCAATGACACTCTCAAACTCTCTCACTGTCAATGGCCTCAATCTCCCTCTCAAACTCTCTCACTGTGAATGGTCCCAATGCCCCTCTCAAACTCTCTCACTGTGAATGGCCCATTGCCCCTCTCAAACTCTCTCACTGTCAATGGCCTCAATGTCCCTCTCAAACTCTCTCACTATGAATGGCCCAATGCCCCTCTCAAACTCTCTCATTGTGAATGGCCCAATGCCCCTCTCAAACTCTCTCACTGTTAATGGCCCCAGTGCCCCTCTCAAACTCTCTCACTGTCAATGGCTTCAATGACCCTCTCAAACTCTCTCACTGTCAATGGCTTCAATGCCCCTCCCAAACTCTCTCACTGTGAATGGCCCAGTGCCCCTCTCAAACACTTTCACTGTGAATGGCCTCAATGCCCCTCTCAAACTCTCTCACTGTGAATGGCCCCAGTTCCCCTATCAAACTCTCTCACTGTGTAAGGCCCCAATGCCCCTCTCAAACTCTCTCACTGTGAATGCCGTCAATGCCCCTCTCAAACACTCTGTCACTGTGAATGGCCCAGTGCTCCACTCAAACTCTCTCACTGTCAATGCCCAGGTGCCCCTCTCAATCTCTCTCACTGTAAATGGCCCCAGTGCCCCTCTCAAACTCTCTCACTGTCAATGGCTTCAATGCCCCTCTCAAACTCTCTCACTGTGAATGGCCCAGTGACCCTCTCAAACTCTCTCACTGTTAATGGCCTCAATGCCCCTCTCAAACTCTCTCACTGTGAATGGCCCAGTGCCCCTCTCTAACTCTCTCACTGTGAATGACCCCAATGCCCCCTCAAACTCTCTCACTGTCAATGGCCTCAATGCCCCTCTCAAACTCTCTCACTGTGAATGGTGCCAATGCCCCTCTGAAACTCTGTTACTGTGAATGCCCTCAATGCCCCTCTCAAACTCTCTCACTGTGAATGGCCCAGTGCCCCTCTCAAATTCTCTCACTGTGAATGATCCCAATGCCCCTCTCAAACTCTCTCTCTGTGAATGGTCCCAATGCCCCTCTCAAACTCTCTCTCTGTGAATGGCCCCAATGCCCCTCTCTACTCTCTCTCTGTGAACGATCCCAATGCCCCTCTCAAACTCTCTCACTGTGAATGGTCCCAATGCCCCTTTCAAACTCTCTCTCTGTGAAAGACGCCATTGCCCCTCTCAAACTCTCTCTCTGTGAATGGTCCCAATGCCCCTCTCAAACTCTCTCTCTGTGAATGACCCCAATGCCCCTCTCAAACTCTCTCTCTGTGAATGGTCCCAATGCCCCTCTCAAACTCTCTCTCTGTGAATGACCCCAATGCCCCTCTCAACCTCTCTCTCTGTGAATGGTCCCAAAGCCCCTCTCAAACTCTCTCTCTGTGACTGGCGCCAATGCCCCTCTCAAACTCTCTCACTGTGAATGGCCCAATGCCCCTCTCAATCTCTCTCACTGTAAAAGGCCCCAGTGCCCCTCTCAAACTCTCTCACTGTCAATGGATTCAATGACACTCTCAAACTCTCTCACTGTGAATGGCCCCAATGCCCCTCTCAAACTCTCTCACTGTGAATGGCCCAATGCCCCTCTCAAACCCTCTCACTGTGAATGGCGCAGTGCCCCTCTTAAACTCTCTCACTGTGAATGGCCCCTGTTCCCTTCTCAAACTCACTCTCTGTGAATGGCCCCAGTTCCCCTCTCAAACTCTCTCACTCTGAATGGTCCCAATGTCCCTCTCAAACTCTCTCACTGTGAATGGCCTCAATGCCCCTCTCAAACTCTCCCACTGAGAATGGCCGCAATGCCCCTCTCAAACTCTCTCACCGTGAATGGCCCAGTGCCCCTCTCAAACTCTCTCACTGTGAATGGCCCAGTGCTCCTCTCAAACTCTCTCACTGTGAATGGCCCCAGTTCCCCTCTCAAACTCTCTCACTGTGAATGGCCTCAATGCCCCTCTCAAACTCTCTCACTGTGTAAGGCCCCAATGCCCCTCTCAAACTCTCTCTCTGTGAATGACCCAGTTCCCCTCTCAAACTCTCTCACTGTGAATGGCCTCAATGCCCCTCTCAAACTCTCTCACTGTGAATGACGTCAATGCCCCTCTCAAACTCTCTCTCTGTGAATGACCCAGTTCCCCTCTCAAACTCTCTCACTGTGAATGACTCCAATGCCCCTCTCAAACTCTCTCACTGTCAATGGCCTCAATGCCCCTCTCAAACTCTCTCACTGTGAATGGTGCCAATGCCCCTCTGAAACTCTGTTACTGTGAATGCCCTCAATGCCCCTCTCAAACTCTCTCACTGTGAATGGCCCAGTGCCCCTCTCAAACTCTCTCACTGTGAATGGCCCCAATGCCCCTCTCAAATTCTCTCACTGTGAATGGCCCCAATGCCCCTCTCAAACTCTCTCTCTGTGAATGGTCCCAATGCCCCTCTCAAACTCTCTCTCTGTGAATGACCCCATTGCCCCTCTCAAACTCTCTCTCTGTGAATGGTCCCAATGCCCCTCTCAAACTCTCTCTCTGTGAATGGTCCCAAAGCCCCTCTCAAACTCTCTCTCTGTGACTGGCCCCAATGCCCCTCTCAAACTCTCTCTCTGTGACTGGCCCCAATGCCCCTCTCAAACTCTCTCACTGTGAATGGTCCCAATGCCCCTCTCAAACTCTCTCTCTGTGAATGGTCCCAAAGCCCCTCTCAAACTCTCTCACTGTGAATGGTCCCAAAGCCCCTCTCAAACTCTCTCAATCTGAATGGTCCCAATGCCCCTCTCAAACTCTCTCACTGTGAATGGTCCCAATGCCCCACTCAAACTCTCTCACTGTCAATGCCCAGGTGCCCCTCTCAATCTCTCTCACTGTAAATGGCCCCAGTGCCCCTCTCAAACTCTCTCACTGTCAATGGCTTCAATGACACTCTCAAACTCTCTCACTGTCAATGGCTTCAATGCCCCTCTCAAACTCTCTCACTGTGAATGGCCCAGTGACCCTCTCAAACTCTCTCACTGTTAATGGCCTCAATGCCCCTCTCAAACTCTCTCACTGTGAATGGCCCAGTGCCCCTCTCTAACTCTCTCACTGTGAATGACCCCAATGCCCCCTCAAACTCTCTCACTGTCAATGGCCTCAATGCCCCTCTCAAACTCTCTCACTGTGAATGGTGCCAATGCCCCTCTGAAACTCTGTTACTGTGAATGCCCTCAATGCCCCTCTCAAACTCTCTCACTGTGAATGGCCCAGTGCCCCTCTCAAATTCTCTCACTGTGAATGGTCCCAATGCCCCTCTCAAACTCTCTCTCTGTGAATGGTCCCAATGCCCCTCTCAAACTCTCTCTCTGTGAATGGCCCCAATGCCCCTCTCAAACTCTCTCTCTGTGAATGATCCCAATGCCCCTCTCAAACTCTCTCACTGTGAATGGTCCCAATGCCCCTTTCAAACTCTCTCTCTGTGAATGACCCCATTGCCCCTCTCAAACTCTCTCTCTGTGAATGGTCCCAATGCCCCTCTCAAACTCTCTCTCTGTGAATGACCCCAATGCCCCTCTCAAACTCTCTCTCTGTGAATGGTCCCAATGCCCCTCTCAAACTCTCTCTCTGTGAATGACCCCAATGCCCCTCTCAACCTCTCTCTCTGTGAATGGTCCCAAAGCCCCTCTCAAACTCTCTCTCTGTGACTGGCGCCAATGCCCCTCTCAAACTCTCTCACTGTGAATGGCCCAATGCCCCTCTCAATCTCTCTCACTGTAAATGGCCCCAGTGCCCCTCTCAAACTCTCTCACTGTCAATGGATTCAATGACACTCTCAAACTCTCTCACTGTGAATGGCCCCAATGCCCCTCTCAAACTCTCTCACTGTGAATGGCCCAATGCCCCTCTCAAACCCTCTCACTGTGAATGGCGCAGTGCCCCTCTTAAACTCTCTCACTGTGAATGGCCCCTGTTCCCTTCTCAAACTCACTCTCTGTGAATGGCCCCAGTTCCCCTCTCAAACTCTCTCACTCTGAATGGTCCCAATGTCCCTCTCAAACTCTCTCACTGTGAATGGCCTCAATGCCCCTCTCAAACTCTCCCACTGAGAATGGCCGCAATGCCCCTCTCAAACTCTCTCACCGTGAATGGCCCAGTGCCCCTCTCAAACTCTCTCACTGTGAATGGTCTCAATGCCCCTCTCAAACTCTCTCCCTGTGAATGGCCTCAATGCCCCTCTCAAACTCTCTCACTGTGAATGGTCCCAATGCCCCTCTCAAACTCTCTCACTGTGAATGGCCCATTGCCCCTCTCAAACTCTCTCACTGTCAATGGCCTCAATGTCCCTCTCAAACTCTCTCACTATGAATGGCCCAATGCCCCTCTCAAACTCTCTCATTGTGAATGGCCCAATGCCCCTCTCAAACTCTCTCTCTGTGAATGACCCCAATGCCCCTCTCAACCTCTCTCTCTGTGAATGGTCCCAAAGCCCCTCTCAAACTCTCTCTCTGTGACTGGCCCCAATGCCCCTCTCAAACTCTCTCACTGTGAATGGCCCAATGCCCCTCTCAATCTCTCTCACTGTAAATGGCCCCAGTGCCCCTCTCAAACTCTCTCACTGTCAATGGATTCAATGACACTCTCAAACTCTCTCACTGTCAATGGCCTCAATGTCCCTCTCAAACTCTCTCACTGTGAATGGTCCCAATGCCCCTCTCAAACTCTCTCACTGTGAATGGCCCATTGCCCCTCTCAAACTCTCTCACTGTCAATGGCCTCAATGTCCCTCTCAAACTCTCTCACTATGAATGGCCCAATGCCCCTCTCAAACTCTCTCATTGTGAATGGCCCAATGCCCCTCTCAAACTCTCTCACTGTTAATGGCCCCAGTGCCCCTCTCAAACTCTCTCACTGTCAATGGCTTCAATGACCCTCTCAAACTCTCTCACTGTCAATGGCTTCAATGCCCCTCCCAAACTCTCTCACTGTGAATGGCCCAGTGCCCCTCTCAAACACTTTCACTGTGAATGGCCTCAATGCCCCTCTCAAACTCTCTCACTGTGAATGGCCCCAGTTCCCCTATCAAACTCTCTCACTGTGTAAGGCCCCAATGCCCCTCTCAAACTCTCTCACTGTGAATGCCGTCAATGCCCCTCTCAAACACTCTGTCACTGTGAATGGCCCAGTGCTCCACTCAAACTCTCTCACTGTCAATGCCCAGGTGCCCCTCTCAATCTCTCTCACTGTAAATGGCCCCAGTGCCCCTCTCAAACTCTCTCACTGTCAATGGCTTCAATGCCCCTCTCAAACTCTCTCACTGTGAATGGCCCAGTGACCCTCTCAAACTCTCTCACTGTTAATGGCCTCAATGCCCCTCTCAAACTCTCTCACTGTGAATGGCCCAGTGCCCCTCTCTAACTCTCTCACTGTGAATGACCCCAATGCCCCCTCAAACTCTCTCACTGTCAATGGCCTCAATGCCCCTCTCAAACTCTCTCACTGTGAATGGTGCCAATGCCCCTCTGAAACTCTGTTACTGTGAATGCCCTCAATGCCCCTCTCAAACTCTCTCACTGTGAATGGCCCAGTGCCCCTCTCAAATTCTCTCACTGTGAATGATCCCAATGCCCCTCCCAAACTCTCTCTCTGTGAATGGTCCCAATGCCCCTCTCAAACTCTCTCTCTGTGAATGGCCCCAATGCCCCTCTCTACTCTCTCTCTGTGAACGATCCCAATGCCCCTCTCAAACTCTCTCACTGTGAATGGTCCCAATGCCCCTTTCAAACTCTCTCTCTGTGAAAGACCCCATTGCCCCTCTCAAACTCTCTCTCTGTGAATGGTCCCAATGCCCCTCTCAAACTCTCTCTCTGTGAATGACCCCAATGCCCCTCTCAAACTCTCTCTCTGTGAATGGTCCCAATGCCCCTCTCAAACTCTCTCTCTGTGAATGACCCCAATGCCCCTCTCAACCTCTCTCTCTGTGAATGGTCCCAAAGCCCCTCTCAAACTCTCTCTCTGTGACTGGCGCCAATGCCCCTCTCAAACTCTCTCACTGTGAATGGCCCAATGCCCCTCTCAATCTCTCTCACTGTAAAAGGCCCCAGTGCCCCTCTCAAACTCTCTCACTGTCAATGGATTCAATGACACTCTCAAACTCTCTCACTGTGAATGGCCCCAATGCCCCTCTCAAACTCTCTCACTGTGAATGGCCCAATGCCCCTCTCAAACCCTCTCACTGTGAATGGCGCAGTGCCCCTCTTAAACTCTCTCACTGTGAATGGCCCCTGTTCCCTTCTCAAACTCACTCTCTGTGAATGGCCCCAGTTCCCCTCTCAAACTCTCTCACTCTGAATGGTCCCAATGTCCCTCTCAAACTCTCTCACTGTGAATGGCCTCAATGCCCCTCTCAAACTCTCCCACTGAGAATGGCCGCAATGCCCCTCTCAAACTCTCTCACCGTGAATGGCCCAGTGCCCCTCTCAAACTCTCTCACTGTGAATGGCCCAGTGCTCCTCTCAAACTCTCTCACTGTGAATGGCCCCAGTTCCCCTCTCAAACTCTCTCACTGTGAATGGCCTCAATGCCCCTCTCAAACTCTCTCACTGTGTAAGGCCCCAATGCCCCTCTCAAACTCTCTCTCTGTGAATGACCCAGTTCCCCTCTCAAACTCTCTCACTGTGAATGGCCTCAATGCCCCTCTCAAACTCTCTCACTGTGAATGACGTCAATGCCCCTCTCAAACTCTCTCTCTGTGAAAGACCCAGTTCCCCTCTCAAACTCTCTCACTGTGAATGACTCCAATGCCCCTCTCAAACTCTCTCACTGTCAATGGCCTCAATGCCCCTCTCAAACTCTCTCACTGTGAATGGTGCCAATGCCCCTCTGAAACTCTGTTACTGTGAATGCCCTCAATGCCCCTCTCAAACTCTCTCACTGTGAATGGCCCAGTGCCCCTCTCAAACTCTCTCACTGTGAATGGCCCCAATGCCCCTCTCAAATTCTCTCACTGTGAATGGCCCCAATGCCCCTCTCAAACTCTCTCTCTGTGAATGGTCCCAATGCCCCTCTCAAACTCTCTCTCTGTGAATGACCCCATTGCCCCTCTCAAACTCTCTCTCTGTGAATGGTCCCAATGCCCCTCTCAAACTCTCTCTCTGTGAATGGTCCCAAAGCCCCTCTCAAACTCTCTCTCTGTGACTGGCCCCAATGCCCCTCTCAAACTCTCTCTCTGTGACTGGCCCCAATGCCCCTCTCAAACTCTCTCACTGTGAATGGTCCCAATGCCCCTCTCAAACTCTCTCTCTGTGAATGGTCCCAAAGCCCCTCTCAAACTCTCTCACTGTGAATGGTCCCAAAGCCCCTCTCAAACTCTCTCAATCTGAATGGTCCCAATGCCCCTCTCAAACTCTCTCACTGTGAATGGTCCCAATGCCCCACTCAAACTCTCTCACTGTCAATGCCCAGGTGCCCCTCTCAATCTCTCTCACTGTAAATGGCCCCAGTGCCCCTCTCAAACTCTCTCACTGTCAATGGCTTCAATGACACTCTCAAACTCTCTCACTGTCAATGGCTTCAATGCCCCTCTCAAACTCTCTCACTGTGAATGGCCCAGTGACCCTCTCAAACTCTCTCACTGTTAATGGCCTCAATGCCCCTCTCAAACTCTCTCACTGTGAATGGCCCAGTGCCCCTCTCTAACTCTCTCACTGTGAATGACCCCAATGCCCCCTCAAACTCTCTCACTGTCAATGGCCTCAATGCCCCTCTCAAACTCTCTCACTGTGAATGGTGCCAATGCCCCTCTGAAACTCTGTTACTGTGAATGCCCTCAATGCCCCTCTCAAACTCTCTCACTGTGAATGGCCCAGTGCCCCTCTCAAATTCTCTCACTGTGAATGGTCCCAATGCCCCTCTCAAACTCTCTCTCTGTGAATGGTCCCAATGCCCCTCTCAAACTCTCTCTCTGTGAATGGCCCCAATGCCCCTCTCAAACTCTCTCTCTGTGAATGATCCCAATGCCCCTCTCAAACTCTCTCACTGTGAATGGTCCCAATGCCCCTTTCAAACTCTCTCTCTGTGAATGACCCCATTGCCCCTCTCAAACTCTCTCTCTGTGAATGGTCCCAATGCCCCTCTCAAACTCTCTCTCTGTGAATGACCCCAATGCCCCTCTCAAACTCTCTCTCTGTGAATGGTCCCAATGCCCCTCTCAAACTCTCTCTCTGTGAATGACCCCAATGCCCCTCTCAACCTCTCTCTCTGTGAATGGTCCCAAAGCCCCTCTCAAACTCTCTCTCTGTGACTGGCGCCAATGCCCCTCTCAAACTCTCTCACTGTGAATGGCCCAATGCCCCTCTCAATCTCTCTCACTGTAAATGGCCCCAGTGCCCCTCTCAAACTCTCTCACTGTCAATGGATTCAATGACACTCTCAAACTCTCTCACTGTGAATGGCCCCAATGCCCCTCTCAAACTCTCTCACTGTGAATGGCCCAATGCCCCTCTCAAACCCTCTCACTGTGAATGGCGCAGTGCCCCTCTTAAACTCTCTCACTGTGAATGGC
Organism: Scyliorhinus torazame; assembly: GCF_047496885.1. Lineage (NCBI taxonomy): Eukaryota > Metazoa > Chordata > Chondrichthyes > Carcharhiniformes > Scyliorhinidae > Scyliorhinus > Scyliorhinus torazame. The sequence continues at coordinate 28,601,429 of NC_092731.1, forward strand.
CCCTGTTCCCTTCTCAAACTCACTCTCTGTGAATGGCCCCAGTTCCCCTCTCAAACTCTCTCACTCTGAATGGTCCCAATGTCCCTCTCAAACTCTCTCACTGTGAATGGCCTCAATGCCCCTCTCAAACTCTCCCACTGAGAATGGCCGCAATGCCCCTCTCAAACTCTCTCACCGTGAATGGCCCAGTGCCCCTCTCAAACTCTCTCACTGTGAATGGTCTCAATGCCCCTCTCAAACTCTCTCCCTGTGAATGGCCTCAATGCCCCTCTCAAACTCACTCACTGTTAATGACCCTGAGCCCCTCTCAAGCTCTCTCACTGTGAATGACCCTGAGCCCCTCTCAAACTCTCTCACTGTAAATGGCCCCAGTTCCCATCTCAAACTCTCTCACTGTGAATGGCCTCAATGCACCTCTCAAACTCTCTCACTGTGAATGGCCCAGTGCCCCTCTCAAACTCTCTCTCTGTGAATGGCCCAGTTCCCCTCTCAAACTCTCTCACTGTGAATGGTCCCAATGCCTCTCTCAAACTCTCTCACTGTGAATGACTCCAATGCCCCTCTCAAACTCTCTCACTGTGAATGTTCCCAATGCCCCTCTAAAACTCTCTCACTGTGAATGGTCCCAATTCCCCTCTCAAACTCTCTCACTGTGAATGACCCCAATGCCCGTCTCAAACTCTCTCACTGTCAATGGTATCAATGCCCCTCTCAAACTCTCTCACTGTGAATGGTCCCAATGCCCCTCTCAAACTCTCACACTGTGAATGGTCCCAATTCCCCTCTCAAACTCTCTCACTGTGAATGACCCCAATGCCCGTCTCAAACTCTCTCACTGTCAATGGTATCAATGCCCCTCTCAAACTCTCTCACAGTGAATGGTGCCAATGCCCCTCTGAAACTCTGTTACTGTGAATGCCCTCAATGCCCCTCTCAAACTCTCTCACTGTGAATGGCCCAGTGCCCCTCTCAAACTCTCTCACTGTGAATGGCCCCAATGCCCCTCTCAAACTCTCTCACTGTGAATGGCCCCAATGCCCCTCTCAAACACTCTCTCTGTGAATGGTTCCAATGCCCCTCTCAAACTCTCTTTCTGTGAATGGCCCCAATGCCCCTCTCAAACACTCTCTCTGTGAATGGTTCCAATGCCCCTCTCAAACTCTCTTTCTGTGAATGGCCCAGTTCCCCTCTCAAACTCTCTCTCTGTGAATGGTCCCAATGCCGCTCTCAAACTCTCTTTCTGTGAATGGCCCCAATGCCCCTCTCAAACTCTCTCACTGTGAATGGCCCCAGTGCCCCTCTCAGACTCTCTCACTGTGAATGGCCCATTGCCCCTCTCAAACTCTCTCACTGTCAATAGCCTCAATGTCCCTCTCAAACTCTCTCACTATGAATGGCCCCAATGCCCCTCTCAAATTCTCGCACTGTGAATGGCCCCAATGCCCCTCTCAAACTCTCTCTCTGTGAATGGTCCCAATGCCCCTCTCAAACTCTCTCTCTGTGAATGACCCCATTGCCCCTCTCAAACTCTCTCTCTGTGAATGGTCCCAATGCCCCTCTCAAACTCTCTCTCTGCGACTGGCCCCAATGCCCCTCTCAAACTCTCTCACTGTGAAATGCCCAATGCCCCTCTCATTCTCTCTCACTGTAAATGGCCCCAGTGCCCCTCTCAAACTCTCTGACTGTGAATGGCCCAGTGCCCCTCTCAAACTCTCTCTCTGTGAATGGCCCAATGCCCCTCCCAAAATCTCTCACTGTGAATGGTCCCAGTGCCCCTCTCAATCTCTCTCACTGTAAATGGCCCCAGTGCCCCTCTCAAACTCTCTGACTGTGAATGGCCCAGTGCCCCTCTCAAACTCTCTCACTGTGAATGGCTTCAATGCCACTCTCAAACTCCCTCATTGTGAATGGTCCCAATGCCCCTCTCAAACTCTCTCACTGTGAATGGCCCAATGCCCCTCTCTAACTCTCTCACTGTGAATGACCCCAATGCCCCCTCAAACTGTCTCACTGTCAATGGCCTCAATGCCCCTCTCAAACTCTCTCACTGTGAATGGTGCCAATGCCCCTCTGAAACTCTGTTACTGTGAATGCCCTCAATGCCCCTCTCAAACTCTCTCACTGTGAATGGCCCAGTGCCCCTCTCAAATTCTCTCACTGTGAATGGTCCCAATGCCCCTCTCAAACTCTCTCTCTGTGAATGGTCCCAATGCCCCTCTCAAACTCTCTCTCTGTGAATGGCCCCAATGCCCCTCTCAAACTCTCTCTCTGTGAATGATCCCAATGCCCCTCTCAAACTCTCTCACTGTGAATGGTCCCAATGCCCCTTTCAAACTCTCTCTCTGTGAATGACCCCATTGCCCCTCTCAAACTCTCTCTCTGTGAATGGTCCCAATGCCCCTCTCAAACTCTCTCTCTGTGAATGACCCCAATGCCCCTCTCAAACTCTCTCTCTGTGAATGGTCCCAATGCCCCTCTCAAACTCTCTCTCTGTGAATGACCCCAATGCCCCTCTCAACCTCTCTCTCTGTGAATGGTCCCAATGCCCCTCTCAAACTCTCTCTCTGCGACTGGCCCCAATGCCCCTCTCAAACTCTCTCACTGTGAAATGCCCAATGCCCCTCTCAATCTCTCTCACTGTAAATGGCCCCAGTGCCCCTCTCAAACTCTCTGACTGTGAATGGCCCAGTGCCCCTCTCAAACTCTCTCTCTGTGAATGGCCCAATGCCCCTCCCAACATCTCTCACTGTGAATGGTCCCAGTGCCCCTCTCAATCTCTCTCACTGTAAATGGCCCCAGTGCCCCTCTCAAACTCTCTGACTGTGAATGGCCCAGTGCCCCTCTCAAACTCTCTCACTGTGAATGGCTTCAATGCCACTCTCAAACTCCCTCATTGTGAATGGTCCCAATGCCCCTCTCAAACTCTCTCACTGTGAATGGCCCAATGCCCCTCTCTAACTCTCTCACTGTGAATGACCCCAATGCCCCCTCAAACTCTCTCACTGTCAATGGCCTCAATGCCCCTCTCAAACTCTCTCACTGTGAATGGTGCCAATGCCCCTCTGAAACTCTGTTACTGTGAATGCCCTCAATGCCCCTCTCAAACTCTCTCACTGTGAATGGCCCAGTGCCCCTCTCAAATTCTCTCACTGTGAATGGTCCCAATGCCCCTCTCAAACTCTCTCTCTGTGAATGGTCCCAATGCCCCTCTCAAACTCTCTCTCTGTGAATGGCCCCAATGCCCCTCTCAAACTCTCTCTCTGTGAATGATCCCAATGCCCCTCTCAAACTCTCTCACTGTGAATGGTCCCAATGCCCCTTTCAAACTCTCTCTCTGTGAATGACCCCATTGCCCCTCTCAAACTCTCTCTCTGTGAATGGTCCCAATGCCCCTCTCAAACTCTCTCTCTGTGAATGACCCCAATGCCCCTCTCAAACTCTCTCTCTGTGAATGGTCCCAATGCCCCTCTCAAACTCTCTCTCTGTGAATGACCCCAATGCCCCTCTCAACCTCTCTCTCTGTGAATGGTCCCAAAGCCCCTCTCAAACTCTCTCTCTGTGACTGGCGCCAATGCCCCTCTCAAACTCTCTCACTGTGAATGGCCCAATGCCCCTCTCAATCTCTCTCACTGTGAATGTTCCCAATGCCCCTCTAAAACTCTCTCACTGTGAATGGTCCCAATTCCCCTCTCAAACTCTCTCACTGTGAATGACCCCAATGCCCGTCTCAAACTCTCTCACTGTCAATGGTATCAATGCCCCTCTCAAACTCTCTCACTGTGAATGGTCCCAATGCCCCTCTCAAACTCTCACACTGTGAATGGTCCCAATTCCCCTCTCAAACTCTCTCACTGTGAATGACCCCAATGCCCGTCTCAAACTCTCTCACTGTCAATGGTATCAATGCCCCTCTCAAACTCTCTCACAGTGAATGGTGCCAATGCCCCTCTGAAACTCTGTTACTGTGAATGCCCTCAATGCCCCTCTCAAACTCTCTCACTGTGAATGGCCCAGTGCCCCTCTCAAACTCTCTCACTGTGAATGGCCCCAATGCCCCTCTCAAACTCTCTCACTGTGAATGGCCCCAATGCCCCTCTCAAACACTCTCTCTGTCAATGGTTCCAATGCCCCTCTCAAACTCTCTTTCTGTGAATGGCCCCAATGCCCCTCTCAAACACTCTCTCTGTGAATGGTTCCAATGCCCCTCTCAAACTCTCTTTCTGTGAATGGCCCAGTTCCCCTCTCAAACTCTCTCTCTGTGAATGGTCCCAATGCCGCTCTCAAACTCTCTTTCTGTGAATGGCCCCAATGCCCCTCTCAAACTCTCTCACTGTGAATGGCCCCAGTGCCCCTCTCAGACTCTCTCACTGTGAATGGCCCATTGCCCCTCTCAAACTCTCTCACTGTCAATAGCCTCAATGTCCCTCTCAAACTCTCTCACTATGAATGGCCCCAATGCCCCTCTCAAATTCTCGCACTGTGAATGGCCCCAATGCCCCTCTCAAACTCTCTCTCTGTGAATGGTCCCAATGCCCCTCTCAAACTCTCTCTCTGTGAATGACCCCATTGCCCCTCTCAAACTCTCTCTCTGTGAATGGTCCCAATGCCCCTCTCAAACTCTCTCTCTGCGACTGGCCCCAATGCCCCTCTCAAACTCTCTCACTGTGAAATGCCCAATGCCCCTCTCAATCTCTCTCACTGTAAATGGCCCCAGTGCCCCTCTCAAACTCTCTGACTGTGAATGGCCCAGTGCCCCTCTCAAACTCTCTCTCTGTGAATGGCCCAATGCCCCTCCCAAAATCTCTCACTGTGAATGGTCCCAGTGCCCCTCTCAATCTCTCTCACTGTAAATGGCCCCAGTGCCCCTCTCAAACTCTCTGACTGTGAATGGCCCAGTGCCCCTCTCAAACTCTCTCACTGTGAATGGCTTCAATGCCACTCTCAAACTCCCTCATTGTGAATGGTCCCAATGCCCCTCTCAAACTCTCTCACTGTGAATGGCCCAATGCCCCTCTCTAACTCTCTCACTGTGAATGACCCCAATGCCCCCTCAAACTCTCTCACTGTCAATGGCCTCAATGCCCCTCTCAAACTCTCTCACTGTGAATGGTGCCAATGCCCCTCTGAAACTCTGTTACTGTGAATGCCCTCAATGCCCCTCTCAAACTCTCTCACTGTGAATGGCCCAGTGCCCCTCTCAAATTCTCTCACTGTGAATGGTCCCAATGCCCCTCTCAAACTCTCTCTCTGTGAATGGTCCCAATGCCCCTCTCAAACTCTCTCTCTGTGAATGGCCCCAATGCCCCTCTCAAACTCTCTCTCTGTGAATGATCCCAATGCCCCTCTCAAACTCTCTCACTGTGAATGGTCCCAATGCCCCTTTCAAACTCTCTCTCTGTGAATGACCCCATTGCCCCTCTCAAACTCTCTCTCTGTGAATGGTCCCAATGCCCCTCTCAAACTCTCTCTCTGTGAATGACCCCAATGCCCCTCTCAAACTCTCTCTCTGTGAATGGTCCCAATGCCCCTCTCAAACTCTCTCTCTGTGAATGACCCCAATGCCCCTCTCAACCTCTCTCTCTGTGAATGGTCCCAATGCCCCTCTCAAACTCTCTCTCTGCGACTGGCCCCAATGCCCCTCTCAAACTCTCTCACTGTGAAATGCCCAATGCCCCTCTCAATCTCTCTCACTGTAAATGGCCCCAGTGCCCCTCTCAAACTCTCTGACTGTGAATGGCCCAGTGCCCCTCTCAAACTCTCTCTCTGTGAATGGCCCAATGCCCCTCCCAACATCTCTCACTGTGAATGGTCCCAGTGCCCCTCTCAATCTCTCTCACTGTAAATGGCCCCAGTGCCCCTCTCAAACTCTCTGACTGTGAATGGCCCAGTGCCCCTCTCAAACTCTCTCACTGTGAATGGCTTCAATGCCACTCTCAAACTCCCTCATTGTGAATGGTCCCAATGCCCCTCTCAAACTCTCTCTCTGTGAATGGCCCAATGCCCCTCTCAAACTCTCTCACTGTGAATGACCCCAATGCCCCCTCAAACTCTCTCACTGTCAATGGCCTCAATGCCCCTCTCAAACTCTCTCACTGTGAATGGTGCCAATGCCCCTCTGAAACTCTGTTACTGTGAATGCCCTCAATGCCCCTCTCAAACTCTCTCACTGTGAATGGCCCAGTGCCCCTCTCAAATTCTCTCACTGTGAATGGTCCCAATGCCCCTCTCAAACTCTCTCTCTGTGAATGGTCCCAATGCCCCTCTCAAACTCTCTCTCTGTGAATGGCCCCAATGCCCCTCTCAAACTCTCTCTCTGTGAATGATCCCAATGCCCCTCTCAAACTCTCTCACTGTGAATGGTCCCAATGCCCCTTTCAAACTCTCTCTCTGTGAATGACCCCATTGCCCCTCTCAAACTCTCTCTCTGTGAATGGTCCCAATGCCCCTCTCAAACTCTCTCTCTGTGAATGACCCCAATGCCCCTCTCAAACTCTCTCTCTGTGAATGGTCCCAATGCCCCTCTCAAACTCTCTCTCTGTGAATGACCCCAATGCCCCTCTCAACCTCTCTCTCTGTGAATGGCCCCAAAGCCCCTCTCAAACTCTCTCTCTGTGACTGGCGCCAATGCCCCTCTCAAACTCTCTCACTGTGAATGGCCCAATGCCCCTCTCAATCTCTCTCACTGTAAATGGCCCCAGTGCCCCTCTCAAACTCTCTCACTGTCAATGGATTCAATGACACTCTCAAACTCTCTCACTGTGAATGGCCCCAATGCCCCTCTCAAACTCTCTCACTGTGAATGGCCCAATGCCCCTCTCAAACCCTCTCACTGTGAATGGCGCAGTGCCCCTCTTAAACTCTCTCACTGTGAATGGCCCCTGTTCCCTTCTCAAACTCACTCTCTGTGAATGGCCCCAGTTCCCCTCTCAAACTCTCTCACTCTGAATGGTCCCAATGTCCCTCTCAAACTCTCTCACTGTGAATGGCCTCAATGCCCCTCTCAAACTCTCCCACTGAGAATGGCCGCAATGCCCCTCTCAAACTCTCTCACCGTGAATGGCCCAGTGCCCCTCTCAAACTCTCTCACTGTGAATGGTCTCAATGCCCCTCTCAAACTCTCTCCCTGTGAATGGCCTCAATGCCCCTCTCAAACTCACTCACTGTTAATGACCCTGAGCCCCTCTCAAGCTCTCTCACTGTGAATGACCCTGAGCCCCTCTCAAACTCTCTCACTGTAAATGGCCCCAGTTCCCATCTCAAACTCTCTCACTGTGAATGGCCTCAATGCACCTCTCAAACTCTCTCACTGTGAATGGCCCAGTGCCCCTCTCAAACTCTCTCTCTGTGAATGGCCCAGTTCCCCTCTCAAACTCTCTCACTGTGAATGGTCCCAATGCCTCTCTCAAACTCTCTCACTGTGAATGACTCCAATGCCCCTCTCAAACTCTCTCACTGTGAATGGCTCCAGTGCCCCTCTCAAACTCTCTCTCTGTGAATGGCCCAGTGCCCCTCTCAAACTCTCTCACTCTGAATGGTCCCAATGCCCCTCTAAAACTCTCTCACTGTGAATGGTCCCAATGCCCCTCTAAAACTCTCTCACTGTGAATGGTCCCAATTCCCCTCTCAAACTCTCTCACTGTGAATGACCCCAATGCCCGTCTCAAACTCTCTCACTGTCAATGGTATCAATGCCCCTCTCAAACTCTCTCACTGTGAATGGTCCCAATGCCCCTCTCAAACTCTCTCACTGTGAATGGTCCCAATTCCCCTCTCAAACTCTCTCACTGTGAATGACCCCAATGCCCGTCTCAAACTCTCTCACTGTCAATGGTATCAATGCCCCTCTCAAACTCTCTCACAGTGAATGGTGCCAATGCCCCTCTGAAACTCTGTTACTGTGAATGCCCTCAATGCCCCTCTCAAACTCTCTCACTGTGAATGGCCCAGTGCCCCTCTCAAACTCTCTCACTGTGAATGGCCCCAATGCCCCTCTCAAACTCTCTCACTGTGAATGGCCCCAATGCCCCTCTCAAACACTCTCTCTGTGAATGGTTCCAATGCCCCTCTCAAACTCTCTTTCTGTGAATGGCCCCAATGCCCCTCTCAAACACTCTCTCTGTGAATGGTTCCAATGCCCCTCTCAAACTCTCTTTCTGTGAATGGCCCAGTTCCCCTCTCAAACTCTCTCTCTGTGAATGGTCCCAATGCCGCTCTCAAACTCTCTTTCTGTGAATGGCCCCAATGCCCCTCTCAAACTCTCTCACTGTGAATGGCCCCAGTGCCCCTCTCAGACTCTCTCACTGTGAATGGCCCATTGCCCCTCTCAAACTCTCTCACTGTCAATAGCCTCAATGTCCCTCTCAAACTCTCTCACTATGAATGGCCCCAATGCCCCTCTCAAATTCTCTCACTGTGAATGGCCCCAATGCCCCTCTCAAACTCTCTCTCTGTGAATGGTCCCAATGCCCCTCTCAAACTCTCTCTCTGTGAATGACCCCATTGCCCCTCTCAAACTCTCTCTCTGTGAATGGTCCCAATGCCCCTCTCAAACTCTCTCTCTGCGACTGGCCCCAATGCCCCTCTCAAACTCTCTCACTGTGAAATGCCCAATGCCCCTCTCAATCTCTCTCACTGTAAATGGCCCCAGTGCCCCTCTCAAACTCTCTGACTGTGAATGGCCCAGTGCCCCTCTCAAACTCTCTCTCTGTGAATGGCCCAATGCCCCTCCCAAAATCTCTCACTGTGAATGGTCCCAGTGCCCCTCTCAATCTCTCTCACTGTAAATGGCCCCAGTGCCCCTCTCAAACTCTCTGACTGTGAATGGCCCAGTGCCCCTCTCAAACTCTCTCACTGTGAATGGCTTCAATGCCCCTCTCAAACTCCCTCATTGTGAATGGTCCCAATGCCCCTCTCAAACTCTCTCACTGTGAATGGCCCAATGCCCCTCTCAAACTCTCTCAATCTGAATGGTCCCAGTGCCCCTCTCAAACTCTCTCACTGTGAATGGTCCCAGTGCCCCTCTCAAACTCTCTCACTGTGAATGGCCCAATGCCCCTCCCAAAATCTCTCACTGTGAATGGTCCCAGTGCCCCTCTCAAACTCTCTCACTGTGAATGGCTTCAATGCCCCTCTCAAACTCTCTCACTGTGAATGGCCCAGTGCCCCTCTCAAACTCTCTCTCTGTGAATGACCCCATTGCCCCTCTCAAACTCTCTCTCTGTGAATGACCCCGCTGCCCCTCTCAAACTCTCTCTCTGTGAATGGTCCCAATGCCCCTCTCAAACTCTCTCTCTGTGAATGACCCCATTGCCCCTCTCAAACTCTCTCTCTGTGACTGGCCCCAATGCCCCTCTCAAACTCTCTCACTGTGAATGGCCCAATGCCCCTCTCAATCTCTCTCACTGTAAATGGCCCCAGTGCCCCTCTCAAACTCTCTCACTGTCAATGGCTTCAATGCCCCTCTCATACTCTCTGACTGTGAATGGCCCAGTGCCCCTATTAAACTCTCTGACTGTGAATGGCCTCAATGCCCCTCTCAAACTCTCTCACTGTGAATGGTCCCAGTGCCCCTCTCAAACTCTCTCAATCTGAATGGTCCCAATGCCCCTCTCAAACTCTCTCACTGTGAATGGTCCCAATGCCCCACTCAAACTCTCTCACTGTCAATGCCCAGGTGCCCCTCTCAATCTCTCTCACTGTAAATGGCCCCAGTGCCCCTCTCAAACTCTCTCACTGTCAATGGCTTCAATGACACTCTCAAACTCTCTCACTGTGAATGGTCCCAATGCCCCTCTCAAACTCTCTCACTGTGAATGGTCCCAGTGCCCCTCTCAAACTCTCTCAATGTGAATGGTCCCAATGCCCCTCTCAAACTCTCTCACTGTGAATGGTCCCAATGCCCCTCTCAAACCCTCTCACTGTCAATGGCCAGGTGCCCCTTTCAAACTCTCTCACTGTGAATGGCCCCTGTTCCCTTCTCAAACTCACTCTCTGTGAATGGCCCCAGTTCCCCTGTCAAACTCTCTCACTCTAAATGGTCCCAAGGCCCCTCTCAAACTCTCTCACTGTGAAAGGCCGCAATGCCCCTCTCAAACTCTCTCACTGTGAATGGCGTCAATGCCCTTCTTAAACTCTCTCACCGTGAATGGCCCCAGTTCCCCTCTCAAACTCACTCACTGTGAATGGCCTCAATGCCCCTCTCAAACTCACTCACTGTTAATGACCCTGAGCCCCTCTCAAACTCTCTCACTGTAAATGGCCCCTGTTCCCATCTCAAACTCTCTCACCGTGAATGGCCCCAGTTCCCCTCTCAAACTCACTCACTGTGAATGGCCTCAATGCCCCTCTCAAACTCACTCACTGTTAATGACCCTGAGCCCCTCTCAAACTCTCTCACTGTAAATGGCCCCAGTTCCCATCTCAAACTCTCTCACTGTGAATGGCCCCAATGCCCCTCTCAAACTCTCTCACTGTGATTGACCCTGAGCCCCTCTCAAACTCTCTCACTGTAAATGGCCCCAGTTCCCATCTCAAACTCTCTCACTGTGAATGACCCTGAGCCCCTCTCAAACTCTCTCTCTGTGAATGGCCCAGTTCCCCTCTCAAACTCTCTCACTGTGAATGGCCCAGTGCCCCTCTCAAACTCTCTCACTGTGAATGGCCCCAATGCCCCTCTCAAACTCTCTCACTGTGAATGGCCCCAATACCCCTCTCAAACTCTCTCACTGTCAATGGCCTCAATGCCCCTCTCAAACTCTCTCACTGTGAATGGTCCCAATGCCCCTCTCAAACTCTCTCACTGTGAATGGCCCCAATGCCCCTCTCAAACTCTCTCACTGTGAATGGCCCAGTGCCCCTCTCAAACTCTCTCACTGTGAATGGTCCCAATGCCCCTCTCAAACTCTCTCACTGTGAATGACCACAATGCCCGTCTCAAACTCTCTCACTGTCAATGGTATCAATGCCCCTCTCAAACTCTCTCACAGTGAATGGTGCCAATGCCCCTCTGAAACTCTGTTACTGTGAATGCCCTTAATGCCCCTCTCAAACTCTCTCACTGTGAATGGCCCAGTGCCCCTCTCAAACTCTCTCACTGTGAATGGCCCCAATGCCCCTCTCAAACTCTCTCACTGTGAATGGCCCCAATGCCCCTCTCAAACACTCTCTCTGTGAATGGTTCCAATGCCCCTCTCAAACTCTCTCTCTGTGAACGACCCCAATGCCCCTCTCAAACTCTCTCTCTGTGAATGGTCCCAATGCCGCTCTCAAACTCTCTTTCTGTGAATGACCCCAATGCCCCCTCTCAAACTCTCTCTCTGTAAATGGTCCCAATGCCCCTCTCAAACTCTCTCTCTGTGAATGACCCCAATGCCCCTCTCAAACTCTCTCACTGTCAATAGCCTCAATGTCCCTCTCAAACTCTCTCACTATGAATGGCCCCAATGCCCCTCTCAAACTCTCTCACTGTGAATGGCCCAATGCCCCTCTCAATCTCTCTCACTGTTAAAGGCCCCAGTGCCCCTCTCAAACTCTCTCACTGTGAATGGCCTCAATGCCCCTCTCAAACTCTCTCACGGTGAATGGCCCCAGTTCCCCTATCAAACTCTCTCACTGTGTAAGGCCCCAATGCCCCTCTCAAACTCTCTCACTGTGAATGCCGTCAATGCCCCTCTCAAACTCTCTCACTGTGAATGGCCCAGTGCCCCTCTCAAACTCTCTCACTGTGAATGGCCCCAGTTCCCCTCTCAAACTCTCTCACTGTGAATGGCCTCAATGCCCCTCTCAAACTCTCTCACTGTGTAAGGCCCCAATGCCCCTCTCAAACTCTCTCACTGTGAATGCCGTCAATGCCCCTCTCAAACTCTCTCTCTGTGAATGACCCAGTTCCCCTCTCAAACTCTCTCACTGTGAATGACTCCAATGCCCCTCTCAAACTCTCTCACTGTGAATGGCTCCAGTGCCCCTCTCAAACTCTCTCACTGTGAATGGTCCCAATGCCCCTCTGAAACTCTCTCACTGTGAATGGCCCCAATGCCCCTCTCAAACTCTCTCACTGTGAATGGCCCAGTGCCCCTCTCAAACTCTCTCACTGTGAATGGTCCCAATGCCCCTCTCAAACTCTCTCACTGTGAATGACCACAATGCCCGTCTCAAACTCTCTCACTGTCAATGGTATCAATGCCGCTCTCAAACTCTCTCACAGTGAATGGTGCCAATGCCCCTCTGAAACTCTGTTACTGTGAATGCCCTTAATGCCCCTCTCAAACTCTCTCACTGTGAATGGCCTCAATGCCCCTCTCAAACTCTCTCACGGTGAATGGCCCCAGTTCCCCTATCAAACTCTCTCACTGTGTAAGGCCCCAATGCCCCTCTCAAACTCTCTCACTGTGAAAGCCGTCAATGCCCCTCTCAAACTCTCTCACTGTGAATGGCCCAGTTCCCCTCTCAAACTCTCTCACTGTGAATGGCCTCAATGCCCCTCTCAAACTCTCTCACTGTGTAAGGCCCCAATGCCCCTCTCAAACTCTCTCACTGTGAATGCCGTCAATGACCCTCTCAAACTCTCTCTCTGTGAATGACCCAGTTCCCCTCTCAAACTCTCTCACTGTGAATGACTCCAATGCCCCTCTCAAACTCTCTCACTGTGAATGCCCTCAATGCCCCTCTCAAACTCTCTCACTGTGAATGCCCTCAATGCCCCTCTCAAACTCTCTCACTGTGAATGGCCCAGTGCCCCTCTCAAACTCTCTCACTGTGAATGCCCTCAATGCCCCTCTCAAACTCTCTCTCTGTTAATGGTCCCAATGCCCCTCTCAAACTCTCTCTCTGTGAATGACCCCATTCCCCCTCTCAAACTCTCTCTCTGTGAATGACCGCAATGCCCCTCTCAACCTCTCTCTCTGTGAATGGTCCCAATGCCCCTCTCAAACTCTCTCTCTGTGACTGGCCCCAATGCCCCTCTCAATCTCTCTCACTGTAAATGGCCCCAATGCCCCTCTCAAACTCTCTCTCTGTGAATGGTCCCAATGCCGCTCTCAAACTCTCTTTCTGTGAATGACCCCAATGCCCCCTCTCAAACTCTCTCTCTGTAAATGGTCCCAATGCCCCTCTCAAACTCTCTCTCTGTGAATGACCCCAATGCCCCTCTCAAACTCTCTCACTGTCAATAGCCTCAATGTCCCTCTCAAACTCTCTCACTGTGAATGGTCCCAATGCCCCTCTCAAACTCTCTCTCTGTGAATGACCCCAATGCCCCTCTCAATCTCTCTCACTGTTAAAGGCCCCAGTGCCCCTCTCAAACTCTCTCACTGTGAATGGCCTCAATGCCCCTCTCAAACTCTCTCACGGTGAATGGCCCCAGTTCCCCTATCAAACTCTCTCACTGTGTAAGGCCCAATGCCCCTCTGAAACTCTCTCACTGTGAAAGCCGTCAATGCCCCTCTCAAACTCTCTCTCTGTGAATGGCCTCAATGCCCCTCTCAAACTCTCTCACTGTGAAAGCCGTCAATGCCCCTCTCAAACTCTCTCACTGTGAATGGCCTCAATGCCCCTCTCAAACTCTCTCACTGTGAATGACCCCAATGCCCCCTCAAACTCTCTCACTGTGAATGGCCCCAATGCCCCTCTCAAACTCTATCACTGTGAATGGCCCCAATGCCCCTCTCAAACTCTCTCACTGTGAATGGCCCAGTGCCCCTCTCAACCTCTCTCTCTGTGAATGGCCTCAATGCCCCTCTCAAACTCTCTCACTGTCAATGGCCCAGTGCCCCTCTCAAACTCTCTCACTGTGAATGGTCCCAATGCCCCTCTCAAACTCTCTCTCTGTGACTGGCCCCAATGCCCCTCTCAATCTCTCTCACTGTAAATGGCCCCAGTTCCCCTCTCAAACTCTCTCACTGTCAATGGCTTCAATGCCCCTCTTAAACTCTCTCACTGTGAATGGCCCCAATGCCCCTCTCAAACTCTCTCACTGTGAATGGCCTCAATGCCCCTCTCAAACTCTCTCAATCTGAATGGTCCCAATGCCCCTCTCAAACTCTCTCACTGTGAATGGTCCCAATGCCCCTCTCAAACTCTCTCACTGTCAATGCCCAGGTGCCCCTCTCAATCTCTCTCACTGTCAATGGCTTCAATGCCGCTCTCAAACACTCTTTCTGTGAATGAACCCAATGCCCCTCTCAAACTCTCTCACTGTGAATGGTCCCAGTGCCCCTCTCAAACTCTCTCACTGTGAATGACCCCAATGCCCCTCTCAAACTCTCTCACTGTGAATGGCCCCAATGCCCCTCTCAAACTCTCTCTCTGTGAATGGCCCAGTGCCCCTCTCAAACTCTCTCACTGTGAATGACCCCAATGCCCCTCTCAAACTCTCTCACTGTGAATGGCCCAGTGCCCCTATCAAACTCTCTCAAAGAACAAAGAACAAAGAACAAAGAAATGTACAGCACAGGAACAGGCCCTTCGGCCCTCCAAGCCCGTGCCGACCATACTGCCCGACTAAACTACAATCTTCTACACTTCCTGGGTCCGTATCCTTCTATTCCCATCCTATTCATATATTTGTCAAGATGCCCCTTAAATGTCCCTATCGTCCCTGCCTCCACTACCTCCTCCGGTAGTGAGTTCCAGGCACCCACTACCCTCTGCGTAAAAAACTTGCCTCGTACATCTACTCTAAACTTTGCCCCTCTCACCTTAAACCTATGCCCCCTAGTAATTGACCCCTCTACCCTGGGGAAAAGCCTCTGACTATCCACTCTGTCTATGCCCCTCATAATTTTGTATACCTCTATCAGGTCGCCCCTCAACCTCCTTCGTTCCAGTGAGAACAAACCGAGTTTATTCAATCGCTCCTCATAGCTTATGCCCTCCATACCAGGCAACATTCTGGTAAATCTCTTCTGCACCCTCTCTAAAGCCTCCACATCCTTCTGGTAGTGTGGCGACCAGAATTGAACACTATACTCCAAGTGTGGCCTAACTAAGGTTCTATACAGCTGCAACATGACTTGCCAATTCTTATACTCAATGCCCCGGCCAATGAAGGCAAGCATGCCGTATGCCTTCTTGACTACCTTCTCCACCTGTGTAGCCCCTTTCAGTGATCTGTGGACCTGTACTCCTAGATCTCTTTGACTTTCAATACTCTTGAGGGTTCTACCATTCACTGTATATTCCCTACCTGCATTAGCCCTTCCAAAATGCATTACCTCACATTTGTCCAGGTTAAACTCCATCTGCCATCTCTCCGCCCAAGTCTCCAGACAATCTAAATCCTGCTGTATCCTCAGACAGTCCTCATCGCTATCCGCAATTCCACCAACCTTTGTGTCGTCTGCAAACTTACTAATCAGACCAGTTACATTTTCCTCCAAATCATTTATATATACTACAAAGAGCAAAGGTCCCAGCACTGATCCCTGTGGAACACCACTGGTCACAGCCCTCCAATTAGAAAAGCATCCCTCCATTGCTACCCTCTGCCTTCTATGGCCTAGCCAGTTCTGTATCCACCTTGCCAGTTCACCCCTGATCCCGTGTGACTTCACCTTTTGTACTAGTCTACCATGAGGGACCTTGTCAAAGGCCTTACTGAAGTCCATATAGACAACATCTACTGCCCTACCTGCATCAATCATCTTAGTGACCTCCTCGAAAAACTCTATCAAGTTAGTGAGACACGACCTCCCCTTCACAAAACCGTGCTGCCTCTCACTAATACATCCATTTGCTTCCAAATGGGAGTAGATCCTGTCTCGAAGAATTCTCTCCAGTAATTTCCCTACCACTGAAGTGAGGCTCACCGGCCTGTAGTTCCCGGGATTATCCCTGCCACCCTTCTTAAACAGAGGAACAACATTGGCTATTCTCCAGTCCTCCGGGACATCCCCTGAAGACAGCGAGGATCCAAAGATTTCTGTCAAGGCCTCAGCAATTTCCTCTCCAGCCTCCTTCAGTATTCTGGGGTAGATCCCATCCGGCCCTGGGGACTTATCTACCTTAATATTTTTTAAGACACCCAACACCTCGTCTTTTTGGATCACAATGTGACCCAGGCTATCTACACCCCCTTCTCCAGACTCAACATCTACCAATTCCTTCTCTTTGGTGAATACTGATGCAAAGTATTCATTTAGTACCTCGCCCATTTCCTCTGGCTCCACACATAGATTCCCTTGCCTATCCTTCAGTGGGCCAACCCTTTCCCTGGCTACCCTCTTGCTTTTTATGTAAGTGTAAAAAGCCTTGGGATTTTCCTTAACCCTATTTGCCAATGACTTTTCATGACCCCTTCTAGCCCTCCTGACTCTCACTGTGAATGGCCCCAATGCCCCTCTCAAACTCTCTCACTGTGAATGGCCCAGTGCCCCTCTCAAACTCTCTCACTGTGAATGGTCCCAATGCCCCTCTCAAACTCTCTCTCTGTGAATGACCCCAATGCCCCTCTCAAACTCTCTCACTGTGAATGGCCCAGTGCCCCTCTCAAACTCTCTCACTGTGAATGACCCCAGTGCCCCTCTCAAACTCTCTCTCTGTGAATGGCCCCAATGCCCCTCTCAAACTCTCTCACTGTGAATGGCCCCAATGCCCCTCTCAAACTCTCTCACTGTGAATGGCCCAGTGCCCCTCTCAAACTCTCTCTCTGTGAATGGTCCCAATGCCCCTCTCAAACTCTCTCTCTGTGAATGGTCCCAATGCCCCTCTCAAACTCTCTCACTGTGAATGGTCCCAATGCCCCTCTCAAACTCTCTCACTGTGAATGGCCCCAATGCCCCTCTCAAACTCTCTCACTGTGAATGGCCCAGTGCCCCTCTCAAACTCTCTCACTGTGAATGGCCCAGTGCCCCTCTCAAACTCTCTCACTGTGAATGACCCCAGTGCCCCTCTCAAACTCTCTCTCTGTGAATGGCCCCAATGCCCCTCTCAAACTCTCTCACTGTGAATGGCCCAGTGCCCCTCTCAAACTCTCTCTCTGTGAATGGTCCCAATGCCCCTCTCAAACTCTCTCTCTGTGAATGGTCCCAATGCCCCTCTCAAACTCTCTCACTGTGAATGGCCCCAATGCCCCTCTCAAACTCTCTCCCTGTGAATGGTCCCAATGCCCCTCTCAAACTCTCTCTCTGTGAATGGTCCCAATGCCCCTCTCAAACTCTCTCACTGTGAATGGCCCCAATGCCCCTCTCAAACTCTCTCTCTGTGAATGGTCCCAATGCCCCTCTCAAACTTTCTCTCTGTGAATGACCCCAATGCCCCTCTCAAACTATCTCACTGTGAATGGCCCCAATGCCCCTCTCAAGCTCTCTCACTGTGAATGGCCCAGTGCCCCTCTCAAACTCTCTCTCTGTGAATGGCCCAGTGCCCCTCTCAAACTCTCTCACTGTGAATGACCCAGGTGCCCCTCTCAAACTCTCTCACTGTGAATGGCCCAGTGCCCCTCTCAAACTCTCTCTCTGTGAATGGTCCCAATGCCCCTCTCAAACTCTCTCTCTGTGAATGGTCCCAATGCCCCTCTCAAACTCTCTCACTGTGAATGGCCCCAATGCCCCTCTCAAACTCTCTCCCTGTGAATGGTCCCAATGCCCCTCTCAAACTCTCTCTCTGTGAATGGTCCCAATGCCCCTCTCAAACTCTCTCACTGTGAATGGCCCCAATGCCCCTCTCAAACTCTCTCTCTGTGAATGGTCCCAATGCCCCTCTCAAACTTTCTCTCTGTGAATGACCCCAATGCCCCTCTCAAACTATCTCACTGTGAATGGCCCCAATGCCCCTCTCAAGCTCTCTCACTGTGAATGGCCCAGTGCCCCTCTCAAACTCTCTCACTGTGAATGGCCCCAATGCCCCTCTCAAACTCGCTCACTGTGAATCCCTCAATGCCCCTCTCAAGCTCTCTCACTGTGAATGGCCCAGTGCCCCTCTCAAACTCTCTCACTGTGAATGGCCCCAATGCCCCTCTCAAACTCTCTCACTGTTAATGGCCCTAATGCCCCTCTCAAACTCTCTCACTGTGAATTTCCTCAGTTCCCCTCTCAAACTCTCTCACTGTTAATGGCCCCAATGCCCCTCTCAAACTCTCTCACTGTGAATTTCCTCAGTTCCCCTCTCAAACTCTCTCACCGTCAATGGCCTCAATGCCCCTCTGAAACTCTCTCACTGTGAATGGCCCAAATGCCCCTCTCTAACTCTCTCACTCTGAATGGTCTCAATGCCCCTCTCAAACTCTCTCACTGTCAATGGCCTCAATGCCCCTCTCAAACTCTCTCACTGTGAATGGCCCCAATGCCCCTCTCAAACTCTCTCTCTGTGAATGGCCCCAGTGCCCCTCTCAAACTCTCTCACTGATAATAGTCCCAATGCCCCTCTCAAACTTTCTCTCTGTGAATGGCCTCAATGCCCCTCTCAAACTCTCTCACTGTGAATGGCCCCAGTGCTCCTCTCAAACTCTCTCACTGTGAATGGCCCCAATGCCCCTCTCAAACTCTCTCACTGTGAATGGTCCCAATGCCCCTCTCAAACTCTCTCTCTGTGAATGGCCCCAATGCCCCTCTTAAACTCTCTCACTGATAATAGTCCCAATGCCCCTCTCAAACTTTCTCTCTGTGAATGGCCTCAATGCCCCTCTCAAACTCTCTCACTGTGAATGGCCCCAGTGCTCCTCTCAAACTCTCTCACTGTGAATGGCCTCAATGCCCCTCTCAAACTCTCTCACTGTGAATGGTCCCAATGCCCCTCTCAAACGCTCTCACTGTGAATGGCCCCAGTTCCCCTCTCAAACTCTCTTACTGTAAATGGCCTGGTTCCCCTCTCAAACTCTCTCACTGTGAATGGCCCCAATGCCCCTCTCAAACTCTCTCTCTGTGAATGGCCCCAGTGCTCCTCTCAAACTCTCTCACTGTGAATGGCCTCAATGCCCCTCTCAAACTCTCTCACTGTCAATGGCCCCAATGCCCCTCTCAAACTCTCTCACTGTGAATGGTCCCAATGCCCCTCTCAAACGCTCTCACTGTGAATGGCCCCAGTTCCCCTCTCAAACTCTCTTACTGTAAATGGCCTGGTTCCCCTCTCAAACTCTCTCACTGTGAATGGCCCCAATGCCCCTCTCAAACTCTCGCACTGTGAATGGTCCCAATGCCCCTCTCAAACTGTCTCACTGTGAATGGCCCCAGTGCCCCTCTCAAACTCTCTCACTGTGAATGGCCTCAATGCTCCTCTCAAACTCTCTCTCTGTGAATGACCCAGTGCCCCTCTCAAACTCTCTCACTGTGAATGGTCCCAATGCCCCTCTCAAACTCTCTCACTGTAAATGGCCTGGTTCCCCTCTCAAACTCTCTCACTGTGAATGGCCCCAATGCCCCTCTCAAACTCTCTCACTGTGAATGGTCCCAATGCCCCTCTCAAACTCTCTCACTGTAAATGGCCTGGTTCCCCTCTCAAACTCTCTCACTGTGAATGGCCCCAATGCCCCTCTCAAACTCTCTCTCTGTGAATGACCCAGTGCCCCTCTCAATCTCTCTCACTGTGAATGGCCCGGTTCCCCTCTCAAACTCTCTCACTGTGAATGGCCTCAATGCTCCTCTCAAACTCTCTCTCTGTGAATGACCCCAATGCCCCTCTCAAACTCTCTCACTGTGAATGGTCCCAATGCCCCTCTCAAACTGTCTCACTGTGAATGGCCCCAGTGCCCCTCTCAAACTCTCTCACTGTGAAAGGCCCCAATGCCCCTCTCAAACTCTCTCACTCTGAATGCTCCCAATGCCCCTCTCAAACTCTCTCACTGTGAATGGCCCAGTGCCCCTCTCAAACTCTCTCACTGTGAATGGTCCCAATGCCCCTCTCAAACTCCCTCACTGTGAATGGCCCAGTGCCCCTCTCAAACTCTCTCACTGTGAATGGCCCCAGTGCCCCTCTCAAACTCTCTCACTGTGAATGGTCTCAATGCCCCTCTCAAACTCTCTCACTGTGAATGGTCTCAATGCCCCTCTCAAATTCTCTCACTGTGAATGGCCCCAGTGCCCCTCTCAAACTCTCTCACTGTGAATGGTCCCAATGCCCCTCTCAAACTCTCTCACTGTGAATGGCCCCAGTGCCCCTCTCAAACTCTCTCACTGTGAATGGCCCCAGTGCCCCTCTCAAACTCTCTCACCCTGGCACTGCCATGGTGCCAGGTTGCCGCTGCCAAGGACCAGGGCCTGAAGGGGGCCATGCCCATGAAAGGGGCGATGGATGAAAGACCGCATGAAGTGTGGGGTGGCGGGATATAAAGGGGCTGATTGAAGGTAAGGGATAAGAAGGTGGGGCCTGAAAAGTGGGGGTCGCACAAGGGCATCCTGAAAGAGGGATAATAATAATCATAATAATCGCTTATTGTCATAAGTCGGCTTCAATGAAGTTACTGTGAAAAGCCCCTAGTCGCCACATTCAGGCGCCTGTTCGGGGAGGCTGGTACGGGAATTGAACCCGTACTGCTGGTCTTTTTCTGCAGTAAGTCAGCTGCCTCAGCCCAATTTGCTCAACCAGCCCCTTGGGGGAACTGAAAGGCGGAGGCTCCTCGGTGACCCCATAGCGGGTTGTTCTCACTTAGGATGTGCGGTGGTGGGGGGGGGGGGGGGTGTGGTTAATGTGCATATCTGTGGGCAGTGGCATTTTCCGTGGATGGGGGGGGGGGGGGGGGGGGGGGGGGTGTGGGGATGCTTCAGGTCACTTAGATATCGGGGCACCGTTTCAAAATGGCGCCCCGATCTCTGAGGAGCCGGTCTCGCACCTCAATTGGTCGCTCTTTTCACCTCCCTGTCTGTTGACTGGGGATTTCCCTGCTGTCCTATCACTCAGGCGAATGTCAGACTGCTAGGCTTTCCCCATCGACACTCGCTCTGGAGGCCTGGCCCCCAACTCAGAAGTGACCAAATGGCCGACTCCCTTATCCTGAGACTGTGCCCACCACGCGCCTCCCCCCCCCCACACACACACACACACACCCCCACCCGACCCGACCAGCTGAAACAATCTCTCAGTGTTTGAGAGACAATATAAAATAAGGGGTACAGTTCTAAAAGAGAGTGCCGGAATAGAGGGGCCTGTGTGTATTTGTACACAGATCATTGAAGGTGGTAGGACAGGTGGAGAGAGCAGTTAATAAAGCAGAGAGTATCCAGGGCTTTATTAATAGGGGCAGAGAGTACAAGAGCGAGGAGGCTATACTGAATTTATACAACACACTAGTTCGACCTCAGCTGGAATATTGTGCACAGTTCTGGGCGCCACACTATAGGAAGGATGTGAACACACTGGAGAGAGAGCAGAAGAGGTTTACAAGGACGGTTCCAGGGATGAGAAACTTCAGTGATGAGGAGAGATTGGGGCTGTTCTCCTTGGGGAGAAGAAGGCCGAGAGGAGCTTTGATAGAGATGTTCAAAATCATGAGGGGGGCTGGACAGAGTAGACGGGGAGAAACTGTTCCTGCTCGGGAAAGGATCGGGAACGAGAGGGGCACAGATTTAAAGTGTTTTGAAAAAGAAACAAATGTGAGGCGAGTTTTCACCCAGCGAGTGGTTGGGGTCTGGAATGGGCGGCCTGGAAGTGTGGAGGAGGCAGCTTCAATCGAGGCTTTCCAGAGGGGATTAGATGATTATTTGAATGGAAACAATGTGCAAAGAGGGGGGGGGGGGGGGGGAGGAGGCAGGGGAACAGCACTGAGTCACGATGCTCGTTTGGAGAGCCGGGGCTGACACGACGGGCCGAATGGCCTCCTGCTGCGCTGTAACGATTCTATGACTTTGTTTAGCCGCTGAGTACACAGAAGTGTGAAGGTGGCTGACGTAACGCACAAGTTGTCCTGTGAGCTCTGTGGCTTAATCTGAAAACCAAGGACTTGACATCAATGTTGGATGCGAGACAATTCGATCAGTAACAGCAGAGGCAAACCTAGGCCCGGCCTCTCATTATGGTCCAACTTCGGGGAACTCAAGACAGACATTCCCCACCCCCCCACTCAAAAAGACAGCGACGTCCTGCGTAATTCACCTTGTGGCGCTTGATTGAATGCTCGGATCGATCATATAACTGCAGAATTCCGATATCATCCCAGACCCCCGATGCCGTCAATGGTGAAGCTGGTGGGAACTTGAATTCAATTAGTAAGAATAATCTGGAACAAGATGCTCGTCTCGTTAAAAATGAGACTGAAACACAGCTCTCGTGCCCACATGCCCCACCTCGGCCTATTGCAGCTCTCCAAAATGGAGAGTGAAGTAGTTGATTCGGAGACTAGGGTACTGAATCTTAATAAAGGGAACTATGAGGATATGAGGCGTGAGTTGGCCTTGGTAGATTGGGGGGAGTTACTTAAAGGGATGACATTGGATAGACAATGGCAAACATTCAAGGAAAGCATGGAGGAACTACAGCAACTGTTCATTCCTGTCTGGCACAAAAGCAAAGGGGGTAAGAGGGCCAATGCATGGCTTACAAAGGAAATTAGAAATAGGCCAAGAAAATTAATAGTTCTGAGGATTGGGAGCAGTTTAGAATTCAGCAAAGTAGGACAAAGGGATTGATTAAGAAGGGGAAAGTACAGTACAAAAGGAAGCTTGCAGGGAACATAAAGACACTAAGAGTTTCTACAGATATGTGAAGAGAAAGAGATTGGTAAAGAGAAATGTAGGCCCCCTGCAGACAGAAACAGGGGAATGCATAATAAGGGACAAAGAAATGGCTGAGCAGTTAAATACATACTTTGGTTCAGTCTTCACAAATGAGGACACAAATCAGATCCCAGAAATGTTGGAGAATGAAAGATTTAGTGAGAGGGAAGAACTGAGGGAGTTCAACATTAGTAGAGAAATGGTGCTGGGAAAACTGATGGGATTGAAGGTGGTTAAATCCCCAGGGCCTGAGAATCTGCATCCCAGTGTGCTTAAGAAGGTGGCTCTGGAAATAGTGGATGCATTGGTGGTCACCTTCCGGGATTCTATAGACTCTGGAACTGTGTCTGCAAATTGGAGGGTAGCTCACATCACTCCGATATTCAAAAACGGAGGTAGAGAGAAAGCAGGGAATTATAGACCAGTAAGCCTAACACCGGTAGTGGGGAAATGCTTGAATCCATTATCAAGGACTTTATAGCGGAACATTTAGAAAGCAGTGGCAGGATCAGTCAGAGTCAGCATGGATTTATGAAGGGAAAATCATGCTTATCAAATCTGTTGGAATTCTTTGAAGAGGTAACCAGTACAGTCGACAAGGGGGAGCCAGTCGATGTGGTATATTTGGACTTTCAGAGGGCGTTTGACAAAGTCCCGCATAAGAGATTATTGTGCAAAATAAAAGCGCATGGGATTGGGGGAAATGTATTAAGGTGGATAGAAAACTGGTTGGCAGAGAGGAAACAAAGAGTAGGAATTAATGGGTCCTTTTCAAATTGGCAGGCAGTAACTAATGAGGTACCACAGGAATCGGTGCTGGGACCCCAGCTATTCACAATATATATCAATGATTTGGATGAGGGAACAAAATGTAACATTTCAACGTTTGCAGATGATACTAAATTAGGTGGGAGGGTGAATTGTGACGAGGATGCAGGGATCCTACAGCATGATCTGAACAGGTTGGGAGAGTAGGCAATGCAATGGCAGGTGCAGTATAATTTAGATAAGTGTGAGGTTATTCACTTTGGAAGCAAAAACAGGAAGGCAGATTACTACCTGAATGGTTGTAAATTGGGAGAGGGGAGTGTGCAGCGGGACCTGGGTGTCCTTGTGCACCAGTCGCTGAAGGTAAGCAGGCAGGTACAGCAGGCGGTAAAGAAGGCTAATGGTGTGTTGGCCTTCGTTGCAACAGGTTTTGAGTACAGGAGCAGGGATGTCTTGCTGCAATTGTACAGGGCCTTGGTGAGGCCACACCTGGAGTATTGTGTGCAGTTTTGATCTCCTTCTCTGAGGAAGGATGTTCTTGCTCTCTCTCGAGTGCAGCGAAGGTTTACCAGACTGATTCCAGGGATGGCGGGACTGTCATATGAGGAGAGATTGACTAGTTTGGGATTCTTCTCGCTGGAGCTCATAAGAATGAAGGGGTATCTCATAGAGACTTATAAAATTCTAACAGGACTAGATGGGTAGATGCAGGGTAGATGTTACCAATGATGGGTGTGTCCAGAACCAGGGGTCACAGC
Organism: Scyliorhinus torazame; assembly: GCF_047496885.1. NCBI lineage: Eukaryota > Metazoa > Chordata > Chondrichthyes > Carcharhiniformes > Scyliorhinidae > Scyliorhinus > Scyliorhinus torazame. The sequence continues at coordinate 28,625,592 of NC_092731.1, forward strand.
CTGAGGATTCAAGGTAAACCATTTCGGACAGAGATAAGGGGCGGGATTCTCCGACCCACCCCCGCCGGGTCGGAGAATCGCCGGGGGCTGGCGTGAATCCCGCCCCCGCCGGTAGCCGAATTCTCCGGCACCGGATATTCGGCAGGGATGGGAAATGCGGCGCGCCGGTCGGCGCCCCCCCCCCCCCCCCCCCCCCCCCCCCCCCCCGGCGATTGTCCAGCCCGCGATGGGCCGAAGTCCCGCTGCTGGAATGCCTGTCCCGCCGGCGAGGATCAAAGCACCTCTCTTATCGGCGGGCCCTGGCGGCGCGGGCGGGCTCCGCGGTCCTGGGGGGGGTGGGGGGTGGTGCGGGACGATCTGGCCCCGGGGGGTGCCCCCACAGTGGCCTGGCCCGCGATCGGGGCCCACCGATCGGCGGGTGGGCCTGTGCCGTGGGGGCACTCTTTTCCCTCCGCCTCGGCCACAGTATTCACCATGGCCGACGCGGAAGAGACCCCCACCCCCCCCCTGCGCATGTGCGGAGATGACGTCAGCAGCCGCTGAAGCTCCCGCGCATGCGCGGACTCGCGCCGGCTAGCAGAATCCTTTCGGCCCCGGCTGGCGTGGCGCCAGAGGCCTTCCACGCCAGCCGGTGGAGCGGAATCCAGTCCGACGCGGGCCTAGCCCCTCAAGGCCCCTAAAGGTGCGGAGAAATCCGCACCATTGGGGCGGCCCGACGCCGGAGTGGTTCCCGCCACTCCATCCCGCCGGGACCCCCCGCCCCGCCGGGTAGGGGAGAATCCCGCCCAAGGAGACACTTCTTCACACAAAGAGTGGTGAGCCTGTGGAATTCATTACCACAGGAAGTAGTTGATGCTAAAACTTTGAATATATTCAAGAGGCGGCTGGATATAGCACTCGGGGAGAATGGGATCAAAGGCTATGGGGAGAAAGCAGGATTAGGCTATTGAGTTGGATGATCAGCCATGATGGTGATGAATGGCGGAGCAGACTCGAAGGGCCAAAAGGCCTCCTCCTGCTCCTATCTTCTACGTATCTATGTATCCAGTGATGCCCAACGCAAACTGGAAAAACAATGACCGTTCATGGCGGCAGGGGTCTCCCGGTGCGCAACCCCGCCGGGAAACCCCATTGACCCCCGCCAGGAAACCCCATTGACCCCCGCCGGGAAACCCCATTGACCCCCGCCGGGAAACCCCATTGACCCCCGCCGGGAAACCCCATTGACCCCCGCCGGGAAACCCCATTGACCCCCGCCGGGAAACCCCATTGACCCCCGCCGGGAAACCCCATTGACCCCCGCCGGGAAACCCCATTGACCCCCGCCAGGAAACCCCATTGACCCCCGCCGGGAAACCCCATTGACAGCTGGCGGCGCAACCAGGAGTGGCGCTGCCTTCGTGGGCGATAAATCCACCCTTCATCTTCCGATCAGGCCTTCTGGACTCAACATTGAGTTCGACAGCTTTGGACAGTAAACTTCCCCCTGCAACTTAAACCCTCCCCCTGCCTGCCACGCCCCTCTTGTAGTTTGTTGACCGTTGTTTCTCAGTACCCCGGCCTGCCCCGACGCAACGCCACCCCTCCCCCACTTGGCCACCTGCCCGTCAGCTCAGATGCTCCCACTAATACATTTCTGCTATCTCACCTTTTGCCACTATTTGCATTCTTCATTCCATAATGGCACCATTAACACTTCCCCTTTGTCTTACGTCCATTGCAAATTTGTCCATCTTTCCTTTGCCCCGACTTATCCCTGGTCTTCTATTCTGCCCCACCTCCTTCGCCCCCTTTCCAAATATATAATTCCCTGCAATTCGACCTTTCTTCAGTTTTGTCATCCGGATTTGAAGCGTTAACTCTGTTTCTTTCTCCACAGATGCTGCCAGGCATGCTGAGTTTATCCAGCGTTATTTTTGTATTGTTGTATTATTATTATATAGATTTTGGTCTATATCCCATTATCAGGATGCAAATCAGTTTCACACCGATCACCGGCGGCTTTCCCGATCTTCCACGGTGGGCACCGGCGGCAGATCCCACGGGAAATTCACGCCCGCGTAAAACCGATTTTTGGGCCTCCGGTTGAATTTTCCCCCACCACCCACCTTCGAACCTGCCAGCAGGGGGCCTGTGAGAATTCTGACCCTAGATTCTTGTGTCGTTGTTGAGCAGTGCGGCATAATTCTTCACCGATGGCCGGAATTTCTACGGCCGTTCATCGGCGTCGGGACTCTCTGGTGCCACCGGCAGCTCGAGCGCGCCCGTGAGTTTCCCCGTGGCGTGGGGTGGCTTCAATGGGAAATCCCATCGACAATCGGGGGGAGTAGAGAATACCGCCACCAGCAAACGGCGCGCTGACGAGAAACATGCGGCTGGGGGACCGAAGAAACCACATGGACATTTATGATAAGATGAAGAAAAGGGGAGAGGAACAGGAGACCAGAGTTAAATATTAGCCCTGGCCGTTCTTCGGAAACTCCTTGCCTGATGTCGAGATACAATAGGTGTAGAGAGAAGGCTAGGGGATGGCCACAAGCACCATGACATGGTTCACCTCACCTCAGTTCTTGCCCTTGAGACAAGATGGCCGACAGTGGGGGCTGCATGGAGGTGACAGGTGAGGGGTCATCAGTAGCAGGGAGCCTCATCACAGGTGGACTGGGACAATGGGGTGAGACATAGGAGGTCATTATGGGAACACTGCCTCAAGCCACCAGCTTTACCGAGTATCAATTTCAGACAGTAAGAGAGATCAAGGGCCTTTGATGTATGAACAGATGTCTACGTATTTTGCGCCACTCAAAGTGATCCTTGATAGCTCTGTTCTCTGTTGGTCATTAATGTCAGTCTTCTGAGTCTGTGGGAGGTTGGGAGGGGGAGCATGGGGGAAGGGGGGGGGTGTCTGTTACGGGCGGCACGGTAGCACAGTGGTTAGCATTGTTGCTTCACGGCGCCAGGGTCCCGGGTTCGATTCCCGGCTTGGGTCACAGTCTGTGCGGAGTCTGCACGTTCTCCCCGTGTCTGCGGGGGTTTCCTCCGGGTGCTCCGGTTTCCTCCCACAAGTCCCGAAAGATGTGCTGTTAGGTGAATTGGACACTCTGAATTCTCCCTCTGTGTACCCGAACAGGTGCCGGAATGTGGCGACTAGGGGCTTTTCACGGTAACTTCATTGCAGTGTTAATGTAAGGCTACTTGTGACACCAATAAAGATTATTATTATCACTAACATTTCCCCTTCCCATTCTCCAACTGGACTTCCTCACTTCTGCAGTTGATATTCCCGGAGTGTTGGTCGACCATGTTGCTATGGCGGTCAGGGCTCGAAGTGGAAGGCATTGCTCCGCCTTCGATGAAAATGCCCAATTTCCTGGCCTTCTCAATAATATCCTGAGGGGTCTTCCAGGAGAAACATGGAACATATTTCGACACCGTGCCACGTGAGGTGGTACCCGGGTGGGTAAGCAACAGACCACCACAAAAAGAGGTAGGTTTCAAGGGGCAGGTTGCACAAGGGCCTGAATTGTTTTGGACGGCGGGGGAAGGCCGAGCTCGAGGGCTGGCCAAGTGTTCGCGGTCTACCCTCACCGCCTGTGCATTTTGCTGAATTCTGCATCGGATTTTATACTCAATATCTGGAGGGGGCCTTTAACCCGCAACAGTTGAACTCCGCGGCAGAGGTGTTGTCCACTGAATCGAGTCCCAGGCAGCGGTAATGAGCAGGCCCTTACACAGTTAACCAGCTCATCGGGTCCTGGTCGCGCAGTCACCTCGAACGAGGCGGTCAGAATTTGACAGCCTGTCTAACTGTTCGGTATAACTAAATGAGCTGTTCCCACTCTCAAGGGAGCCTCCAATCAGTAATCAAGGCCTTCAGGAATTAAGGGAATTTTCCCCGTGACAGAACTGCAAAGTACATCTCAACCCAGCGCCCTCAATGATATGCACATTGCATACGGACAATACTCAGTCAGCAGGCTAGGCCCTATGTGCCAAAATGTCCTCCCTGCCTCTATTTCTTTAAGGTTCTCCTTAGAACTTATTTTTTACGTCCTCATATCTCCGTATAAAGCTCAGGGTCAAAGTTAGTTTGCTAATGTTCCTGCAAAGCATTTTACTGTCACTGCATCAAAGTGTAAATCATTGTTGTTTTATCATAGTTATATCATTCGGCCCATCGAGTCTGCACCGACATTCCGAAAGAGCAGCCTACCTAGACTTACTCCCCTGCTCTATCCCCGTAACCTGCACATCCTTGAACACTAAGGGACAGCCAGTCCACATAGCTTGCACGTCTTTGGACTGTGGGGGGAAACTGGAGCACACGGAGGAAACCGCGCTGACACGGGGAGAACGTGCAAACTCCATACAGACAGTCACCCGAGGCCGGAATTGAACCCGGGTCCGTGGCGCTGTGAGGCAGCAGTGCTAACCGCCCTGCCGCCATGCCGTATGAATCGCAAATAATTAATTCATGCTTTAAGGGCAGCAGGGTGGCACAGTGGTTATCTCTGCAATGTCCTCTAGCTCTACAACTATCTCATTTCACCCTCGGAGGTCCACACTCCCCTCACATCTCCACACTCCCCTCACATCTCCGTTGCTGCTCCAATTCTGCCCTCGCAAGAATCTTCAAGTTTAAGCGCGCCATCTTTGGTGCATGCGTCGTCAGCCGCCAGGGTTCCTGAACCCTAGGATTCCCTCCCTCAATCTCTCAACCTCTGCACTCTTTAAAAATGACCTTTAGAGCCCGTCCGTTATTGCTGAACTCCAAAGGTGGGTCGGCGGTAAAGTTTGTCCATTGGCGAGGGATGTCGCCACACAAATGCGAGTTGTTGGTTGCGCTGTGGAGCCCGGATTGGAGCCATTGACACTGTTGATTGCAAATCTTTGCAGAAACTCGAAAGCATCGGGATTGCCTCTGCAAATTCACAGGATGTGTTTCCACAGCGTGAAAGGGGCCTCAGTTTCTACATTCTGTGTCGGTTCGTGTCCCGCTCCCATGGTAACCCACAGCCCCGACCATTCAGTGCAAAATCCCAATCTTTCAGCTGCTTTGATTTGTCGACGAAACTCATGGTGCGCTTTGCTTTGCCGATGGTTCCTTCTCTTTCAATTCTCCATCGCTTAAATGTGTTGACATTTGTTAGGGTGGGGGGCTGGTGGGTGGGGGGGGGGCGGATTTGGTGAGCTCCCACGACTACTGGCTCGCACTGTTAATGCTCCAAGTCCTTCCAAAGTGTTTTACATTTTACAGTCCTTGAACGTTTAGGCCTGGTTACCGTTGTTAAGTAGGGAACGCTGCAGCCCAATGGCGCTCAGCATGATCCCGCAGGCAGCAATGTGGTCATGAATGGCCTGATAACATGCAGTGGGTTGAGATGGTTGAGAATTGGCCGGGGCACCTGTGGAGCTCAGCGCGGCGGCGCAGTGGTTAGCACATTTGCTCCACAGCGCCAGAGTCCCGGGTTCGATTCCTACTTGGGTCACTGTCTGTGCGGAGTCTGCACGTTCTCCCCCGTGTCTGCGTGGGTTTCCTCCGGGCGCTCGGGTTTCCTCCCACAAGTCCCGAAAGACGTGCTTGTTAGGTGAATTGGACATTCTGAATTCTCCCTCTGTGTACCCGAACAGGCGCCGGAGTGTGGTGACTAGGGGCTTTTCACAGTAACTTCATTGCAGTGTTAATGTAAGCCTACTTGTGACACTAAAGATTATTATTATTATTATAGAGCAGACTTGAGTACAGGTCAAATGTCGAGCCAATGCGAGGAGGGCCAATCAGAATATCAGAATAAGGGGCTGGTTTACCGCTGGGCTAAATAGCTGGCTTGTAAAGCAGACCGAGGCAGGCCAGCAGCACGGTTCAATTCCCGTACCAGCCTCCCCGAACAGGCGCCGGAATGTGGCGACTAGGGGCTTTTCACAGTAACTTCATTTGAAGCCTACTTGTGACAATAAGTGATTTTCATTTCATTTTTCATTCCATTCATTCATATCCCCAACTCCAGGGCTCCTCTTGGGATCATAGAGTCGTTCGCGGCATGGAGAGAGGCCATTCGGCCCATGGAATCCATGCTGGCCCACAGTGCAGCAGCGCAGTTAGTTCCATTCCCCTATTCCATCCCTACTTGCGTCCCTCAGGCACTCACCAATTTCCTTTCAAAATCATTCAGTGTCTCCGCTTCCCCCGCACTTACAGTCAACGGGTTTTTGGTCATTCCCATGAGCCACGTTAGAAAAATGTTCGTTTTATCTTCCCGGCCATCCAGCCCATATCTCTTGCCCAAAACCTCAAACCTGTGTCCCCTAAACCTTGTGCAATCAACCAATACTATCCACAATACCTGTCACCCGCTATCGAATCTCCCCTCAATCTCCTCCACGCCAAGGAGAACCATCTGCACCCCGAACCATCGAAGCTAAATTTCCTCGCTCCAGGAACAATTCTGGTAAACCCCCGCCGCACCCTCTCAAGGATCCTCGCTTCTGTCCGATGTGCAAACTTGGCCAGAACCTGTCCGCTCGCTGCCAGCCAGGTGCAGGTTTGCGATTGTGGAAAAACGAGCGAATCCCGAGACAGAAATTGACGGGAATTCCCGCCTTTTCCTAAAGGCCTAGAAATCCAAATTTTACTGCACATTGTCCCTGGCCTGAACCTTTCATTCCATTGGCGCGTGTATTGTCGTGTTTTCGGAATGATATGAGGACTGTCGCGGGGTGGGAATCCTGGGGCTCCCTCCCTAACAGCACTGTGGGTGTACCTACACCAGACGGACTGCAGCGGTTCAAAAAGGTGTCTCGCCACCACTTTCCCGAGGGGCAATTAGGGATGGGCAGCGAATGCTGGGTTTGGGCTAGTGACGCCCGCGTCCCGAAAAAGTGAATTCAACACAAAGGGCACCAATCACTGACAAGCGATCGGGGTAAACACGTTATGGGTTAATTTCATAGAAATGAATCGTCAAATCGTACAACACAGAAGAGACCCGTCGTCCCTTCAACCCTGAACTGACGAAAACGACTCTAAATCTACACTGATCCCACATCCCCACATTTGGCCCAAAGCCTTGCATGTTAGGGCATTTGAAGTGCGAATACTGTTTGTTCGGACAAGATACATGAGAAAAGTTCTACACAGGTATAAAGCATGAAGACATCAGAGCTATGTGTGTGTGCTCTGCTCAAAGCAAAAGCGAAAGTAAGACTGGATCACATGACACACTTTCTTTCCAGTGATGTCATGCTGCTTTCCAGTAAAGGCATCTTACAACGTGTTATTGAATTTTTATTAAAGTCCATCATCCCAAGCAACTCTTTTGTGGGTCCTTCCCAGTAACGCATTCATGTTTTAATGCATTCCTAGGATGTAGGCATCAGGATATTCATTAGCCACCCCGAGCTGGATTGAGGAGGTGCTGTTGTCTCTTTGTGGTAGTTTGATTCAATTGGCTTGGTTGTTTGTTGTTGATAAACACTGTGGTTAGCTTTTCAGCAGGGTACTAGAGATGCATTCAAGTGTCAAGGGAAATTAAAATAAACACTCCAGGCGCCTAACTGTCTGGAAACTAGTATCCTATCAATTGTTTTGATTTGTGATTATGTTTGTTGTGTGAAAATATAAATGCCTCAATAAAATATTTTTAAATAAAAGAAGATACCTGCACCAATCCACGCCTGCGTGAATCCCGGCCGTGAGTCCAGTGCGTCCCGAGGCCTGGAGGATCGGCCTTCCGGTCCGTTAATCAGACCCAAATGGGTTCAAGTGACCCAGTTGCATCCTCCCACCAGCAGGGGGCCTGTATGTTCTCTGCCGCCATCAGCGATGGAATCGTTGCCTGGCGCCGATCCCGTTTGTAGCTCGCAGTCGATTCTCCGTCACATCGGGAACCCCCCCTTCCGGAAGCAGAGAATCTAGCCCACAATGTTTTTGGCCTCAACTGCTTGCTGTGGTAGGGAATTCGGCAGACTCACCACTCCCTGAGGTGAACCGATTTCTCCCCGGCACAGTCCTAAATAGTCTACCCCGTATCCTCGCCCTGTGACCTGTTGTCGCAGGAAACAACACACTCGGTCAAACGGCCGAGTTAACCGTCATGGTTTGGGTCGTTAAATTTGCGAATCAGTGAACCAGCATCAATTCCATGCTCAATCCGGCCATTTCATTCCCAATTTCCTAAACCATTAACGGAATTTGAATTCACATTCATTGGATTATCAACAAACGCCTTTTTTGAAATTCATTCTAATGGCCAACATTTATTGCCTCCATTTCAGCCTTTGAGAGTCAACCACCTTGCTGTGGATCTGAAGCCACATGTAGGCCGGACCAGGGTAGGTTACTAAGGCATTAGCAGGACAAATGGATATTTTTAACTAGTCTATTACTAGTCTAGCGATAATCCCACTGTGCCACTACCTCCAGATTACAGTCGGGGGTTACACTGTTGTTTATCTACTGAGTTTAAGGGTTCTAATATCAGAAGGTCATCTAATCTTGGTCCATCTAAGTTTGCCCTTCCCAACTTTGCACGTTTGATTTTCACCAGGACGGGAAGCCCTCGCTTTACGAACGTATCACTCTGGCCGTACCGGGAGGGTGACAAAAGGCGCGGGTTCAATTCCTGCGTCATTCATGAAGGCCCCGCCTTCTCAACCTTGCCCCTCGCCTGAGGTGTGGTGACCCTCAGGTTAAATCTCCACCCAGTCAGCTCTCTCCCACTCCCCCCTGCCCCCCCCCCTCACCCACCCCTCAAAGAGGAAAGCAGCCTATGGTCATCTGGTACTGTGGCGAATTTGCCTTTACTATCGCACCAGCACTCTTCTTCACGAAGCAAGATGAGTCAGCAATTCAGTACACATTGGAGCGTCAGCCCAGATTAGGCATTAGGCCCAAGCACGCAGTCTTCTGGGCCATGGCCAAGTGTGCTGCTGGATGAGTTAATTTAATACATATGTAACTTGTATCTGGGTTCTGAATCCCTTACATGGTAAGTTTTGGTTTCAATCATATACCTGTGACTCATTTTGGATTGGAGTCTGGGAGCAGGAGAAATAATTTCTTGTTTATTGAAGAGATTGTACAGTGTAAGAGGCTTTTCATTTCTCTGGGATCGACCTCCCTTCCATTTCTGTGTCTCCTATGAAGCGCGAGGAGGACACGAACCCCCGACTCACATTCCCCTGCGACTGATGATCAACACTGGCCCCCGATTCGAGCCTCGGTTTTCAAAGCCCCACCCTTGCTCGATTTCCGGTCCCCTACTCTCCCCCTGGCCTCACCCCTCTCTGCCTCTGCAAGGGTGTGCCCTGCCCAAAGAGGGAGTGGCAACGGGAGTTGACCAGACTGGGATGGCGGGATTGCCCGATGAGGTGGGATTGAGGGGGACTGGGCCCGTATTCCCTCAGGTTTCGAAGGATGAGAGGTGACCTTGTTCGAACGCACGCAGTTTTTACAGGTGCGATGTCGCAACGGGCTGGGTCGTGATAGGCTGTGTGGATTTCAGTCAGGTCGGTGGCTCACATAGCTGCCCAAGTTACAAATAAGCAAACGTTTGCGTGAAGGATTTCAGATACTCAGCGAAACAGAAGGGAAAAGAAATAAGCCTCTCGCTCTTCTTTGAGCGTTTACAGAATGGGCGGGACTCTCCGTCCGGTCGCACCCCTTTTCTGGTGAGTCGCGCCCCCCCCCCCCGTCGGCAGCGGGATCCTCCGTCCCGGCAGCCGGCCAATGGGGGTTTGCCATTGTGGGCACCCCCACATGCCGCCGGGAAAGCCGCGAGCACGAGCGCGCTGCCGGCGAAGCGGATGATCCCGCCGACGGAGAATCCCGCTTTGTGTATCCCGATTTAAACCTGGATGGCTAATCGGTTTCCCAGGAAAAACTCAACACAGTAGATAGCAGTGACGGTCAGATTACCAGTACGGCCTCCCAGACAGGCCAAAGTTCAATCCAAATCGGGGTCTCTGACCCGATTCTGACCCGAGGTCACCAACAAAAACACGGTGTGCATCCAGCAAATTCTTTACTCTCCAAGGAACGGAATCTCGTGTCATGGCGTGATCTGCATCTTGCCCTCACTGGCCAACATCCAGACCAGCATATTTAAATTAAAAGTAGGGCTCATTGACATATTCATTCATCAGATTCACCCGGCGCCTGGTACTCACCTGGGAGACCTCGCCAGGGAGCCGTCCAGTACTGGTTCCCACAAATGTTGACCAGTCGTAATGGCACCCGGGGGGTGGGGGGGTGCTCCCAGGCCATTGGAGACAGGGCAGGGTGGAACCCTGGCTCTCCCTCTGCCAGCCAGGCACTTCCAGGGTGCATGGGTGGCATTGTCAGCCAGTCATTGCCAGGGTGCCCAGGTGGCAGGTCGGCACTGCCAGAGATCGGGCCTGGGGGCGGGGGGGATCTTAACTGGGTAAGGGGATGAGGGGGAGCTCCTGGGGTCTTCCCCAAGGTTCGGGCGGTGAGTGGGGGGGGGGGTTCAAAAACAGGGGGGGATGCCTGAAAGGGGGGGGGGGGGGTTGGGGGAAGATCGGGGAAACCTTCCAAAATGGCACCCCGAACTGCGAGGAGCCTTTCCCGCTGAAATCCCTGTAAGTGTGGCCTTGGCGGAGGGAAACCCCTCCAAGTCCAAAGAAAACGGCAAAGTGCCGGTGAACAGCGGTGCGCCAGCGCCGAGAAACACCCGCTAAACGTGATACTCAGCGGACATTAACACCCAAGACCAGCATTTAAAATCATGGCCTTTCCATTACTTTTGCGTTGAGGTGGAGGGTGTTTCCCTTTCCTGCGTGAGGAAACTTTTCTGCTCGAAATCCGTGTCGACTTAGACACCGAGGGCAGCGATACTGTAAGCAGTTGGCGCTGATAATGTCTTATCAATTGCAGCGTTACGCTTTGTTGATGATAATTACATTGTTCCGGTGAAGAGGAACAGGTGATGGGTCCGAATTGTCTTTGAGCACACATAAATAGAGGAGCGTCCATGACCGGTGAGTGCCCTAGGGGCTGGTATGCATCATCACCCCTGGGACTGAGACTTCGGTTCGAATTTTTGACATAAGAACTAGGAGCAGGAGTAGGCCATCTGGCCCCTCAACCCTGCTCCGCCATTCAATGAGATCATGGCTGATCTTTTGTGGACTCAGCTCCGCTTTCCGGCCCGAAGGATCAGCGCGGAAACCACCGCTGTTCACAATTCACGTTGACGATTTGCGGCTTTGGAATCAAAACACAATTTCGACATTTGCGGATGACACCAGATTGGGCAGGGAGTCCAATCAATACTGAAGAGGACTGCTACAATTTACAGGAGGACATTAATAAACTTGCAGAATGGGCAGACAATTGGCAAATGAAGTTCGACACAAATAAATGTGAGGTTTGGTTGGAATCTTACCATCCCGGAACAGACCCCAACATTTGCTAGGGTATCAGACAGGAACCCCAATCACTTCATTCAAATTTGTAGAAGGGTGAGGAAAGGATGTTTCGCTCCAGGAGTATTTCCACTCACAAATACGGATATGATATATTAAAACAAACTTTATTATTAACACAGGATTAAACTAACTTTAACAGCACAAAAATATAGCTTACAATTACCAGTTAGACAATGCTTCACAATAAAATGAAACACTTTAACTTGCCACCTTCTTTATCTCCAATCAAGCCAAACCCATTACAGGTCAAAACCCACTTTTAAATAAAGTTGGCAAACACAGGATTACTATCTGATCTTTAGATAGAAAGATTTTTTTCAGAGACTAATTGAAGAGTGAAATCCTGTCAGGAAACAGCCTTCAGATTCTTATCTGTGTCAGACTATTGCTTAACCTGACAGCCTTTGTATTCAGCTCCCAGCCAAAATTGACTGAACCCGAAACTGACTGCTTCAGCCCTGGCTTTATCCAGCTCAAATCCCATGACCTAATTACTTAGGTTTAATGTCTCTAATTATCCGGTCCCCAGTAATCGTAACAAAAAAAACATTCAGCCTCTACTTGTAAACATAAGCATTGTTTGAATAACGAGGCTCTCACTTTTACCACATCTTAATTGCACCTTCTGCATGCACAGTGTCTGTCTTTCTTTCAAACCAAGATTTTAAAAAAATATTGCTGCATACCCTTACCCAGGTTTGTAACCTTTATTGCACCAGTTATATATATTACAATATATATACCAATTACTTAAAAACATTGCAGGAAAATAAGGGAGGTCACTTATTACTGGGAACGTGCAAGTTTAGGTAAAGGAACAAAGGAATCGGAGAGTACAAATACATCAAACACTAAAAGTTGTGCCGCAGGTTAGCAAGGTCAGAAATTGGCGAAACAGGCTTTAAGCTTTATTTCTGGAGGGTTAGGCTTGAAAAGTAGAGAAGTTATATTAAACCTGTATTGAGGTTTAGTTAGACTGCATTTAGAATATTGCCTGTAATACCGACCAACGTGTTATAAAAAGGAGATAGAGGGCGCGATTCAGCGGACAATTGTTGAAGTCCATTTTTCAGCATGCTTAGCGAGGTATTTGTCGACCCCTGGCAGTGCCAACGTGACACCCGGGCACCCTGGTACATCCAGCCTGGCAGTGCCACCCGGGTACTTCAGCGATGTCAGTGTGACACTACCGAGGCGCCCCTGTGGCACAGCCGTGGTGCCACACTGGCAGTGCCAAGGTGACTAGATGGCAGGGGGAGTGCCCGGATACCATCCTGCCCTCTTCCCGACCATGCAAGGGTCTCCAATGGCCTGCGAGATTTCCCCCCCCCGAGGTGCCAAGTTTGGCTGGACAAGTACTAACCGGCGAAGTCTCTCGGGTGAGGCCCGAGGGTCCCGGGCATCGGGTCAATCAGCCGTCCGTCCGGGGGCGAGATCCAGGCGGCGACAGGTGGATTGAGCCGGGGGACCCACGATCGGCCCAGCGCGCAGCCTGATTTTGTGCTCACGTGCGATTCACCCATTGCGCCCGAGTTCGCGTCAGGCACAATGGGATAGTTGACTCGCCCCCAGAATAACTGAAGAGATGGCAGAGATTCAGAAGGTTTTGATGGAGTGGACACAGAGGGAAAGTCGGATTAGACTGGAGAACTCTCTTTGGATGCAGGCACAGGTATCACAGGTGAAATGACTATCTTTTGTGCTGCCTATTTCTAGGTCAACCTTGTGCTTCCGGGGGAGGGGGTTAGCTGCAAAGAGGGCTCAACCCCAAACCTTCCAATTCAGAAGGCAAGAATGGGATTATTGGTGGAAAGGGTTGAATGCAGTGCAGAAGAGGATAAAAAAGTTTTGCATTTACATAGCGCCTTCCCTATCACCAGAAATATGCCAAAGTGCATGATAGCCAATCAAATGCTTTTGAGGTGCAGTCCCAGTCAGGGAGGGGGGAGGAAGCATGCGCATGACTGACCTGATTAACACTACACCCCTGTATGCTTCACCCGATGCCGTTGTCGATGTAGTTACATTGTATACCTTGTGGTGCCCTTTTATGTATTTTCTTTTATTTCCTTTTATTTTCATGCACTTAATGATCTGTTGAGCTGCTCGCAGAAAAATACTTTTCACTCTACCTCGGTACATGTGACAATAAACAAATCTAATCCATTTTCACACAGCAAGATCTCGCAAACAGCAATGCAGCCGTGACCAGATAATCTGCCTTCAGCAGCACACAATGCGAACAGTGACAGTAGGCCATTCTTGTTCGGCCAGTCAATAAGGTCATGGTTGATCTTGTTGTGGTCTCAGATTCACTTGACTTTCTAAGCCCTCCCCAATAGGCTCCTCACAACCGTTTGTTGAGAGACTAACACAGAATCACATCTATCCCGTTATTGAGTCTAATACAGAATCACATCGATCCCATTATTGAGAGACTAATACAGAATCACGTCTATCCCGTTATTGAGAGACTAATACAGAATCACATCTAACCCGTTATTGGGAAACTAATACAGAATCGCATCTATCCCGTTATTGAGAGACTAATACAGAATCACATCTATCCCGATATTGAGTGACTAATACAGAATCACATATATCCCGTTACTGAGAGACTAATACAGAATCACATCTATCCCGTTATTGAGAGACTTATACAGAATCACATCTATCCCGTTATTGAGAGAATAATACAGAATCACATCTATCCCGTTATTGAGAGAATAATACAGAATCACATCTATCCCGTTATTGAGAGACTAATACAGAATCACATCTATCCCGTTATTGAGAGAATAATACAGAATCACATCTATCCCGTTATTGAAAGACTAATACAGAATCACATCTATCCCGTTATTGGGAGACTAATACAGAATCACATCTATCCCATTATTGAGAGACTAATACAGAATCTCATCCATCCCGTTATTGAGAGACTAATACAGAATCACATCTATCTCGTTATTGAGAGAATAATACAGAATCACATCTATCCCGTTATTGAAAGACTAATACAGAATCTCATCTATCCCGTTATTGAGAGACTTATACAGAATCACATCTATCCCGTTATTGAGAGACGAATACAGAATCTCATCTATCCCGTTATTGAGAGACTAATACAGAATCACATCTATCCCGTTGTTGAGAGTCTAATACAGAATCAAAACTATCCCGTTATTGAGAGACTAATACAGAATCTCATCTATCCCGTGAGGGAGAGAATAATACAGAATTCCATCTATCCCGTTATTGGGAGACTAATACAGAGTCACATCTATACCGTTATTGAGAGACTAATACAGAATCTCATCTATCCCGTTATTGAGAGACTAATACAGAACCACATCTTTCCCGTTATTGGGAGACTAATACAGAATCACATCTATCCCATTATTGAGAGATTAATACAGAATGACATCTATCCCGTTGTTGAGTCTAATACAGAATCAAAACTATCCCGTTATTGAGAGACTAATACAGAATCTCATCTATCCCGTTATTGAGAGAATAATACAGAATCACATCTATCCCGTTATTGAGAGACTAATACAGAATCACATCTATCCCTTTATTGGGAGATTAATACAGAATCACATCTATCCCATTATTGAGAGATTAAACAGAATGACATCTATCCCGTTGTTGAGAGTCTAATACAGAATCAAAACTATCCCGTTATTGAGAGACTAATACAGAATCACATCTATCCCATTATTGAGAGATTAATACAGATTGACATCTATCCCGTTGTTGAGAGTCTAATACAGAGTCACATCTATCCCGTTATTGAGAGACTACTACAGAATCTCATCTATCCCGTTATTGAGAGAATAATACAGAATCACATCTATCCCGTAATTGAGAGAATAATACAGAATCACATCTATCCCGTTATTGGGAGACTAATACAGAATCACATCTATCCCGTTATTGAGAGACTAATACAGAATCACATCTATCCCGTTGTTGAGAGACTAATACAGCATCAAAACTATCCCGTAATTGAGAGACTAATACAGAATCTCATCTATCCCGTGAGGGAGAGAATAATACAGAATCACATCTATCCCGTTATTGGGAGACTAATACAGAGTCACATCTATCCCGTTATTTAGAGACTAATACAGAATCACATCTATCCCGTTATTGGGAGACTAATACAGAATCACATCTATCCCATTATTGAGAGATTAATACAGAATGACATCTATCCCGTTGTTGAGAGTCTAATACAGAATCACATCTATCCCGTTATTGAGAGACTAATACAGAATCAAAACTATCCCGTTATTGAGTGTCTGATACAGAATCACATCTATCCCGTTATTGAGAGACAAATACAGAATCACATCTATCCCGTTATTGAGAGACTAACACAGAATCGCACCTATCCCATCATTGAGAGACTAATACAGAATCACATCTATCCAGTTATTGAGAGTGTAATACAGCGTCACATTTATACCGTTTTTGAGCGACTAATACAGAATCACATCTATCCCGTTATTGAGAGACTAATACAGCGTCACATTTATACCGTTTTTGACACACTAATGCAGAATCAGAACCATCCCGGGTTATTGAGGGAGTAATACAGAATCACATCTATCCCGTTATTGGGAGACTAATACAGAATCACATCTATCCCGTTATTGAGAGACTAATACAGAATCACATCTATCCCGTTGTTGAGAGTCTAATACAGAATCAAAACTATCCCGTTATTGAGAGACTAATACAGAATCTCATCTATCCCGTGAGGGAGAGAATAATACAGAATCACATCAATCCCGTTATTGGGAGACTAATACAGAGTCACATCTATACCGTTATTGAGAGACTAATACAGAATTTCATCTATCCCGTTATTGAGAGACTAATACAGAACCACATCTATCCCGTTATTGGGAGACTAATACAGAATCACATCTATCCCATTATTGAGAGATTAATACAGAATGACATCTATCCCGTTGTTGAGTCTAATACAGAATCAAAACTATCCCGTTATTGAGAGACTAATACAGAATCTCATCTATCCCGTTATTGAGAGAATAATACAGAATCACATCTATCCCGTTATTGAGAGACTAATACAGAGTCACATCTATCCCGTTATTTAGAGACTAATACAGAATCACATCTATCCCGTTATTGGGAGACTAATACAGAATCACATCTATCCCATTATTGAGAGATTAATACAGAATGACATCTATCCCGTTGTTGAGAGTCTAATACAGAATCACATCTATCCCGTTATTGAGAGACAAATACAGAATCTCATTTATCCCGTTATTGAGCGAATAATACAGAATCACATCTATCCCGTTATTGGGAGACTAATGCAGAATCACATATATCCCATTATTGAGAGATTAATACAGAATGACATCTATCCCGTTGTTGAGAGTCTAATACAGAATCAAAACTATCCCGTTATCGAGAGACTAATTACAGATTCACATCTATTACATTATTGAGAGATTAATTCAGAATAACATCTATCCCGTTGTTGAAAGTCTAACACAGAATCACATCTATCCCGTGAGTGAGAGAATAATACAGAATGACATCTATCCCGTTGTTGTGAGTCTATTACAGAATCAAAACTATCCCGTTGTTGAGAGTCTAATACAGAATCAAAACTATCCCGTTATTGAGAGACTAATACAGAATCACATCTATCCCATTATTGAGAGATTAATACAGAATGACATCTATCCTGTTGTTGAGAGTCTAATGCAGAATCACATCTATCCCGTTATTGAGAGACTAATACAGAATCAAAACTATCCCGTTATTGAGTGTCTAATACAGAATCACATCTATCCCGTTATTGAGAGACAAATACAGAATCACATCTAACCCGTTATTGGGAAACTAATACAGAATCGCATCTATCCCGTTATTGAGAGACTAATACAGAATCACATCTATCCCGATATTGAGTGACTAATACAGAATCACATATATCCCGTTACTGAGAGACTAATACAGAATCACATCTATCCCGTTATTGAGAGACTTATACAGAATCACATCTATCCCGTTATTGAGAGAATAATACAGAATCACATCTATCCCGTTATTGAGAGAATAATACAGAATCACATCTATCCCGTTATTGAGAGACTAATACAGAATCACATCTATCCCGTTATTGAGAGAATAATACAGAATCACATCTATCCCGTTATTGAAAGACTAATACAGAATCACATCTATCCCGTTATTGGGAGACTAATACAGAATCACATCTATCCCATTATTGAGAGACTAATACAGAATCTCATCCATCCCGTTATTGAGAGACTAATACAGAATCACATCTATCTCGTTATTGAGAGAATAATACAGAATCACATCTATCCCGTTATTGAAAGACTAATACAGAATCTCATCTATCCCGTTATTGAGAGACTTATACAGAATCACATCTATCCCGTTATTGAGAGACGAATACAGAATCTCATCTATCCCGTTATTGAGAGACTAATACAGAATCACATCTATCCCGTTGTTGAGAGTCTAATACAGAATCAAAACTATCCCGTTATTGAGAGACTAATACAGAATCTCATCTATCCCGTGAGGGAGAGAATAATACAGAATTCCATCTATCCCGTTATTGGGAGACTAATACAGAGTCACATCTATACCGTTATTGAGAGACTAATACAGAATCTCATCTATCCCGTTATTGAGAGACTAATACAGAACCACATCTTTCCCGTTATTGGGAGACTAATACAGAATCACATCTATCCCATTATTGAGAGATTAATACAGAATGACATCTATCCCGTTGTTGAGTCTAATACAGAATCAAAACTATCCCGTTATTGAGAGACTAATACAGAATCTCATCTATCCCGTTATTGAGAGAATAATACAGAATCACATCTATCCCGTTATTGAGAGACTAATACAGAATCACATCTATCCCTTTATTGGGAGATTAATACAGAATCACATCTATCCCATTATTGAGAGATTAAACAGAATGACATCTATCCCGTTGTTGAGAGTCTAATACAGAATCAAAACTATCCCGTTATTGAGAGACTAATACAGAATCACATCTATCCCATTATTGAGAGATTAATACAGATTGACATCTATCCCGTTGTTGAGAGTCTAATACAGAGTCACATCTATCCCGTTATTGAGAGACTACTACAGAATCTCATCTATCCCGTTATTGAGAGAATAATACAGAATCACATCTATCCCGTAATTGAGAGAATAATACAGAATCACATCTATCCCGTTATTGGGAGACTAATACAGAATCACATCTATCCCGTTATTGAGAGACTAATACAGAATCACATCTATCCCGTTGTTGAGAGACTAATACAGCATCAAAACTATCCCGTAATTGAGAGACTAATACAGAATCTCATCTATCCCGTGAGGGAGAGAATAATACAGAATCACATCTATCCCGTTATTGGGAGACTAATACAGAGTCACATCTATCCCGTTATTTAGAGACTAATACAGAATCACATCTATCCCGTTATTGGGAGACTAATACAGAATCACATCTATCCCATTATTGAGAGATTAATACAGAATGACATCTATCCCGTTGTTGAGAGTCTAATACAGAATCACATCTATCCCGTTATTGAGAGACTAATACAGAATCAAAACTATCCCGTTATTGAGTGTCTGATACAGAATCACATCTATCCCGTTATTGAGAGACAAATACAGAATCACATCTATCCCGTTATTGAGAGACTAACACAGAATCGCACCTATCCCATCATTGAGAGACTAATACAGAATCACATCTATCCAGTTATTGAGAGTGTAATACAGCGTCACATTTATACCGTTTTTGAGCGACTAATACAGAATCACATCTATCCCGTTATTGAGAGACTAATACAGCGTCACATTTATACCGTTTTTGACACACTAATGCAGAATCACAACCATCCCGGGTTATTGAGGGAGTAATACAGAATCACATCTATCCCGTTATTGGGAGACTAATACAGAATCACATCTATCCCGTTATTGAGAGACTAATACAGAATCACATCTATCCCGTTGTTGAGAGTCTAATACAGAATCAAAACTATCCCGTTATTGAGAGACTAATACAGAATCTCATCTATCCCGTGAGGGAGAGAATAATACAGAATCACATCAATCCCGTTATTGGGAGACTAATACAGAGTCACATCTATACCGTTATTGAGAGACTAATACAGAATTTCATCTATCCCGTTATTGAGAGACTAATACAGAACCACATCTATCCCGTTATTGGGAGACTAATACAGAATCACATCTATCCCATTATTGAGAGATTAATACAGAATGACATCTATCCCGTTGTTGAGTCTAATACAGAATCAAAACTATCCCGTTATTGAGAGACTAATACAGAATCTCATCTATCCCGTTATTGAGAGAATAATACAGAATCACATCTATCCCGTTATTGAGAGACTAATACAGAGTCACATCTATCCCGTTATTTAGAGACTAATACAGAATCACATCTATCCCGTTATTGGGAGACTAATACAGAATCACATCTATCCCATTATTGAGAGATTAATACAGAATGACATCTATCCCGTTGTTGAGAGTCTAATACAGAATCACATCTATCCCGTTATTGAGAGACAAATACAGAATCTCATTTATCCCGTTATTGAGCGAATAATACAGAATCACATCTATCCCGTTATTGGGAGACTAATGCAGAATCACATATATCCCATTATTGAGAGATTAATACAGAATGACATCTATCCCGTTGTTGAGAGTCTAATACAGAATCAAAACTATCCCGTTATCGAGAGACTAATTACAGATTCACATCTATTACATTATTGAGAGATTAATTCAGAATAACATCTATCCCGTTGTTGAAAGTCTAACACAGAATCACATCTATCCCGTGAGTGAGAGAATAATACAGAATGACATCTATCCCGTTGTTGTGAGTCTATTACAGAATCAAAACTATCCCGTTGTTGAGAGTCTAATACAGAATCAAAACTATCCCGTTATTGAGAGACTAATACAGAATCACATCTATCCCATTATTGAGAGATTAATACAGAATGACATCTATCCTGTTGTTGAGAGTCTAATGCAGAATCACATCTATCCCGTTATTGAGAGACTAATACAGAATCAAAACTATCCCGTTATTGAGTGTCTAATACAGAATCACATCTATCCCGTTATTGAGAGACAAATACAGAATCACATCTATCCCGTTATTGCGAGACTAACACAGAATCGCACCTATCCCATTATGGAGAGACTAACACAGAATCACATCTATCCCGTTATTGAGAGACTAATACAGCGTACCATTGATACCGTTTTTGACACACTAATACAGAATCACAACCATCCCGGGTTATTGAGGGACTAATACAGAATCACATCTATCCCGGGTTATTGAGAGACTAATACAGAATCACATCTATCCCGTTATTGAGAGACGAATACAGAATCACATCGATCACGTTATTCAGAGACTAATACAGAATCACATCTATCCCGGGTTATTGAGAGACTAACACAGAATCACATCTATCCCGTTATTGAGAGACTAACACAGAATCACATCTATCCCATTATTGAGAGACGAATAAAGAATCACATCTATCCCGTTATTGAGAGACTAATACAGAATCACATCTAACCTGTTATTGAGAGACTAATACAGATTCACATCAATCCCGTTATTGAGAGACTAATACAGAACCACATCTAACCCGTTATTGAGAGACTAATACAGATTCACATCTATCGCGGGTTAATGAGACACTAATAAAGAATCACATCTATACCGTTATAGATAGACTAATACAGAATCACATCTATCCCGTTATTGAGAGACAAATACAGAATAACATCTATCCCGTTATTGAGAGACTAACACAGAATCACATCTATCCCATTATTGAGAGACTAATACAGAATCACATCTATCCCGTTATTGATAGAGTAATACAGCGTCACATTTATACTGTTTTTGAGAGACTAATACAGAATCACATCTATCCCGTTATTGAGAGACTAATACAGCGTCACATTTATACCGTTTTTCAGACACTAATACAGAATCACAACCATCCCGGGTTATTGAGGGACTAATACAGAATCACATCTATCCCGGGTTATTGAGAGACTTATACAGAATCACATCTATCCCCTTATTGAGAGACGAATACAGCATCTCATCGATCCCGTTATTCAGAGACTAATACAGAATCACATCTATCCCGTTATTGAGAGACTAATACAGAATCACATCTATCCCGTTATTGAGAGACTAATACAGAATCACATCTATCCCCTTATTGAGAGACGAATACAGCATCTCATCGATCCCGTTATTCAGAGACTAATACAGAATCAATTCTATCCCGTTATTGAGAAACTAATACAGAATCACATCTATCCCGTTATTGAGAGACTAATACAGAATCAATTCTATCCCGTTATTGAGAGACAAATACAGAATCACATCTATCCCGTTATTGAGAGACTAATACAGAATCACATCTATCCCATTATTGAGAGACTAATGCGTAATCACATCTATTCCGTAATTGAGTGACTAATACAGAATCACATCTATCCCGTTATTGAGAGACTAATACAGAATCACATCTATCCCGTTATTGAGAGACTAATACATAATCACATCTATCCCGTTATTGAGAGACTAATACATAATTTCATCTATCCCGTAATTGAGAGCCAATACAGAATCACATCTATCCCATTATTGAGAGACTAATACAGAATCACATTTATCCCGTTATTGAGAGACTTATACAGAATCACATCTATCCCGTTATTGAGAGACTAATACAGAATCACATCTAGCCCGGGTTATTGAGAGACTAATACATAATCACATTTATCCCGTTATTGAGAGTCTAATACAGAATCACATCTGTCCCGTTATTGAGAGACTAATACAGAATCACATCTATCCCATTATTGAGAGACCAATACATAATCACATCTATCCCGTTATTGAGAGACTAATACATAATCACATCTATCCCGTTATTGAGAGACTAATACATAATTACATCTATCCCGTAATTGAGAGACTAATACAGAATCACATCTATCCCATTATTGAGAGACTAATACAGAATCACATCTATTCCGTAATTGAGAGACTAATACAGAATCACATCTATTCCGTAATTGAGAGACTAATACAGAATCACATCTATCCCGTTATTGAGAGACTAATACAGAATCACATCTATCCCGTTATTGAGAGACTAATACAGAATCACATCTATCCGTTTCTTGAGAGACGAATACAGAATCACATCTATCCCGATGTTGAGAGACTAATACAGAATCACATCTATCCCGTTATTGGGAAAGTAATACAGAATAACATCTGTCCCGTTATTGAGAGACCAATACAGAATCACATCTATCCCGATATTGAGAGACTAATACAGAATCACATCTATCCCCTTACTGAGAGACTAATACAGAATCACATCTTAGATTATCATAGAATTTACAGTGCAGAAGGAGGCCATTCGGCCCATCGAGTCTGCACCGGCTCTTGGAAAGAGTACCCTACCCAAGGTCAACACCTCCACCCCATCCCCAGAACCCAGTAACCCCACCCAACACTAAGGGCAATTTTGGACACTAAGGGCAATTTATCATGGCCAATCCACCTAACCTGCACAGCTTTGGACTGTGGGAGGAAACCGGAGCACCCGGAGGAAACCCACGCAGACACGGGGAGGATGTGCAGACTCCTCACAGACAGTCACCCAAGCCGGAATCGAACCTGGGACCCTGGAGCTGTGAAGCAATTGTGCTATCCACAATGCTACCATGCTGCCCACAATTGAGATAACGTCATCTATCCCGTTATTGAGAGACTAATACAGAATCACATCTATCCCGTTACTGAGAGACTAATACAGAATCACATCTATCCCGATATTGAGAGACTAATACAGAATCACATCTATCCCGTTATTGAGAGACTAATACAGAATCACATCTATCCCGATATTGACAGACTAATACAGAATTACATCTATCCCGTTATTGAGAGTCTAATACAGAATCACATCAATCCAGTGATTGAGAGACTAATACAGAATCACATCTAACCCGTTATTGAGAGACTAATACAGAATCACATCTATCCGGTTATTGAGAGACTAATACAGAATCCCATCTATCCCGTGTTATTGGGAGACTAATACAGAATCACATAAATCCCGTGATTGAGAGACTAATACAGAATCATATCTATTCCGTAATTGAGAGACTAATACAGAATCACATCTATCCCATTATTGAGAGACTAATACAGAATCACATCTACCCGTTTCTTGAGAGACGAATACAGAATCACATCTATCCCGATATTGAGAGACTAATACAGAATCACATCTATCCCGTTATTGAGAGACTAATACAGAATCACATCTATCCCGTTATTGGGAAACTAATACAGAATCACACCTGTCCCGTTATTGAGAGACTAATACAGAATCACACCTATCCCGATATTGAGAGACTAATACAGAATCACATCTATCCCGTTACTGAGAGACTAATACAGAATCACATCTATCCCGTTATTGAGAGACTAATACAGAATCACATCTATCCCGATATTGAGAGACTAATACAGAATCACATCTATCCCGTTATTGAGAGACTAATACAGAGTCACATCTATCCGGTTATTGAGAGACTAATACAGAATCACATCTATCCCGTAATTGAGAGACTAATACAGAATCACTTCTGTCCCGCTATTGAGAGACTAATACAGAATCACATCTATCCGGTTATTGAGAGACTAATACAGAATCACTTCTATCCCGATATTGAGAGACTAATACAGAATCACATCTATCCCGTTATTGAGAGACTAATACAGAGTCACATCTATCCGGTTATTGAGAGACTAATACAGAATCACATCTATCCGGTTATTGAGAGACTAATACAGGATCACATCTATTCCGTAATTGAGAGACTAATACAGAATCACATCTATCCCGTTATTGAGAGGCTAATACAGAATCACATCAATCCCGTCATTGAGAGACTAATACAAAATCGCATCTATCCGGTTATTGAGAGACTAATACAGAATCACATCTATTCCGTAATAGAGAGACTAATACAGAATCACATCTATCCCGTTATTGAGAGACTAATACAGAATCACATCTATCCCGTTATTGAGAGACTAATACAGAATCACATCTATCCCGTTATTGAGAGACTAATACAGAATCACATCTATTCCGTAATTGAGAGACTGATACAGAATCACATCTTTCGCGATATTGAGAGACTAATACAGAATCACATCTATCCCGTTATTGAGAGACTAATACAGAATCACATCTATCCCGATATTGAGAGACGAATACAGAATCACATCTATCCCGTTACTGAGAGACGAATACAGAATCACATCTATCCCGTTATTGAGAGACTAATACAGAATCAATTCTATCCCGTTATTGAGAGACTAATACAGAATCACATCTATCCCGTTATTGAGAGACTAATACAGAATCACATCTATCCCATTATTGAGAGACTAATGCGTAATCACATATATTCCGTAATTGAGTGACTAATACAGAATCACTTCTATCCCGATATTGAGAGACTAATACAGAATCACATCTATCCCATTATTGAGAGACTAATACAGAGTCACATCTATCCGGTTATTGAGAGACTAATACTGAATCACATCTATCCGGTTATTGAGAGACTAATACAGGATCACATCTATTCCGTAATTGAGAGACTAATACAGAATCACATCTATCCCGTTATTGAGAGGCTAATACAGAATCACATCAATCCCGTCATTGAGAGACTAATACAAAATCGCATCTATCCGGTTATTGAGAGACTAATACAGAATCACATCTATTCCGTAATAGAGAGACTAATACAGAATCACATCTATCCCGTTATTGAGAGACTAATACAGAATCACATCTATCCCGTTATTGAGAGACTAATACAGAATCACATCTATCCCGTTATTGAGAGACTAATACAGAATCACATCTATTCCGTAATTGAGAGACTGATACAGAATCACATCTTTCGCGATATTGAGAGACTAATACAGAATCACATCTATCCCGTTATTGAGAGACTAATACAGAATCACATCTATCCCGATATTGAGAGACGAATACAGAATCACATCTATCCCGTTACTGAGAGACGAATACAGAATCACATCTATCCCGTTATTGAGAGACTAATACAGAATCAATTCTATCCCGTTATTGAGAGACTAATACAGAATCACATCTATCCCGTTATTGCAGACTAATACAGAATCACATCTATCCCATTATTGAGAGACTAATGCGTAATCACATCTATTCCGTAATTGAGTGACTAATACAGAATCACATCTATCCCGTTATTGAAAGACTAATACAGAATCACATCTATCCCGGGTTATTGAGAGACTAATACTGAATCACATCTATCCCGTTATTGAGAGACTTATACAGAATCACATCTATCCCGTTATTGAGAGACTAATACAGAATCACATCTAGCCCGGGTTATTGAGAGACTAATACATAATCACATTTATCCCGTTATTGAGAGTCTAATACAGAATCACATCTGTCCCGTTATTGAGAGACTAATACAGAATCACATCTATCCCATTATTGAGAGACCAATACATAATCACATCTATCCCGTTATTGAGAGACTAATACATAATCACATCTATCCCGTTATTGAGAGACTAATACATAATTACATCTATCCCGTAATTGAGAGACTAATACAGAATCACATCTATCCCATTATTGAGAGACTAATACAGAATCACATCTATTCCGTAATTGAGAGACTAATACAGAATCACATCTACCCCATTATCGAGAGACTAATACAGAATCACATCTATACCGTTATTGAGAAACTAATACAGAATCACATCTATCCCATTATTGAGAGACTAATACAAAATCACATCTATCCGGTTATTGAATGACTAATACAGAATCACATCTATTCCGTAATTGAGAGACGAATACAGAATCACATCTATCCCGTTATTGAGAGAATAATACAGAATCACATCTATCCCGTTAATGGGAGACTAATACAGAGTCACATCTATACCGTTATTGAGAGACTAACACAGAATCACATCTATCCCGTGAGTGAGAGAATAATACAGAATGACATCTATCCCGTTGTTGAGAGTCTATTTCAGAATCAAAACTATCCCGTTGTTGAGAGTCTAATACAGAATCAAAACTATCCCGTTATTGAGAGACTAATACAGAATCACATCTATCCCATTATTGAGAGATTAATACAGAATGACATCTATCCTGTTGTTGAGAGTCTAATGCAGAATCACATCTATCCCGTTATTGAGAGACTAATACAGAATCAAAACTATCCCGTTATTGAGTGTCTAATACAGAATCACATCTATCCCGTTATTGAGAGACAAATACAGAATCACATCTATCCCG
The DNA here is from genome assembly GCF_047496885.1 of Scyliorhinus torazame. Lineage (NCBI taxonomy): Eukaryota > Metazoa > Chordata > Chondrichthyes > Carcharhiniformes > Scyliorhinidae > Scyliorhinus > Scyliorhinus torazame. The sequence goes on from NC_092731.1 coordinate 28,652,600, forward strand.
TTATTGAGAGACTAACACAGAATCGCACCTATCCCATTATTGAGAGACTAACACAGAATCACATCTATCCCGTTATTGAGAGACTAATACAGCGTACCATTGATACCGTTTTTGACACACTAATACAGAATCACAACCATCCCGGGTTATTGAGGGACTAATACAGAATCACATCTATCCCGGGTTATTGAGAGACTAATACAGAATCACATCTATCCCGTTATTGAGAGACGAATACAGAATCACATCGATCACGTTATTCAGAGACTAATACAGAATCACATCTATCCCGGGTTATTGAGAGACGAACACAGAATCACATCTATCCCGTTATTGAGAGACTAACACAGAATCACATCTATCCCATTATTGAGAGACGAATAAAGAATCACATCTATCCCGTTATTGAGAGACTAATACAGAATCACATCTAACCTGTTATTGAGAGACTAATACAGATTCACATCAATCCCGTTATTGAGAGACTAATACAGAACCACATCTCACCCGTTATTGAGAGACTAATACAGATTCACATCTATCGCGGGTTAATGAGACACTAATAAAGAATCACATCTATACCGTTATAGATAGACTAATACAGAATCACATCTATCCCGTTATTGAGAGACAAATACAGAATAACATCTATCCCGTTATTGAGAGACTAACACAGAATCACATCTATCCCATTATTGAGAGACTAATACAGAATCACATCTATCCCGTTATTGATAGAGTAATACAGCGTCACATTTATACTGTTTTTGAGAGACTAATACAGAATCACATCTATCCCGTTATTGAGAGACTAATACAGCGTCACATTTATACCGTTTTTGAGACACTAATACAGAATCACAACCATCCCGGGTTATTGAGGGACTAATACAGAATCACATCTATCCCGGGTTATTGAGAGACTTATACAGAATCACATCTATCCCGTTATTGAGAGACGAATACAGCATCTCATCGAACCCGTTATTCAGAGACTAATACAGAATCACATCTATCCCGGGTTATTGAGAGACTAATACAGAATCACATCTATCCCGTTATTGAGAGACTAATACAGAATCAATTCTATCCCGTTATTGAGAGACTAATACAGAATCACATCTATCCCGTTATTGAGAGACTAATACAGAATCAATTCTATCCCGTTATTGAGAGACTAATACAGAATCACATCTATCCCGTTATTGAGAGACTAATACAGAATCACATCTATCCCATTATTGAGAGACTAATGCGTAATCACATCTATTCCGTAATTGAGTGACTAATACAGAATCACATCTATCCCGTTATTGAGAGACTAATACAGAATCACATCTATCCCGGGTTATTGAGAGACTAATACTGAATCACATCTATCCCGTTATTGAGAGACTTATACAGAATCACATCTATCCTGTTATTGAGAGACTAATACAGAATCACATCTAGCCCGGGTTACTGAGAGACTAATACATAATCACATTTATCCCGTTATTGAGAGTCTAATACAGAATCACATCTGTCCCGTTATTGAGAGACTAATACAGAATCACATCTATCCCATTATTGAGAGACCAATACATAATCACATCTATCCCGTTATTGAGAGACTAATACATAATCACATCTATCCCGTTATTGAGAGACTAATACATAATTACATCTATCCCGTAATTGAGAGACTAATACAGAATCACATCTATCCCATTATTGAGAGACTAATACAGAATCACATCTATTCCGTAATTGAGAGACTAATACAGAATCACATCTACCCCATTATCGAGAGACTAATACAGAATCACATCTATACCGTTATTGAGAAACTAATACAGAATCACATCTATCCCATTATTGAGAGACTAATACAAAATCACATCTATCCGGTTATTGAAAGACTAATACAGAATCACATCTATCCCGTTATTGAGAGACTAATACATAATCACATCTATCCCGTTATTGAGAGACTAATACATAATCACATCTATCCCGTTATTGAGAGACTAATACATAATTACATTTATCCCGTAATTGAGAGACTAATACAGAATCACATCTATCCCATTATTGAGAGACTAATACAGAATCACATCTATTCCGTAATTGAGAGACTAATACAGAATCACATCTACCCCATTATCGAGAGACTAATACAGAATCACATCTATACCGTTATTGAGAAACTAATACAGAATCACATCTATCCCATTATTGAGAGACTAATACAAAATCACATCTATCCGGTTATTGAAAGACTAATACAGATTCACATCTATTCCGTAATTGAGAGACGAATACAGAATCACATCTATCCCGTTGTTGAGAGAATAATACAGAATCACATCTATCCCGTTAATGGGAGACTAATACAGAGTCACATCTATACCGTTATTGAGAGACTAACACAGAATCACATCTATCCCGTGAGTGAGAGAATAATACAGAATGACATCTATCCCGTTGTTGAGAGTCTATTACAGAATCAAAACTATCCCGTTGTTGAGAGTCTAATACAGAATCAAAACTATCCCGTTATTGAGAGACTAATACAGAATCACATCTATCCCATTATTGAGAGATTAATACAGAATGACATCTATCCTGTTGTTGAGAGTCTAATGCAGAATCACATCTATCCCGTTATTGAGAGACTAATACAGAATCAAAACTATCCCGTTATTGAGTGTCTAATACAGAATCACATCTATCCCGTTATTGAGAGACAAATACAGAATCACATCTATCCCGTTATTGAGAGACTAACACAGAATCGCACCTATCCCATTATTGAGAGACTAACACAGAATCACATCTATCCCGTTATTGAGAGACTAATACAGCGTACCATTGATACCGTTTTTGACACACTAATACAGAATCACAACCATCCCGGGTTATTGAGGGACTAATACAGAATCACATCTATCCCTGGTTATTGAGAGACTAATACAGAATCACATCTATCCCGTTATTGAGAGACGAATACAGAATCACATCGATCACGTTATTCAGAGACTAATACAGAATCACATCTATCCCGGGTTATTGAGAGGCGAACACAGAATCACATCTATCCCGTTATTGAGAGACTAACACAGAATCACATCTATCCCATTATTGAGAGACGAATAAAGAATCACATCTATCCCGTTATTGAGAGACTAATACAGAATCACATCTAACCTGTTATTGAGAGACTAATACAGATTCACATCAATCCCGTTATTGAGAGACTAATACAGAACCACATCTAACCCGTTATTGAGAGACTAATACAGATTCACATCTATCGCGGGTTAATGAGACACTAATAAGAATCACATCGATACCGTTATAGATAGACTAATACAGAATCACATCTATCCCGTTATTGAGAGACAAATACAGAATAACATCTATCCCGTTATTGAGAGACTAACACAGAATCACATCTATCCCATTATTGAGAGACTAATACAGAATCACATCTATCCCGTTATTGATAGAGTAATACAGCGTCACATTTATACTGTTTTTGAGAGACTAATACAGAATCACATCTATCCCGTTATTGAGAGACTAATACAGCGTCACATTTATACCGTTTTTGAGACACTAATACAGAATCACAACCATCCCGGGTTATTGAGGGACTAATACAGAATCACATCTATCCCGGGTTATTGAGAGACTTATACAGAATCACATCTATCCCGTTATTGAGAGACGAATACAGCATCTCATCGAACCCGTTATTCAGAGACTAATACAGAATCACATCTATCCCGGGTTATTGAGAGACTAATACAGAATCACATCTATCCCGTTATTGAGAGACTAATACAGAATCAATTCTATCCCGTTATTGAGAGACTAATACAGAATCACATCTATCCCGTTATTGAGAGACTAATACAGAATCAATTCTATCCCGTTATTGAGAGACTAATACAGAATCACATCTATCCCGTTATTGAGAGACTAATACAGAATCACATCTATCCCATTATTGAGAGACTAATGCGTAATCACATCTATTCCGTAATTGAGTGACTACTACAGAATCACATCTATCCCGTTATTGAGAGACTAATACAGAATCACATCTATCCCGGGTTATTGAGAGACTAATACTGAATCACATCTATCCCGTTATTGAGAGACTTATACAGAATCACATCTATCCTGTTATTGAGAGACTAATACAGAATCACATCTAGCCCGGGTTACTGAGAGACTAATACTGAATCACATCTATCCCGTTATTGAGAGACTTATACAGAATCACATCTATCCCGTTATTGAGAGACTAATACAGCGTCACATTTATACCGTTTTTGAGACACTAATACAGAATCACAACCATCCCGGGTTATTGAGGGACTAATACAGAATCACATCTATCCCGGGTTATTGAGAGACTTATACAGAATCACATCTATCCCGTTATTGAGAGACGAATACAGCATCTCATCGAACCCGTTATTCAGAGACTAATACAGAATCACATCTATCCCGGGTTATTGAGAGACTAATACAGAATCACATCTATCCCGTTATTGAGAGACTAATACAGAATCAATTCTATCCCGTTATTGAGAGACTAATACAGAATCACATCTATCCCGTTATTGAGAGACTAATACAGAATCAATTCTATCCCGTTATTGAGAGACTAATACAGAATCACATCTATCCCGTTATTGAGAGACTAATACAGAATCACATCTATCCCATTATTGAGAGACTAATGCGTAATCACATCTATTCCGTAATTGAGTGACTACTACAGAATCACATCTATCCCGTTATTGAGAGACTAATACAGAATCACATCTATCCCGGGTTATTGAGAGACTAATACTGAATCACATCTATCCCGTTATTGAGAGACTTATACAGAATCACATCTATCCTGTTATTGAGAGACTAATACAGAATCACATCTAGCCCGGGTTACTGAGAGACTAATACATAATCACATTTATCCCGTCATTGAGAGTCTAATACAGAATCACATCTGTCCCGTTATTGAGAGACTAATACAGAATCACATCTATCCCATTATTGAGAGACCAATACATAATCACATCTATCCCGTTATTGAGAGACTAATACATAATCACATCTATCCCGTTATTGAGAGACTAATACATCATTACATCTATCCCGTAATTGAGAGACTAATACAGAATCACATCTATCCCATTATTGAGAGACTAATACAGAATCACATCTATTCCGTAATTGAGAGACTAATACAGAATCACATCTACCCCATTATCGAGAGACTAATACAGAATCACATCTATACCGTTATTGAGAAACTAATACAGAATCACATCTATCCCATTATTGAGAGACTAATACAAAATCACATCTATCCGGTTATTGAAAGACTAATACAGAATCACATCTATCCCGTTATTGAGAGACTAATACATAATCACATCTATTCCGTTATTGAGAGACTAATACATAATCACATCTATCCCGTTATTGAGAGACTAATACATAATTACATTTATCCCGTAATTGAGAGACTAATACAGAATCACATCTATCCCATTATTGAGAGACTAATACAGAATCACATCTATTCCGTAATTGAGAGACTAATACAGAATCACATCTACCCCATTATCGAGAGACTAATACAGAATCACATCTATACCGTTATTGAGAAACTAATACAGAATCACATCTATCCCATTATTGAGAGACTAATACAAAATCACATCTATCCTGTTATTGAAAGACTAATACAGATTCACATCTATTCCGTAATTGAGAGACGAATACAGAATCACATCTATCCCGTTGTTGAGAGAATAATACAGAATCACATCTATCCCGTTAATGGGAGACTAATACAGAGTCACATCTATACCGTTATTGAGAGACTAACACAGAATCACATCTATCCCGTGAGTGAGAGAATAATACAGAATGACATCTATCCCGTTGTTGAGAGTCTATTACAGAATCAAAACTATCCCGTTGTTGAGAGTCTAATACAGAATCAAAACTATCCCGTTATTGAGAGACTAATACAGAATCACATCTATCCCATTATTGAGAGATTAATACAGAATGACATCTATCCTGTTGTTGAGAGTCTAATGCAGAATCACATCTATCCCGTTATTGAGAGACTAATACAGAATCAAAACTATCCCGTTATTGAGTGTCTAATACAGAATCACATCTATCCCGTTATTGAGAGACAAATACAGAATCACATCTATCCCGTTATTGAGAGACTAACACAGAATCGCACCTATCCCATTATTGAGAGACTAACACAGAATCACATCTATGCCGTTATTGAGAGACTAATACAGCGTACCATTGATACCGTTTTTGACACACTAATACAGAATCACAACCATCCCGGGTTATTGAGGGACTAATACAGAATCACATCTATCCCGGGTTATTGAGAGACTAATACAGAATCACATCTATCCCGTTATTGAGAGACGAATACAGAATCACATCGATCACGTTATTCAGAGACTAATACAGAATCACATCTATCCCGGGTTATTGAGAGACTAACACAGAATCACATCTATCCCGTTATTGAGAGACTAACACAGAATCACATCTATCCCATTATTGAGAGACGAATAAAGAATCACATCTATCCCGTTATTGAGAGACTAATACAGAATCACATCTAACCTGTTATTGAGAGACTAATACAGATTCACATCAATCCCGTTATTGAGAGACTAATACAGAACCACATCTAACCCGTTATTGAGAGACTAATACAGATTCACATCTATCGCGGGTTAATGAGACACTAATAAAGAATCACATCTATACCGTTATAGATAGACTAATACAGAATCACATCTATCCCGTTATTGAGAGACAAATACAGAATAACATCTATCCCGTTATTGAGAGACTAACACAGAATCACATCTATCCCATTATTGAGAGACTAATACAGAATCACATCTATCCCGTTATTGATAGAGTAATACAGCGTCACATTTATACTGTTTTTGAGAGACTAATACAGAATCACATCTATCCCGTTATTGAGAGACTAATACAGCGTCACATTTATACCGTTTTTCAGACACTAATACAGAATCACAACCATCCCGGGTTATTGAGGGACTAATACAGAATCACATCTATCCCGGGTTATTGAGAGACTTATACAGAATCACATCTATCCCCTTATTGAGAGACGAATACAGCATCTCATCGATCCCGTTATTCAGAGACTAATACAGAATCACATCTATCCCGTTATTGAGAGACTAATACAGAATCACATCTATCCCGTTATTGAGAGACTAATACAGAATCACATCTATCCCCTTATTGAGAGACGAATACAGCATCTCATCGATCCCGTTATTCAGAGACTAATACAGAATCAATTCTATCCCGTTATTGAGAAACTAATACAGAATCACATCTATCCCGTTATTGAGAGACTAATACAGAATCAATTCTATCCCGTTATTGAGAGACAAATACAGAATCACATCTATCCCGTTATTGAGAGACTAATACAGAATCACATCTATCCCATTATTGAGAGACTAATGCGTAATCACATCTATTCCGTAATTGAGTGACTAATACAGAATCACATCTATCCCGTTATTGAGAGACTAATACAGAATCACATCTATCCCGTTATTGAGAGACTAATACATAATCACATCTATCCCGTTATTGAGAGACTAATACATAATTTCATCTATCCCGTAATTGAGAGCCAATACAGAATCACATCTATCCCATTATTGAGAGACTAATACAGAATCACATCTATCCCGTTATTGAGAGACTTATACAGAATCACATCTATCCCGTTATTGAGAGACTAATACAGAATCACATCTAGCCCGGGTTATTGAGAGACTAATACATAATCACATTTATCCCGTTATTGAGAGTCTAATACAGAATCACATCTGTCCCGTTATTGAGAGACTAATACAGAATCACATCTATCCCATTATTGAGAGACCAATACATAATCACATCTATCCCGTTATTGAGAGACTAATACATAATCACATCTATCCCGTTATTGAGAGACTAATACATAATTACATCTATCCCGTAATTGAGAGACTAATACAGAATCACATCTATCCCATTATTGAGAGACTAATACAGAATCACATCTATTCCGTAATTGAGAGACTAATACAGAATCACATCTACCCCATTATCGAGAGACTAATACAGAATCACATCTATACCGTTATTGAGAAACTAATACAGAATCACATCTATCCCATTATTGAGAGACTAATACAAAATCACATCTATCCGGTTATTGAAAGACTAATACAGAATCACATCTATTCCGTAATTGAGAGACTAATACAGAATCACATCTATCCCGTTATTGAGAGACTAATACAGAATCACATCTATCCCGTTATTGAGAGACTAATACAGAATCACATCTATCCGTTTCTTGAGAGACGAATACAGAATCACATCTATCCCGATGTTGAGAGACTAATACAGAATCACATCTATCCCGTTATTGGGAAAGTAATACAGAATAACATCTGTCCCGTTATTGAGAGACTAATACAGAATCACATCTATCCCGATATTGAGAGACTAATACAGAATCACATCTATCCCCTTACTGAGAGACTAATACAGAATCACATCTTAGATTATCATAGAATTTACAGTGCAGAAGGAGGCCATTCGGCCCATCGAGTCTGCACCGGCTCTTGGAAAGAGTACCCTACCCAAGGTCAACACCTCCACCCCATCCCCAGAACCCAGTAACCCCACCCAACACTAAGGGCAATTTTGGACACTAAGGGCAATTTATCATGGCCAATCCACCTAACCTGCACAGCTTTGGACTGTGGGAGGAAACCGGAGCACCCGGAGGAAACCCACGCAGACACGGGGAGGATGTGCAGACTCCTCACAGACAGTCACCCAAGCCGGAATCGAACCTGGGACCCTGGAGCTGTGAAGCAATTGTGCTATCCACAATGCTACCATGCTGCCCACAATTGAGATAACGTCATCTATCCCGTTATTGAGAGACTAATACAGAATCACATCTATCCCGTTACTGAGAGACTAATACAGAATCACATCTATCCCGATATTGAGAGACTAATACAGAATCACATCTATCCCGTTATTGAGAGACTAATACAGAATCACATCTATCCCGATATTGACAGACTAATACAGAATTACATCTATCCCGTTATTGAGAGTCTAATACAGAATCACATCAATCCAGTGATTGAGAGACTAATACAGAATCACATCTAACCCGTTATTGAGAGACTAATACAGAATCACATCTATCCGGTTATTGAGAGACTAATACAGAATCCCATCTATCCCGTGTTATTGGGAGACTAATACAGAATCACATAAATCCCGTGATTGAGAGACTAATACAGAATCATATCTATTCCGTAATTGAGAGACTAATACAGAATCACATCTATCCCATTATTGAGAGACTAATACAGAATCACATCTACCCGTTTCTTGAGAGACGAATACAGAATCACATCTATCCCGATATTGAGAGACTAATACAGAATCACATCTATCCCGTTATTGAGAGACTAATACAGAATCACATCTATCCCGTTATTGGGAAACTAATACAGAATCACACCTGTCCCGTTATTGAGAGACTAATACAGAATCACACCTATCCCGATATTGAGAGACTAATACAGAATCACATCTATCCCGTTACTGAGAGACTAATACAGAATCACATCTATCCCGTTATTGAGAGACTAATACAGAATCACATCTATCCCGATATTGAGAGACTAATACAGAATCACATCTATCCCGTTATTGAGAGACTAATACAGAGTCACATCTATCCGGTTATTGAGAGACTAATACAGAATCACATCTATCCCGTAATTGAGAGACTAATACAGAATCACTTCTGTCCCGCTATTGAGAGACTAATACAGAATCACATCTATCCGGTTATTGAGAGACTAATACAGAATCACTTCTATCCCGATATTGAGAGACTAATACAGAATCACATCTATCCCGTTATTGAGAGACTAATACAGAGTCACATCTATCCGGTTATTGAGAGACTAATACAGAATCACATCTATCCGGTTATTGAGAGACTAATACAGGATCACATCTATTCCGTAATTGAGAGACTAATACAGAATCACATCTATCCCGTTATTGAGAGGCTAATACAGAATCACATCAATCCCGTCATTGAGAGACTAATACAAAATCGCATCTATCCGGTTATTGAGAGACTAATACAGAATCACATCTATTCCGTAATAGAGAGACTAATACAGAATCACATCTATCCCGTTATTGAGAGACTAATACAGAATCACATCTATCCCGTTATTGAGAGACTAATACAGAATCACATCTATCCCGTTATTGAGAGACTAATACAGAATCACATCTATTCCGTAATTGAGAGACTGATACAGAATCACATCTTTCGCGATATTGTGAGACTAATACAGAATCAAATCTATCCCGTTATTGAGAGACTAATACAGAATCACATCTATCCCGATATTGAGAGACGAATACAGAATCACATCTATCCCGTTACTGAGAGACGAATACAGAATCACATCTATCCCGTTATTGAGAGACTAATACAGAATCAATTCTATCCCGTTATTGAGAGACTAATACAGAATCACATCTATCCCGTTATTGAGAGACTAATACAGAATCACATCTATCCCATTATTGAGAGACTAATACGTAATCACATCTATTCCGTAATTGAGTGACTAATACAGAATCACTTCTATCCCGATATTGAGAGACTAATACAGAATCACATCTATCCCGTTATTGAGAGACTAATACAGAGTCACATCTATCCGGTTATTGAGAGACTAATACTGAATCACATCTATCCGGTTATTGAGAGACTAATACAGGATCACATCTATTCCGTAATTGAGAGACTAATACAGAATCACATCTATCCCGTTATTGAGAGGCTAATACAGAATCACATCAATCCCGTCATTGAGAGACTAATACAAAATCGCATCTATCCGGTTATTGAGAGACTAATACAGAATCACATCTATTCCGTAATAGAGAGACTAATACAGAATCACATCTATCCCGTTATTGAGAGACTAATACAGAATCACATCTATCCCGTTATTGAGAGACTAATACAGAATCACATCTATCCCGTTATTGAGAGACTAATACAGAATCACATCTATTCCGTAATTGAGAGACTGATACAGAATCACATCTTTCGCGATATTGAGAGACTAATACAGAATCACATCTATCCCGTTATTGAGAGACTAATACAGAATCACATCTATCCCGATATTGAGAGACGAATACAGAATCACATCTATCCCGTTACTGAGAGACGAATACAGAATCACATCTATCCCGTTATTGAGAGACTAATACAGAATCAATTCTATCCCGTTATTGAGAGACTAATACAGAATCACATCTATCCCGTTATTGAGAGACTAATACAGAATCACATCTATCCCATTATTGAGAGACTAATGCGTAATCACATCTATTCCGTAATTGAGTGACTAATACAGAATCACATCTATCCCGTTATTGAGAGACTAATACAGAATCACATCTATCCCGGGTTATTGAGAGACTAATACTGAATCACATCTATCCCGTTATTGAGAGACTTATACAGAATCACATCTATCCCGTTATTGAGAGACTAATACAGAATCACATCTAGCCCGGGTTATTGAGAGACTAATACATAATCACATTTATCCCGTTATTGAGAGTCTAATACAGAATCACATCTGTCCCGTTATTGAGAGACTAATACAGAATCACATCTATCCCATTATTGAGAGACCAATACATAATCACATCTATCCCGTTATTGAGAGACTAATACATAATCACATCTATCCCGTTATTGAGAGACTAATACATAATTACATCTATCCCGTAATTGAGAGACTAATACAGAATCACATCTATCCCATTATTGAGAGACTAATACAGAATCACATCTATTCCGTAATTGAGAGACTAATACAGAATCACATCTACCCCATTATCGAGAGACTAATACAGAATCACATCTATACCGTTATTGAGAAACTAATACAGAATCACATCTATCCCATTATTGAGAGACTAATACAAAATCACATCTATCCGGTTATTGAATGACTAATACAGAATCACATCTATTCCGTAATTGAGAGACGAATACAGAATCACATCTATCCCGTTATTGAGAGAATAATACAGAATCACATCTATCCCGTTAATGGGAGACTAATACAGAGTCACATCTATACCGTTATTGAGAGACTAACACAGAATCACATCTATCCCGTGAGTGAGAGAATAATACAGAATGACATCTATCCCGTTGTTGAGAGTCTATTTCAGAATCAAAACTATCCCGTTGTTGAGAGTCTAATACAGAATCAAAACTATCCCGTTATTGAGAGACTAATACAGAATCACATCTATCCCATTATTGAGAGATTAATACAGAATGACATCTATCCTGTTGTTGAGAGTCTAATGCAGAATCACATCTATCCCGTTATTGAGAGACTAATACAGAATCAAAACTATCCCGTTATTGAGTGTCTAATACAGAATCACATCTATCCCGTTATTGAGAGACAAATACAGAATCACATCTATCCCGTTATTGAGAGACTAACACAGAATCGCACCTATCCCATTATTGAGAGACTAACACAGAATCACATCTATCCCGTTATTGAGAGACTAATACAGCGTACCATTGATACCGTTTTTGACACACTAATACAGAATCACAACCATCCCGGGTTATTGAGGGACTAATACAGAATCACATCTATCCCGGGTTATTGAGAGACTAATACAGAATCACATCTATCCCGTTATTGAGAGACGAATACAGAATCACATCGATCACGTTATTCAGAGACTAATACAGAATCACATCTATCCCGGGTTATTGAGAGACGAACACAGAATCACATCTATCCCGTTATTGAGAGACTAACACAGAATCACATCTATCCCATTATTGAGAGACGAATAAAGAATCACATCTATCCCGTTATTGAGAGACTAATACAGAATCACATCTAACCTGTTATTGAGAGACTAATACAGATTCACATCAATCCCGTTATTGAGAGACTAATACAGAACCACATCTCACCCGTTATTGAGAGACTAATACAGATTCACATCTATCGCGGGTTAATGAGACACTAATAAAGAATCACATCTATACCGTTATAGATAGACTAATACAGAATCACATCTATCCCGTTATTGAGAGACAAATACAGAATAACATCTATCCCGTTATTGAGAGACTAACACAGAATCACATCTATCCCATTATTGAGAGACTAATACAGAATCACATCTATCCCGTTATTGATAGAGTAATACAGCGTCACATTTATACTGTTTTTGAGAGACTAACACAGAATCACATCTATCCCGTTATTGAGAGACTAATACAGCGTCACATTTATACCGTTTTTGAGACACTAATACAGAATCACAACCATCCCGGGTTATTGAGGGACTAATACAGAATCACATCTATCCCGGGTTATTGAGAGACTTATACAGAATCACATCTATCCCGTTATTGAGAGACGAATACAGCATCTCATCGAACCCGTTATTCAGAAACTAATACAGAATCACATCTATCCCGGGTTATTGAGAGACTAATACAGAATCACATCTATCCCGTTATTGAGAGACTAATACAGAATCAATTCTATCCCGTTATTGAGAGACTAATACAGAATCACATCTATCCCGTTATTGAGAGACTAATACAGAATCAATTCTATCCCGTTATTGAGAGACTAATACAGAATCACATCTATCCCGTTATTGAGAGACTAATACAGAATCACATCTATCCCATTATTGAGAGACTAATGCGTAATCACATCTATTCCGTAATTGAGTGACTAATACAGAATCACATCTATCCCGTTATTGAGAGACTAATACAGAATCACATCTATCCCGGGTTATTGAGAGACTAATACTGAATCACATCTATCCCGTTATTGAGAGACTTATACAGAATCACATCTATCCTGTTATTGAGAGACTAATACAGAATCACATCTAGCCCGGGTTACTGAGAGACTAATACATAATCACATTTATCCCGTTATTGAGAGTCTAATACAGAATCACATCTGTCCCGTTATTGAGAGACTAATACAGAATCACATCTATCCCATTATTGAGAGACCAATACATAATCACATCTATCCCGTTATTGAGAGACTAATACATAATCACATCTATCCCGTTATTGAGAGACTAATACATAATTACATCTATCCCGTAATTGAGAGACTAATACAGAATCACATCTATCCCATTATTGAGAGACTAATACAGAATCACATCTATTCCATAATTGAGAGACTAATACAGAATCACATCTACCCCATTATCGAGAGACTAATACAGAATCACATCTATACCGTTATTGAGAAACTGATACAGAATCACATCTATCCCATTATTGAGAGACTAATACAAAATCACATCTATCCGGTTATTGAAAGACTAATACAGAATCACATCTATCCCGTTATTGAGAGACTAATACATAATCACATCTATCCCGTTATTGAGAGACTAATACATAATCACATCTATCCCGTTATTGAGAGACTAATACATAATTACATTTATCCCGTAATTGAGAGACTAATACAGAATCACATCTATCCCATTATTGAGAGACTAATACAGAATCACATCTATTCCGTAATTGAGAGACTAATACAGAATCACATCTACCCCATTATCGAGAGACTAATACAGAATCACATCTATACCGTTATTGAGAAACTAATACAGAATCACATCTATCCCATTATTGAGAGACTAATACAAAATCACATCTATCCGGTTATTGAAAGACTAATACAGATTCACATCTATTCCGTAATTGAGAGACGAATACAGAATCACATCTATCCCGTTGTTGAGAGAATAATACAGAATCACATCTATCCCGTTAATGGGAGACTAATACAGAGTCACATCTATACCGTTATTGAGAGACTAACACAGAATCACATCTATCCCGTGAGTGAGAGAATAATACAGAATGACATCTATCCCGTTGTTGAGAGTCTATAACAGAATCAAAACTATCCCGTTGTTGAGAGTCTAATACAGAATCAAAACTATCCCGTTATTGAGAGACTAATACAGAATCACATCTATCCCATTATTGAGAGATTAATACAGAATGACATCTATCCTGTTGTTGAGAGTCTAATGCAGAATCACATCTATCCCGTTATTGAGAGACTAATACAGAATCAAAACTATCCCGTTATTGAGTGTCTAATACAGAATCACATCTATCCCGTTATTGAGAGACAAATACAGAATCACATCTATCCCGTTATTGAGAGACTAACACAGAATCGCACCTATCCCATTATTGAGAGACTAACACAGAATCACATCTATCCCGTTATTGAGAGACTAATACAGCGTACCATTGATACCGTTTTTGACACACTAATACAGAATCACAACCATCCCGGGTTATTGAGGGACTAATACAGAATCACATCTATCCCGGGTTATTGAGAGACTAATACAGAATCACATCTATCCCGTTATTGAGAGACGAATACAGAATCACATCGATCACGTTATTCAGAGACTAATACAGAATCACATCTATCCCGGGTTATTGAGAGGCGAACACAGAATCACATCTATCCCGTTATTGAGAGACTAACACAGAATCACATCTATCCCATTATTGAGAGACGAATAAAGAATCACATCTATCCCGTTATTGAGAGACTAATACAGAATCACATCTAACCTGTTATTGAGAGACTAATACAGATTCACATCAATCCCGTTATTGAGAGACTAATACAGAACCACATCTAACCCGTTATTGAGAGACTAATACAGATTCACATCTATCGCGGGTTAATGAGACACTAATAAAGAATCACATCTATACCGTTATAGATAGACTAATACAGAATCACATCTATCCCGTTATTGAGAGACAAATACAGAATAACATCTATCCCGTTATTGAGAGACTAACACAGAATCACATCTATCCCATTATTGAGAGACTAATACAGAATCACATCTATCCCGTTATTGATAGAGTAATACAGCGTCACATTTATACTGTTTTTGAGAGACTAATACAGAATCACATCTATCCCGTTATTGAGAGACTAATACAGCGTCACATTTATACCGTTTTTGAGACACTAATACAGAATCACAACCATCCCGGGTTATTGAGGGACTAATACAGAATCACATCTATCCCGGGTTATTGAGAGACTTATACAGAATCACATCTATCCCGTTATTGAGAGACGAATACAGCATCTCATCGAACCCGTTATTCAGAGACTAATACAGAATCACATCTATCCCGGGTTATTGAGAGACTAATACAGAATCACATCTATCCCGTTATTGAGAGACTAATACAGAATCAATTCTATCCCGTTATTGAGAGACTAATACAGAATCACATCTATCCCGTTATTGAGAGACTAATACAGAATCAATTCTATCCCGTTATTGAGAGACTAATACAGAATCACATCTATCCCGTTATTGAGAGACTAATACAGAATCACATCTATCCCATTATTGAGAGACTAATGCGTAATCACATCTATTCCGTAATTGAGTGACTACTACAGAATCACATCTATCCCGTTATTGAGAGACTAATACAGAATCACATCTATCCCGGGTTATTGAGAGACTAATACTGAATCACATCTATCCCGTTATTGAGAGACTTATACAGAATCACATCTATCCTGTTATTGAGAGACTAATACAGAATCACATCTAGCCCGGGTTACTGAGAGACTAATACATAATCACATTTATCCCGTCATTGAGAGTCTAATACAGAATCACATCTGTCCCGTTATTGAGAGACTAATACAGAATCACATCTATCCCATTATTGAGAGACCAATACATAATCACATCTATCCCGTTATTGAGAGACTAATACATAATCACATCTATCCCGTTATTGAGAGACTAATACATAATTACATCTATCCCGTAATTGAGAGACTAATACAGAATCACATCTATCCCATTATTGAGAGACTAATACAGAATCACATCTATTCCGTAATTGAGAGACTAATACAGAATCACATCTACCCCATTATCGAGAGACTAATACAGAATCACATCTATACCGTTATTGAGAAACTAATACAGAATCACATCTATCCCATTATTGAGAGACTAATACAAAATCACATCTATCCGGTTATTGAAAGACGAATACAGAATCACATCTATCCCGTTATTGAGAGACTAATACATAATCACATCTATCCCGTTATTGAGAGACTAATACATAATCACATCTATCCCGTTATTGAGAGACTAATACATAATTACATTTATCCCGTAATTGAGAGACTAATACAGAATCACATCTATCCCATTATTGAGAGACTAATACAGAATCACATCTATTCCGTAATTGAGAGACTAATACAGAATCACATCTACCCCATTATCGAGAGACTAATACAGAATCACATCTATACCGTTATTGAGAAACTAATACAGAATCACATCTATCCCATTATTGAGAGACTAATACAAAATCACATCTATCCTGTTATTGAAAGACTAATACAGATTCACATCTATTCCGTAATTGAGAGACGAATACAGAATCACATCTATCCCGTTGTTGAGAGAATAATACAGAATCACATCTATCCCGTTAATGGGAGACTAATACAGAGTCACATCTATACCGTTATTGAGAGACTAACACAGAATCACATCTATCCCGTGAGTGAGAGAATAATACAGAATGACATCTATCCCGTTGTTGAGAGTCTATTACAGAATCAAAACTATCCCGTTGTTGAGAGTCTAATACAGAATCAAAACTATCCCGTTATTGAGAGACTAATACAGAATCACATCTATCCCATTATTGAGAGATTAATACAGAATGACATCTATCCTGTTGTTGATAGTCTAATGCAGAATCACATCTATCCCGTTATTGAGAGACTAATACAGAATCAAAACTATCCCGTTATTGAGTGTCTAATACAGAATCACATCTATCCCGTTATTGAGAGACAAATACAGAATCACATCTATCCCGTTATTGAGAGACTAACACAGAATCGCACCTATCCCATTATTGAGAGACTAACACAGAATCACATCTATGCCGTTATTGAGAGACTAATACAGCGTACCATTGATACCGTTTTTGACACACTAATACAGAATCACAACCATCCCGGGTTATTGAGGGACTAATACAGAATCACATCTATCCCGGGTTATTGAGAGACTAATACAGAATCACATCTATCCCGTTATTGAGAGATGAATACAGAATCACATCGATCACGTTATTCAGAGACTAATACAGAATCACATCCATCCCGGGTTATTGAGAGACTAACACAGAATCACATCTATCCCGTTATTGAGAGACTAACACAGAATCACATCTATCCCATTATTGAGAGACGAATAAAGAATCACATCTATCCCGTTATTGAGAGACTAATACAGAATCACATCTAACCTGTTATTGAGAGACTAATACAGATTCACATCAATCCCGTTATTGAGAGACTAATACAGAACCACATCTAACCCGTTATTGAGAGACTAATACAGATTCACATCTATCGCGGGTTAATGAGACACTAATAAAGAATCACATCTATACCGTTATAGATAGACTAATACAGAATCACATCTATCCCGTTATTGAGAGACAAATACAGAATAACATCTATCCCGTTATTGAGAGACTAACACAGAATCACATCTATCCCATTATTGAGAGACTAATACAGAATCACATCTATCCCGTTATTGATAGAGTAATACAGCGTCACATTTATACTGTTTTTGAGAGACTAATACAGAATCACATCTATCCCGTTATTGAGAGACTAATACAGCGTCACATTTATACCGTTTTTGAGACACTAATACAGAATCACAACCATCCCGGGTTATTGAGGGACTAATACAGAATCACATCTATCCCGGGTTATTGAGAGACTTATACAGAATCACATCTATCCCGTTATTGAGAGACGAATACAGCATCTCATCGATCCCGTTATTCAGAGACTAATACAGAATCACATCTATCCCGGGTTATTGAGAGACTAATACAGAATCACATCTATCCCGTTATTGAGAGACTAATACAGAATCAATTCTATCCCGTTATTGAGAGACTAATACAGAATCACATCTATCCCGTTATTGAGAGACTAATACAGAATCAATTCTATCCCGTTATTGAGAGACTAATACAGAATCACATCTATCCCGTTATTGAGAGACTAATACAGAATCACATCTATCCCATTATTGAGAGACTAATGCGTAATCACATCTATTCTGTAATTGAGTGACTAATACAGAATCACATCTAACCCGTTATTGAGAGACTAATACAGAATCACATCTATCCCGGGTTATTGAGAGACTAATACTGAATCACATCTATCCCGTTAATGAGAGACTTATACAGAATCACATCTATCCTGTTATTGAGAGACTAATACAGAATCACATCTAGCCCGGGTTATTGAGAGACTAATACATAATCACATTTATCCCGTTATTGAGAGTCTAATACAGAATCACATCTGTCCCGTTATTGAGAGACTAATACAGAATCACATCTATCCCATTATTGAGAGACCAATACATAATCACATCTATCCCGTTATTGAGAGACTAATACATAATCACATCTATCCCGTTATTGAGAGACTAATACATAATTACATCTATCCCGTAATTGAGAGACTAATACAGAATCACATCTATCCCATTATTGAGAGACTAATACAGAATCACATCTATTCCGTAATTGAGAGACTAATACAGAATCACATCTACCCCATTATCGAGAGACTAATACAGAATCACATCTATACCGTTATTGAGAAACTAATACAGAATCACATCTATCCCATTATTGAGAGACTAATACAAAATCACATCTATCCGGTTATTGAACGACTAATACAGAATCACATCTATTCCGTAATTGAGAGACTAATACAGAATCACATCTATCCCGTTATTGAGAGACTAATACAGAATCACATCTATCCCGTTATTGAGAGACTAATACAGAATCACATCTATCCGTTTCTTGAGAGACGAATACAGAATCACATCTATCCCGATGTTGAGAGACTAATACAGAATCACATCTATCCCGTTATTGGGAAAGTAATACAGAATAACATCTGTCCCATTATTGAGAGACTAATACAGAATCACATCTATTCCATAATTGAGAGACTAATACAGAATCACATCTACCCCATTATCGAGAGACTAATACAGAATCACATCTATACCGTTATTGAGAAACTAATACAGAATCACATCTATCCCATTATTGAGAGACTAATACAAAATCACATCTATCCGGTTATTGAAAGACTAATACAGAATCACATCTATCCCGTTATTGAGAGACTAATACATAATCACATCTATCCCGTTATTGAGAGACTAATACATAATCACATCTATCCCGTTATTGAGAGACTAATACATAATTACATTTATCCCGTAATTGAGAGACTAATACAGAATCACATCTATCCCATTATTGAGAGACTAATACAGAATCACATCTATTCCGTAATTGAGAGACTAATACAGAATCACATCTACCCCATTATCGAGAGACTAATACAGAATCACATCTATACCGTTATTGAGAAACTAATACAGAATCACATCTATCCCATTATTGAGAGACTAATACAAAATCACAACTATCCGGTTATTGAAAGACGAATACAGATTCACATCTATTCCGTAATTGAGAGACGAATACAGAATCACATCTATCCCGTTGTTGAGAGAATAATACAGAATCACATCTATCCCGTTAATGGGAGACTAATACAGAGTCACATCTATACCGTTATTGAGAGACTAACACAGAATCACATCTATCCCGTGAGTGAGAGAATAATACAGAATGACATCTATCCCGTTGTTGAGAGTCTATTACAGAATCAAAACTATCCCGTTGTTGAGAGTCTAATACAGAATCAAAACTATCCCGTTATTGAGAGACTAATACAGAATCACATCTATCCCATTATTGAGAGATTAATACAGAATGACATCTATCCTGTTGTTGAGAGTCTAATGCAGAATCACATCTATCCCGTTATTGAGAGACTAATACAGAATCAAAACTATCCCGTTATTGAGTGTCTAATACAGAATCACATCTATCCCGTTATTGAGAGACAAATACAGAATCACATCTATCCCGTTATTGAGAGACTAACACAGAATCGCACCTATCCCATTATTGAGAGACTAACACAGAATCACATCTATGCCGTTATTGAGAGACTAATACAGCGTACCATTGATACCGTTTTTGACACACTAATACAGAATCACAACCATCCCGGGTTATTGAGGGACTAATACAGAATCACATCTATCCCGGGTTATTGAGAGACTAATACAGAATCACATCTATCCCGTTATTGAGAGACGAATACAGAATCACATCGATCACGTTATTCAGAGACTAATACAGAATCACATCCATCCCGGGTTATTGAGAGACTAACACAGAATCACATCTATCCCGTTATTGAGAGACTAACACAGAATCACATCTATCCCATTATTGAGAGACGAATAAAGAATCACATCTATCCCGTTATTGAGAGACTAATACAGAATCACATCTAACCTGTTATTGAGAGACTAATACAGATTCACATCAATCCCGTTATTGAGAGACTAATACAGAACCACATCTAACCCGTTATTGAGAGACTAATACAGATTCACATCTATCGCGGGTTAATGAGACACTAATAAAGAATCACATCTATACCGTTATAGATAGACTAATACAGAATCACATCTATCCCGTTATTGAGAGACAAATACAGAATAACATCTATCCCGTTATTGAGAGACTAACACAGAATCACATCTATCCCATTATTGAGAGACTAATACAGAATCACATCTATCCCGTTATTGATAGAGTAATACAGCGTCACATTTATACTGTTTTTGAGAGACTAATACAGAATCACATCTATCCCGTTATTGAGAGACTAATACAGCGTCACATTTATACCGTTTTTGAGACACTAATACAGAATCACAACCATCCCGGGTTATTGAGGGACTAATACAGAATCACATCTATCCCGGGTTATTGAGAGACTTATACAGAATCACATCTATCCCGTTATTGAGAGACGAATACAGCATCTCATCGATCCCGTTATTCAGAGACTAATACAGAATCACATCTATCCCGGGTTATTGAGAGACTAATACAGAATCACATCTATCCCGTTATTGAGAGACTAATACAGAATCAATTCTATCCCGTTATTGAGAGACTAATACAGAATCACATCTATCCCGTTATTGAGAGACTAATACAGAATCAATTCTATCCCGTTATTGAGAGACTAATACAGAATCACATCTATCCCGTTATTGAGAGACTAATACAGAATCACATCTATCCCATTATTGAGAGACTAATGCGTAATCACATCTATTCTGTAATTGAGTGACTAATACAGAATCACATCTAACCCGTTATTGAGAGACTAATACAGAATCACATCTATCCCGGGTTATTGAGAGACTAATACTGAATCCCATCTATCCCGTTAATGAGAGACTTATACAGAATCACATCTATCCTGTTATTGAGAGACTAATACAGAATCACATCTAGCCCGGGTTATTGAGAGACTAATACATAATCACATTTATCCCGTTATTGAGAGTCTAATACAGAATCACATCTGTCCCGTTATTGAGAGACTAATACAGAATCACATCTATCCCATTATTGAGAGACCAATACATAATCACATCTATCCCGTTATTGAGAGACTAATACATAATCACATCTATCCCGTTATTGAGAGACTAATACATAATTACATCTATCCCGTAATTGAGAGACTAATACAGAATCACATCTATCCCATTATTGAGAGACTAATACAGAATCACATCTATTCCGTAATTGAGAGACTAATACAGAATCACATCTACCCCATTATCGAGAGACTAATACAGAATCACATCTATACCGTTATTGAGAAACTAATACAGAATCACATCTATCCCATTATTGAGAGACTAATACAAAATCACATCTATCCGGTTATTGAAAGACTAATACAGAATCACATCTATTCCGTAATTGAGAGACTAATACAGAATCACATCTATCCCGTTATTGAGAGACTAATACAGAATCACATCTATCCCGTTATTGAGAGACTAATACAGAATCACATCTATCCGTTTCTTGAGAGACGAATACAGAATCACATCTATCCCGATGTTGAGAGACTAATACAGAATCACATCTATCCCGTTATTGGGAAAGTAATACAGAATAACATCTGTCCCATTATTGAGAGACTAATACAGAATCACATCTATTCCGTAATTGAGAGACTAATACAGAATCACATCTACCCCATTATCGAGAGACTAATACAAAATCACATCTATCCGGTTATTGAAAGACTAATACAGAATCACATCTATCCCGTTATTGAGAGACTAATACATAATCACATCTATCCCGTTATTGAGAGACTAATACATAATCACATCTATCCCGTTATTGAGAGACTAATACATAATTACATTTATCCCGTAATTGAGAGACTAATACAGAATCACATCTATCCCATTATTGAGAGACTAATACAGAATCACATCTATTCCGTAATTGAGAGACTAATACAGAATCACATCTACCCCATTATCGAGAGACTAATACAGAATCACATCTATACCGTTATTGAGAAACTAATACAGAATCACATCTATCCCATTATTGAGAGACTAATACAAAATCACATCTATCCGGTTATTGAAAGACTAATACAGATTCACATCTATTCCGTAATTGAGAGACGAATACAGAATCACATCTATCCCGTTGTTGAGAGAATAATACAGAATCACATCTATCCCGTTAATGGGAGACTAATACAGAGTCACATCTATACCGTTATTGAGAGACTAACACAGAATCACATCTATCCCGTGAGTGAGAGAATAATACAGAATGACATCTATCCCGTTGTTGAGAGTCTATTACAGAATCAAAACTATCCCGTTGTTGAGAGTCTAATACAGAATCAAAACTATCCCGTTATTGAGAGACTAATACAGAATCACATCTATCCCATTATTGAGAGATTAATACAGAATGACATCTATCCTGTTGTTGAGAGTCTAATGCAGAATCACATCTATCCCGTTATTGAGAGACTAATACAGAATCAAAACTATCCCGTTATTGAGTGTCTAATACAGAATCACATCTATCCCGTTATTGAGAGACAAATACAGAATCACATCTATCCCGTTATCGAGAGACTAACACAGAATCGCACCTATCCCATTATTGAGAGACTAACACAGAATCACATCTATGCCGTTATTGAGAGACTAATACAGCGTACCATTGATACCGTTTTTGACACACTAATACAGAATCACAACCATCCCGGGTTATTGAGGGACTAATACAGAATCACATCTATCCCGGGTTATTGAGAGACTAATACAGAATCACATCTATCCCGTTATTGAGAGACGAATACAGAATCACATCGATCACGTTATTCAGAGACTAATACAGAATCACATCCATCCCGGGTTATTGAGAGACTAACACAGAATCACATCTATCCCGTTATTGAGAGACTAACACAGAATCACATCTATCCCATTATTGAGAGACGAATAAAGAATCACATCTATCCCGTTATTGAGAGACTAATACAGAATCACATCTAACCTGTTATTGAGAGACTAATACAGATTCACATCAATCCCGTTATTGAGAGACTAATACAGAACCACATCTAACCCGTTATTGAGAGACTAATACAGATTCACATCTATCGCGGGTTAATGAGACACTAATAAAGAATCACATCTATACCGTTATAGATAGACTAATACAGAATCACATCTATCCCGTTATTGAGAGACAAATACAGAATAACATCTATCCCGTTATTGAGAGACTAACACAGAATCACATCTATCCCATTATTGAGAGACTAATACAGAATCACATCTATCCCGTTATTGATAGAGTAATACAGCGTCACATTTATACTGTTTTTGAGAGACTAATACAGAATCACATCTATCCCGTTATTGAGAGACTAATACAGCGTCACATTTATACCGTTTTTGAGACACTAATACAGAATCACAACCATCCCGGGTTATTGAGGGACTAATACAGAATCACATCTATCCCGGGTTATTGAGAGACTTATACAGAATCACATCTATCCCGTTATTGAGAGACGAATACAGCATCTCATCGATCCCGTTATTCAGAGACTAATACAGAATCACATCTATCCAGGGTTATTGAGAGACTAATACAGAATCACATCTATCCCGTTATTGAGAGACTAATACAGAATCAATTCTATCCCGTTATTGAGAGACTAATACAGAATCACATCTATCCCGTTATTGAGAGACTAATACAGAATCAATTCTATCCCGTTATTGAGAGACTAATACAGAATCACATCTATCCCGTTATTGAGAGACTAATACAGAATCACATCTATCCCATTATTGAGAGACTAATGCGTAATCACATCTATTCTGTAATTGAGTGACTAATACAGAATCACATCTAACCCGTTATTGAGAGACTAATACAGAATCACATCTACTCCGTAATTGAGAGACTAATACAGAATCACATCTATCCCGTTATTGAGAGACTAATACAGAATCACATCTATCCCGTTATTGAGAGACTAATACAGAATCACATCTATCCGTTTCTTGAGAGACGAATACAGAATCACATCTATCCCGATGTTGAGAGACTAATGCAGAATCACATCTATCCCGTTATTGGGAAAGTAATACAGAATAACATCTGTCCCGTTATTGAGAGACTAATACAGAATCACATCTATCCCGATATTGAGAGACTAATACAGAATCCCATCTATCCCCTTACTGAGAGACTAATACAGAATCACATCTATCCCGTTATTGAGAGACTAATACAGAATCACATCTATCCCGTTACTGAGAGACTAATACAGAATCACATCTATCCCGATATTGAGAGACTAATACAGAATCACATCTATCCCGTTATTGAGAGACTAATACAGAATCACATCTATCCCGATATTGACAGACTAATACAGAATCACATCTATCCCGTTATTGAGAGTCTAATACAGAATCACATCAATCCAGTGATTGAGAGACTAATACAGAATCACATCTAACCCGTTATTGAGAGACTAATACAGAATCACATCTATCCGGTTATTGAGAGACTAATACAGAATCCCATCTATCCCGTGTTATGGGGAGACTAATACAGAATCACATAAATCCCTTGATTGAGAGACTAATACAGAATCACACCTATTCCGTAATTGAGAGACTAATACAGAATCACATCTATCCCATTATTGAGAGACTAATACAGAATCACCTCTACCCGTTTCTTGAGAGACGAATACAGATTCACATCTATCCCGATATTGAGAGACTAATACAGAATCACATCTATCCCGTTATTGAGAGACTAATACAGAATCACATCTATCCCGTTATTGGGAAACTAATACAGAATCACACCTGTCCCGTTATTGAGAGACTAATACAGAATCACATCTATCCCGATATTGAGAGACTAATACAGAATCACATCTATCCCGTTACTGAGAGACTAATACAGAATCACATCTATCCCGTTATTGAGAGACTAATACAGAATCACATCTATCCCGTTATTGGGATACTAATACAGATTCACACCTGTCCCGTTATTGAGAGACTAATACAGAATCACATCTATCCCGATATTGAGAGACTAATACAGAATCACATCTATCCCGTTATTGAGAGACTAATACAGAGTCACATCTATCCGGTTATTGAGAGACTAATACAGAATCACATCTATCCGGTTATTGAGAGACTAATACAGGATCACATCTATTCCGTAATTGAGAGACTAATACAGAATCACATCTATCCCGTTATTGAGAGGCTAATACAGAATCACATCAATCCCGTCATTGAGAGACTAATACAAAATCGCATCTATCCGGTTATTGAGAGACTAATACAGAATCACATCTATTCCGTAATAGAGAGACTAATACAGAATCACATCTATCCCGTTATTGAGAGACTAATACAGAATCACATCTATCCCGTTATTGAGAGACTAATACAGAATCACATCTATCCCGTTATTGTGAGACTAATACAGAATCACATCTATTCCGTAATTGAGAGACTGATACAGAATCACATCTTTCGCGATATTGAGAGACTAATACAGAATCACATCTATCCTGTTATTGAGAGACTAATACAGAATCACATCTATCCCGATATTGAGAGACGAATACAGAATCACATCTATCCCGTTACTGAGAGACTAATACAGAATCACATCTATCCCGTTATTGAGAGACTAATACAGAATCAATTCTATCCCGTTATTGAGAGACTAATACAGAATCACATCTATCCCGTTATTGAGAGTCTAATACAGAATCACATCTATCCCATTATTGAGAGACTAATGCGTAATCACATCTATTCCGTAATTGAGTGACTTATACAGAATCACATCTATCCCGTTATTGAGAGACTAATACAGAATCACATCTATCCCGGGTTATTGAGAGACTAATACTGAATCACATCTATCCCGTTATTGAGAGACTTATACAGAATCACATCTATCCCGTTATTGAGAGACTAATACAGAATCACATCTAGCCCGGGTTATTGAGAGACTAATACATAATCACATTTATCCCGTTATTGAGAGTCTAATACAGAATCACATCTGTCCCGTTATTGAGAGACTAATACATAATCACATCTATCCCATTATTGAGAGACCAATACATAATCACATCTATCCCGTTATTGAGAGACTAATACATAATCACATCTATCCCGTTATTGAGAGACTAATACATAATTACATCTATCCCGTAATTGAGAGACTAATACAGAATCAGATCTATCCCATTATTGAGAGACTAATACAGAATCACATCTATTCCGTAATTGAGAGACTAATACAGAATCACATCTACCCCATTATCGAGAGACTAATACAGAATCACATCTATACCGTTATTGAGAAACTAATACAGAATCACATCTATCCCATTATTCAGAGACTAATACAAAATCACATCTATCCGGTTATTGAAAGACTAATACAGAATCACATCTATTCCGTAATTGAGAGACTAATACAGAATCACATCTATCCCGTTATTGAGAGACTAATACAGAATCACATCTATCCCGTTATTGAGAGACTAATACAGAATCACATCTATCCGTTTCTTGAGAGACGAATACAGAATCACATCTATCCCGATGTTGAGAGACTAATACAGAATCACATCTATCCCGTTATTGGGAAAGTAATACAGAATAACATCTGTCCCGTTATTCAGAGACTAATACAGAATCACATCTATCCCGATATTGAGAGACGAATACAGAATCATATCTATCCCCTTACTGAGAGACTAATACAGAATCACATCTATCACGTTATTGAGAGACTAATACAGAATCACATCTATCCCGATGTTGACAGACTAATACAGAATCACATCTATCCCGTTATTGAGAGTCTAATTCAGAATCACATCAATCCAGTGATTGAGAGACTAATACAGAATCACATCTAACCCGTTATTGAGAGACTAATACAGAATCACATCTATCCCGTGTTATTGGGAGACTAATACAGAATCACATAAATCCCGTGATTGAGAGACTAATACAGAATCACATCTATTCCGTAATTGAGAGACTAATACAGAATCACATCTATCCCATTATTGAGAGACTAATACAGAATCACACCTACCCGTTTCTTGAGAGACGAATACAGAATCACATCTATCCCGATATTGAGAGACTAATACAGAATCACATCTATCCCGATATTGAAAGACTAATACAGAATCACATCTATCCCGTTATTGGGAAACTAATACAGAATCACACCTGTCCCGTTATTGAGAGACTAATACAGAATCACATCTATCCCGATATTGAGAGACTAATACAGAATCACATCTATCCCATTACTGAGAGACTAATACAGAATCACATCTATCCCGTTATTGAGAGACTAATACAGAATCACATCTATCCCGTTATTGAGAGACTAATAAAGAGTCACATCTATCCGGTTATTGAGAGACTAATACAGAATCACATCTATCCCGTAATTGAGAGACTAATCCAGAATCACTTCTGTCCCGCTATTGAGAGACTAATACAGAATCACATCTATCCGGTTATTGAGAGACTAATACAGAATCACATCTATTCCGTAATTGAGTGACTAATACAGAATCACCTCTATCCGGTTATTCAGAGACTAATACAGAATCACATCTATCCGGTTATTGAGAGACTAATACAGAATCACATCTATCCGGTTATTGAGAGACTAATACAGAATCACTTCTATCCCGATATTGAGAGACTAATACAGAATCACATCTATGCCGTTATTGAGAGACTAATACAGAATCACATCTATCCCGTTATTGAGAGACTAATACAGAATCACATCTAGCCCGTCATTGAGAGACTAATACAGAATCACATCTATTCCGTAATTGAGAGACTAATACAGAATCACATCTATCCCATTATTGAGAGACTAATACAGAATCACATCTATACCGTTATTGAGAGACTAATACAGAATCACATCTATCCCATTATTGAGAGACTAATACAAAATCGCATCTATCCGGATATTGAGAGACTAATACAGGATCACCTCTATTCCGTAATTGAGAGACTAATACAGAATCACATCTATCCCGTTATTGAGAGGCTAATACAGAATCACATCAATCCCGTCATTGAGAGACTAATACAAAATCGCATCTATCCGGTTATTGAGAGACTAATACAGAATCACATCTATTCCGTAATAGAGAGACTAATACAGAATCACATCTATCCCGTTATTGAGAGACTAATGCAGAATCACATCTATCCCGTTATTGAGAGACTAATACAGAATCACATCTATCCCGTTATTGAGAGACTAATACAGAATCTCATCTATTCCGTAATTGAGAGACTGATACAGAATCACATCTTTCGCGATATTGAGAGACTAATACAGAATCACATCTATCCCGTTATTGAGAGACTAATACAGAATCACATCAATCCCGATATTGAGAGACGAATACAGAATCACATCTATCCCGTTACTGAGAGACTAATACAGAATCACATCTATCCCGTTATTGAGAGACTAATACAGAATCGATTCTATCCCGTTATTGAGAGACTAATACAGAATCACATCTATCCCGTTATTGAGAGACTAATACAGAATCACATCTATCCCATTATTGAGAGACTAATGCGTAATCACATCTATTCCGTAATTGAGTGACTAATACAGAATCACATCTATCCCGTTATTGAGAGACTAATACAGAATCACATCTATCCCGTGTTATTGGGAGACTAATACAGAATCACATAAATCCCGTGATTGAGAGACTAATACAGAATCACATCTATCCCGATGTTGAGAGACTAATACAGAATCACATCTATCCCGTTATTGGGAAAGTAATACAGAATAACATCTGTCCCGTTATTCAGAGACTAATACAGAATCACATCTATCCCGATATTGAGAGACGAATACAGAATCATATCTATCCCCTTACTGAGAGACTAATACAGAATCACATCTATCCCGTTATTGAGAGACTAATACAGAATCACATCTATCCCGATATTGACAGACTAATACAGAATCACATCTATCCCGTTATTGAGAGTCTAATACAGAATCACATCAATCCAGTGATTGAGAGACTAATACAGAATCACATCTAACCCGTTATTGAGAGACTAATACAGAATCACATCTATCCCGTGTTATTGGGAGACTAATACAGAATCACATAAATCCCGTGATTGAGAGACTAATACAGAATCACATCTATTCCGTAATTGAGAGACTAATACAGAATCACATCTATCCCATTATTGAGAGACTAATACAGAATCACACCTACCCGTTTCTTGAGAGACGAATACAGAATCACATCTATCCCGATATTGAGAGACTAATACAGAATCACATCTATCCCGATATTGAAAGACTAATACAGAATCACATCTATCCCGTTATTGGGAAACTAATACAGAATCACACCTGTCCCGTTATTGAGAGACTAATACAGAATCACATCTATCCCGATATTGAGAGACTAATACAGAATCACATCTATCCCATTACTGAGAGACTAATACAGAATCACATCTATCCCGTTATTGAGAGACTAATACAGAATCACATCTATCCCGTTATTGAGAGACTAATACAGAGTCACATCTATCCGGTTATTGAGAGACTAATACAGAATCACATCTATCCCGTAATTGAGAGACTAATCCAGAATCACTTCTGTCCCGCTATTGAGAGACTAATACAGAATCACATCTATCCGGTTATTGAGAGACTAATACAGAATCACTTCTATCCCGATATTGAGAGACTAATACAGAATCACATCTATGCCGTTATTGAGAGACTAATACAGAATCACATCTATCCCGTTATTGGGAAACTAATACAGAATCACACCTGTCCCGTTATTGAGAGACTAATACAGAATCACATCTATCCCGATATTGAGAGACTAATACAGAATCACATCTATCCCGTTATTGAGAGACTAATACAGAGTCACATCTATCCAGTTATTGAGAGACTAATACAGAATCACATCTATCCCGTTATTGAGAGACTAATACAGAATCACTTCTGTCCCGCTATTGAGAGACTAATACAGAATCACTTCTGTCCCGCTATTGAGAGACTAATACAGAATCACATCTATCCCGATATTGAGAGACTAATACAGAATCACATCTATTCCGTAATTGAGTGACTAATACAGAATCACCTCTATCCGGTTATCCAGAGACTAATACAGAATCACATCTATCCGGTTATTGATAGACTAATACAGAATCACATCTATCCGGTTATTGAGAGACTAATACAGAATCACTTCTATCCCGATACTGAGAGACTAATACAGAATCACATCTATGCCGTTATTGAGAGACTAATACAGAATCACATCTATCCCGTTATTGAGAGACTAATACAGAATCACATCTAGCCCGTCATTGAGAGACTAATACAGAATCACATCTATTCCGTAATTGAGAGACTAATACAGAATCACATCTATCCCATTATTGAGAGACTAATACAGAATCACATCTATACCGTTATTGAGAGACTAATACAGAATCACATCTATCCCGTTATTGAGAGACTAATACAGAATCGATTCTATCCCGTTATTGAGAGACTAATACAGAATCACATCTATCCCGTTATTGAGAGACTAATACAGAATCACATCTATCCCATTATTGAGAGACTAATGCGTAATCACATCTATTCCGTAATTGAGTGACTAATACAGAATCACATCTATCCCGTTATTGAGAGACTAATACAGAATCACATCTATCCCGGGTTATTGAGAGACTAATACTGAATCACATCTATCCCGTTATTGAGAGACTTATACAGAATCACATCTATCCCGTTATTGAGAGACTAATACAGAATCACATCTAGCCCGGGTTATTGAGAGACTAATACATAATCACATTTAACCCGTTATTGAGAGTCTAATACAGAATCACATCTGTCCCGTTATTGAGAGACTAATACAGAATCACATCTATCCCATTATTGAGAGACCAATACATAATCACATCTATCCCGTTATTGAGAGACTAATACATAATCACATCTATCCCGTTATTGAGAGACTAATACATAATTACATCTATCCCGTAATTGAGAGACTAATACAGAATCACATCTATCCCATTATTGAGAGACTACTACAGAATCACATCTATTCCGTAATTGAGAGACTAATACAGAATCACATCTACCCCATTATCGAGAGACTAATACAGAATCACATCTATACCGTTATTGAGAAACTAATACAGAATCTCATCTATCCCGTTATTGAGAGACTAATACAAAATCACATCTATCCGGTTATTGAAAGATTAATACAGAATCACATCTATTCCGTAATTGAGAGACTAATACAGAATCACATCTATCCCGTTATTGAGAGACTAATACAGAATCACATCTATCCCGTTATTGAGAGACTAATACAGAATCACATCTATCCGTTTCTTGAGAGACGAATACAGAATCACATCTATCCCGATATTGAGAGACTAATACAGAATCACATCAATCCCGTAATTGGGAAAGTAATACAGAATAACATCTGTCCCGTTATTGAGAGACTAATACAGAATCACATCTATCCCGATATTGAGAGACTAATACAGAATCACATCTATCCCCTTAATGAGAGACTAATACAGAATCACATCTATCCCATTATTGAGAGACTAATACAGAATCACATCTATCCCGATATTGACAGACTAATACAGAATCACATCTATCCCGTTATTGAGAGACTAATGCAGAATCACATCGATCCCGTTATTCAGAGACTAATACAGAATCACTTCTATCCCGTTATTGAGAGACTAATACAGAATCACATCAATCCCGTTATTGAGGGACTAATACAGAATCACATC
Source organism: Scyliorhinus torazame (assembly GCF_047496885.1). Lineage (NCBI taxonomy): Eukaryota > Metazoa > Chordata > Chondrichthyes > Carcharhiniformes > Scyliorhinidae > Scyliorhinus > Scyliorhinus torazame. The sequence continues at coordinate 28,686,434 of NC_092731.1, forward strand.
TATCACGGGTTATTGAGAGACTAATACGGAATCACATCTACCCCGTTATTGAGAGTCGAATACAGAATCACATCTATCCCGTTACTGAGAGACTAATACATAATCACATCTATTCCGTAATTGAGTGACTAATACAGAATCACATCTATCCGGTTATTGAGCGACTAATACAGAATCACATCTATCCCGTTATTGAGAGACTAATACAGAATCACATCTATACCGTTATTGAGAGACTAATACAGAATCACATCTATCCCATTATTGAGAGACTAATACAAAATCGCATCTATCCGGATATTGAGAGACTAATACAGGATCACATCTATTCCGTAATTGAGAGACTAATACAGAATCACATCTATCCCGTTATTGAGAGGCTAATACAGAATCACATCAATCCCGTCATTGAGAGACTAATACAAAATCGCATCTATCCGGTTATTGAGAGACTAATACAGAATCACATCTATTCCGTAATAGAGAGACTAATACAGAATCACATCTATCCCGTTATTGAGAGACTAATACAGAATCACATCTATCCCGTTATTGAGAGACTAATACAGAATCACATCTATCCCGTTATTGAGAGACTAATACAGAATCTCATCTATTCCGTAATTGAGAGACTGATACAGAATCACATCTTTCGCGATATTGAGAGACTAATACAGAATCACATCTATCCCGTTATTGAGAGACTAATACAGAATCACATCTATCCCGATATTGAGAGACGAATACAGAATCACATCTATCCCGTTACTGAGAGACTAATACAGAATCACATCTATCCCGTTATTGAGAGACTAATACAGAATCGATTCTATCCCGTTATTGAGAGACTAATACAGAATCACATCTATCCCGTTATTGAGAGACTAATACAGAATCACATCTATCCCATTATTGAGAGACTAATGCGTAATCACATCTATTCCGTAATTGAGTGACTAATACAGAATCACATCTATCCCGTTATTGAGAGACTAATACAGAATCACATCTATCCCGGGTTATTGAGAGACTAATACTGAATCACATCTATCCCGTTATTGAGAGACTTATACAGAATCACATCTATCCCGTTATTGAGAGACTAATACAGAATCACATCTAGACCGGGTTATTGAGAGACTAATACATAATCACATTTATCCCGTTATTGAGAGTCTAATACAGAATCACATCTGTCCCGTTATTGAGAGACTAATACAGAATCACATCTATCCCATTATTGAGAGACCAATACATAATCACATCTATCCCGTTATTGAGAGACTAATACATAATCACATCTATCCCGTTATTGAGAGACTAATACATAATTACATCTAACCCGTAATTGAGAGACTAATACAGAATCACATCTATCCCATTATTGAGAGACTAATACAGAATCACATCTATTCCGTAATTGAGAGACTAATACAGAATCACATCTACCCCATTATCGAGAGACTAATACAGAATCACATCTATACCGTTATTGAGAAACTAATACAGAATCTCATCTATCCCGTTATTGAGAGACTGATACAGAATCACATCTATCCCGTTATTGAGAGACTAATACAGAATCACATCTATCCGTTTCTTGAGAGACGAATACAGAATCACATCTATCCCGATATTGAGAGACTAATACAGAATCACATCAATCCCGTAATTGGGAAAGTAATACAGAATAACATCTGTCCCGTTATTGAGAGACTAATACAGAATCACATCTATCCCGATATTGAGAGACTAATACAGAATCACATCTATCCCCTTACTGAGAGACTAATACAGAATCACATCTATCCCGTTATTGAGAGACTAATACAGAATCACATCTATCCCGATATTGACAGACTAATACAGAATCACATCTATCCCGTTATTGAGAGACTAATGCAGAATCACATCGATCCCGTTATTCAGAGACTAATACAGAATCACTTCTATCCCGTTATTGAGAGACTAATACAGAATCACATCAATCCCGTTATTGAGGGACTAATACAGAATCACATCTATCACGGGTTATTGAGAGACTAATACGGAATCACATCTACCCCGTTATTGAGAGACTAATACAGAATCACATCAATCCAGTGATTGAGAGACTAATACAGAATCACATCTATCCCGTTATTGAGAGACTAATACAGAATCACATCAATCCAGTGATTGAGAGACTAATACAGAATCACATCTAACCCGTTATTGAGAGACTAATACAGAATCACATCAATCCAGTGATTGAGAGACTAATACAGAATCACATTTATCCGGTTACTGAGAGACTAATACAGAATCACATCTATCCCGTGTTATTGGAGGACTAATACAGAATCACATCAATCCCGTGATTGAGAGACTAATACAGAATCACATCTATTCCGTAATTGAGAGACTAATACAGAATCACATCTATTCCGTAATTGAGAGACTAATACAGAATCACATCTATCCCATTATTGAGTGACTAATACAGAATCACATCAATCCTGTTATTGAGAGACGAATTCAGAATCACATCTATCCGATATTGAGGGACTAACACAGAATCACATCTATCCCGTTATTGAGAGACTAATACAGAATCACATCTATCCCGTTATTGGGAAATTAATACAGAATCACATCTATCCCGTTATTGAGAGACTAATACAGAATCACATCTATCCCGATATTGAGAGACTAATACAGAATCACATCTATCCCGTTATTGAGAGACTAATACAGAGTCACATCTATCCGGTTATTGAGAGACTAATACAGGATCACATCTATTCCGTAATTGAGAGACTAATACAGAATCACATCTATCCCGTTATTGAGAGACTAATACAGAATCACATCAATCCCGTCATTGAGAGACTAATACAAAATCGCATCTATCCGGTTATTGAGAGACTAATACAGAATCACATCTATTCCGTAACTGAGAGACTAATACAGAATCACATCTATCCCGTTATTGAGAGACTAATACAGCATCACATCTATCCCGTTATTGAGAGACTAATACAGAATCACATCTATCCCGTCATTGAGAGACTAATACAGAATCACATCTATTCCGTAATTGAGAGACTAATACAGAATCACATCTATCCCATTATTGAGAGACTAATACAGAATCACATCTATACCGTTATTGAGAGACTAATACAGAATCACATCTATCCCATGATTGAGAGACTAATACAAAATCGCATCTATCCGGTTATTGAGAGACTAATACAGGATCAGATCTATTCCGTAATTGAGAGACTAATACAGAATCACATCTATCCCGTTATTGAGAGGCTAATACAGAATCACATCAATCCCGTCATTGAGAGACTAATACAAAATCGCATCTATCCGGTTATTGAGAGACTAATACAGAATCACATCTATGCCGTAATAGAGAGACTAATACAGAATCACATCTATCCCGTTATTGAGAGACTAATACAGAATCACATCTATCCCGTTATTGAGAGACTAATACAGAATCACATCTATCCCGTTATTGAGAGACTAATACAGAATCTCATCTATTCCGTAATTGAGAGACTGATACAGAATCACATCTTTCGCGATATTGAGAGACTAATACAGAATCACATCTATCCCGTTATTGAGAGACTAATACAGAATCACATCTATCCCGATATTGAGAGACGAATACAGAATCACATCTATCCCGTTACTGAGAGACTAATACAGAATCACATCTATCCGGTTATTGAGAGACTAATACAGAATCACATCTATGCCGTAATAGAGAGACTAATACAGAATCACATCTATCCCGTTATTGAGAGACTAATACAGAATCACATCTATCCCGTTATTGAGAGACTAATACAGAATCACATCTATCCCGTTATTGAGAGACTAATACAGAATCTCATCTATTCCGTAATTGAGAGACTGATACAGAATCACATCTTTCGCGATATTGAGAGACTAATACAGAATCACATCTATCCCGTTATTGAGAGACTAATACAGAATCACATCTATCCCGATATTGAGAGACGAATACAGAATCACATCTATCCCGTTACTGAGAGACTAATACAGAATCACATCTATCCCGTTATTGAGAGACTAATACAGAATCGATTCTATCCCGTTATTGAGAGACTAATACAGAATCACATCTATCCCGTTATTGAGAGACTAATACAGAATCACATCTATCCCATTATTGAGAGACTAATGCGTAATCACATCTATTCCGTAATTGAGTGACTAATACAGAATCACATCTATCCCGTTATTGAGAGACTAATACAGAATCACATCTATCCCGGGTTATTGAGAGACTAATACTGAATCACATCTATCCCGTTATTGAGAGACTTATACAGAATCACATCTATCCCGTTATTGAGAGACTAATACAGAATCACATCTATCACGGGTTATTGAGAGACTAATACGGAATCACATCTACCCCGTTATTGAGAGACTAATACAGAATCACATCAATCCAGTGATTGAGAGACTAATACAGAATCACATCTATCCCATTATTGAGAGACTAATACAGAATCACATCAATCCAGTGATTGAGAGACTAATACAGAATCACATCTAACCCGTTATTGAGAGACTAATACAGAATCACATCAATCCAGTGATTGAGAGACTAATACAGAATCACATTTATCCGGTTACTGAGAGACTAATACAGAATCACATCTATCCCGTGTTATTGGAGGACTAATACAGAATCACATCAATCCCGTGATTGAGAGACTAATACAGAATCACATCTATTCCGTAATTGAGAGACTAATACAGAATCACATCTATCCCATTATTGAGTGACTAATACAGAATCACATCAATCCTGTTATTGAGAGACGAATTCAGAATCACATCGATCCGATATTGAGGGACTAATACAGAATCACATCTATCCCATCATTGAGAGACTAATACAGAATCACATCTATTCCGTAATTGAGAGACTAATACAGAATCACATCTACCCCATTATCGAGAGACTAATACAGAATCACATCTATACCGTTATTGAGAAACTAATACAGAATCACATCTATCCCGTTATTGAGAGACTAATACAAAATCACATCTATCCGGTTATTGAAAGATTAATACAGAATCACATCTATTCCGTAATTGAGAGACTAATACAGAATCACATCTATCCCGTTATTGAGAGACTAATACAGAATCACATCTATCCCGGTATTGAGAGACTAATACAGAATCACATCTATCCGTTTCTTGAGAGACGAATACAGAATCACATCTATCCCGATATTGAGAGACTAATACAGAATCACATCAATCCCGTAATTGGGAAAGTAATACAGAATAACATCTGTCCCGTTATTGAGCGACTAATACAGAATCACATCTATCCCGATATTGAGAGACTAATACAGAATCACATCTATCCCCTTACTGAGAGACTAATACAGAATCACATCTATCCCGTTATTGAGAGACTAATACAGAATCACATCTATCCCGATATTGACAGACTAATACAGAATCACATCTATCCCGTTATTGAGAGACTAATACAGAATCACATCAATCCCATTATTGAGAGACGAATACAGAATCACATCTATCACGGGTTATTGAGAGACTAATACGGAATCACATCTACCCCGTTATTGAGAGACTAATACAGAATCACATCAATCCAGTGATTGAGAGACTAATACAGAATCACATCTATCCCGTTATTGAGAGACTAATACAGAATCACATCAATCCAGTGATTGAGAGACTAATACAGAATCACATTTATCCGGTTACTGAGAGACTAATACAGAATCACATCTATCCCGTGTTATTGGAGGACTAATACAGAATCACATCAATCCCGTGATTGAGAGACTAATACAGAATCACATCTATTCCGTAATTGAGAGACTAATACAGAATCACATCTATCCCATTATTGAGTGACTAATACAGAATCACATCAATCCTGTTATTGAGAGACTAATACAGAATCACATCTATCCCCTTATTGAGAGACGAATACAGAATCACATCTATCCCGTTACTGAGAGACTTATACAGAATCACATCTATCCCGTTATTGAGAGACTAATACAGAATCACATCTATCCCCTTATTGAGAGACGAATACAGAATCACATCTATCCCGTTATTGGGAAACTAATACAGAATCACATCTATCCCGTTATTGAGAGACTAATACAGAATCACATCTATACCGTTATTGAGATACTAATACAGAATCACATCTATCCCATTATTGAGAGACTAATACATAATCAGATCTATTCCGTAATTGAGTGACTAATACAGAATCACATCTATCCCGTTATTGAGAGACTAATACAGAATCACCTCTATCCCGATATTGAGAGACTAATACAGAATCACATCTATCCCGTAATTGAGAGACTAATACAGAATCACATCAATCCCGTGATTGAGAGACTAATACAGAATCACATCTATTCCGTAATTGAGAGACTAATACAGAATCACATCTATCCCATTATTGAGTGACTAATACAGAATCACATCAATCCTGTTATTGAGAGACTAATACAGAATCACATCTATCCCCTTATTGAGAGACGAATACAGAATCACATCTATCCCGTTATTGGGAAACTAATACAGAATCACATCTATCCCGTTATTGAGAGACTAATACAGAATCACATCTATACCGTTATTGAGATACTAATACAGAATCACATCTATCCCATTATTGAGAGACTAATACATAATCAGATCTATTCCGTAATTGAGTGACTAATACAGAATCACATCTATCCGGTTATTGAGAGACTAATACAGAATCACATCAATCCGGTTATTGAGAGACTAATACAGAATCACATCTATTCCGTAATTGAGAGACTAATACAGAATTACATCTATCCCGTTATTGAGTGACTAATACAGAATCACATCAATCCCGTTATTGAGAGACTAATACAGAATCACATCTACCCGTTTCTTGAGAGACAAATTCAGAATCACATCTATCCGATATTGAGGGACTAATACAGAATCACATCTATCCCGTTATTGAGAGACTAATACAGAATCACATCTATCCCGTTATTGGGAAACTAATACAGAATCACATCTATCCCGTTATTGAGAGACTAATACAGAATCACATCTATCCCGATATTGAGGACTAATACAGAATCACATCTATCCCGTTATTGAGAGACTAATACAGAGTCACATCTATCCGGTTATTGAGAGACTAATACAGAATCACATCTATCCCGTTATTGAGAGACTAATACAGAATCACATCTGTCCCGCTATTGAGAGACTAATACAGAATCACATCTATCCCGATATTGAGAGACTAATACAGAATCACATCTATCCCGTTATTGAGAGACTAATACAGAATCACATCTATCCCGATATTGAGAGTCGAATACAGAATCACATCTATCCCGTTACTGAGAGACTAATACATAATCACATCTATTCCGTAATTGAGTGACTAATACAGAATCACATCTATCCGGTTATTGAGCGACTAATACAGAATCACATCTATCCCATTATTGAGAGACTAATACATAATCACATCTATTCCGTAATTGAGAGACTAATACAGAATCACATCTATCCGGTTATTGAGAGACTAATACAGAATCACATCTATTCCGTAATTGAGAGACTAATACAGAATCACATCTATCCCGTTATTGAGTGACTAATACAGTATCACATCTATCCCGTTATTGAGAGACTAATACAGAATCACATCTACCCATTTCTTGAGAGACAAATACAGAATCACATCTATCCCGTTATTGAGAGACTAATAGAGAATCACATCTATCCCGATATTGAGAGACAAATACAGAATCACATCTATCCCGTTATTGAGAGACTAATACAGAGACACATGTATCCGGTTATTGAGAGACTAATACAGAATCACATCTATCCCGTTATTGAGAGACTAATACAGAATTACATCTGTCCCGCTATTGAGAGATTAATACAGAATCACATCTATCCCGAGATTGAGAGACTAATACAGAATCACATCTATCCCGTTATTGAGAGACTAATACAGAATCACCTCTATCCCGATATTGAGAGACTAATACAGAATCACATCTATCCCGTAATTGAGAGACTAATACAGAATCACATCAATCCCGTGATTGAGAGACTAATACAGAATCACATCTATTCCGTAATTGAGAGACTAATACAGAATCACATCTATCCCATTATTGAGTGACTAATACAGAATCACATCAATCCTGTTATTGAGAGACTAATACAGAATCACATCTATCCCCTTATTGAGAGACGAATACAGAATCACATCTATCCCGTTACTGAGAGACTAATACAGAATCACATCTATCCCGTTATTGAGAGACTAATACAGAATCACTTCTATCCCGTTATTGAGAGACTAATACAGAATCACATCTATACCGTTATTGAGATACTAATACAGAATCACATCTATCCCATTATTGAGAGACTAATACATAATCAGATCTATTCCGTAATTGAGTGACTAATACAGAATCACATCTATCCGGTTATTGAGAGACTAATACTGAATCACAGCAATCCGGTTATTGAGAGACTAATACAGAATCACATCTATTCCGTAATTGAGAGACTAATACAGAATCACATCTATCCCGTTATTGAGTGACTAATACAGAATCACATCAATCCCGTTATTGAGAGACTAATACAGAATCACATCTACCCGTTTCTTGAGAGACGAATTCAGAATCACATCTATCCGATATTGAGGGACTAATACAGAATCACATCTATCCCGTTATTGAGAGACTAATACAGAATCACATCTATCCCGTCATTGGGAAACTCATACAGAATCACATCTATCCCGTTATTGAGAGACTAATACAGAATCACATCTACCCGATATTGAGAGACTAATACAGAATCACATCTATCCCGTTATTGAGAGACTAATACAGAGTCACATCTATCCGGTTATTGAGAGTCTAATACAGAATCACATCTATCCCGTTATTGAGAGACTAATACAGAATCACATCTGTCCCGCTATTGAGAGAATAATACAGAATCACATCTATCCCGATATTGAGAGACTAATACAGAATCACATCTATCCCATCATTGAGAGACTAATACAGAATCACATCTATCCCGATATTGAGAGACGAATACAGAATCACATCTATCCCGTTACTGAGAGACTAATACATAATCACATCTATTCCGTAATTGAGTGACTAATACAGAATCACATCTATCCGGTTATTGAGCGACTAATACAGAATCACATCTCTCCCATTATTGAGAGACTAATACAGAATCACATCTATTCCGTAATTGAGAGACTAATACAGAATCACATCTATCCCGTTATTGAGAGACTAATACAGAATCACATCTATCCCGTTATTGAGGGACTAATACTGAATCACATCTATCCTGTTATTGAGAGACTAATACAGAATCATATCTATCCCGTTATTGGGATACTAATACAGAATCACATCTATCCCATTATTGAGAGACTAATACATAATCACATCTATTCCGTAATTGAGTGACTAATACAGAATCACACCTATCCCGTTATTGAGAGACTAATACAGAATCACATCTATCCCGGGTTATTGAGAGACTAATACTGAATCACATCTATCCCGTTTTTGAGAGACTTATACAGAATCACATCTATTCCGTAATTGAGAGACTAATACAGAATCACATCTTGCCCGGGTAATTGAGAGACTAATACATAATCACATCTATCCCGTTATTGAGAGTCTAATCCAGAATCACATCTGTCCCGTTATTGAGAGACTAATACAGAATCACATCGATCCCATTATTGAGAGACAAATACAGAATCACATCTATACCGTTATTGAGAGACTAATACAGAATCACATCTATCCCATTATTGAGAGACTAATACAAAATCGCATCTATCCTGTTATTGAGACTAATACAGAATCACATCTATTCCGTAATTGAGAGACTAATACAGAATCACATCTCTCCCGTTATTGAGAGACTAATACAGAATCACATCTATCCCGTTATTGAGAGACTAATACAGAATCACATCTATTCCGTAATTGAGAGACTAATACAGAATCACATCTTTCGCGATATTGAGAGATTAATACAGAATCACATCTATCCCGTTATTGAGAGACTAATACAGAATCACATCTATCCCGTTATTGAGAGACTAATACAGAATCACATCTATCCCGTTATTGAGAGACTAATACAGAATCACATCTATCCCATTATTGAGAGACTAATGCATAATCACATCTATTCCGTAATTGAGTGACTAATTCAGAGTCACATCTATCCCGTTATTGGGAAACTAATACAGAATCATACCTGTCCCATTATTGAGAGACTAATACAGAATCACATCTATCCCGTTACTGAGAGACTAATACAGAATCACATCTATCCCGTTATTGAGAGACTAATACAGAATCACATCTATCCCGATATTGAGAGACTAATACAGAATCACATCTATCCCGTTATTGAGAGACTAATACAGAGACACATGTATCCGGTTATTGAGAGACTAATACAGAATCACATCTATCCCGTTATTGAGAGACTAATACAGAATCACATCAATCCTGTTATTGAGAGACTAATACAGAATCACATCTATCCCCTTATTGAGAGACGAATACAGAATCACATCTATCCCGTTACTGAGAGACTAATACAGAATCACATCTATCCCGTTATTTAGAGACTAATACAGAATCGCATCTGTCCCGTTATTGAGAGACTAATACAGAATCACATCAATCCCGTTATTGAGAGACTAATACAGAATCACATCTATCCCATTATTGAGGGACTAATACATAATCACATCTATTCCGTAATTGAGTGACTAATACAGAATCACATCTATCCGGTTATTGAGAGACTAATACAGAATCACATCTATCCCGTTATTGAGTGACTAATACAGAATCACATCTATCCCGTTATTGAGAGACTAATACAGAATCACATCTACCCGTTTCTTGAGAGACGAATACAGAATCACATCTATCCTGATATTGAGAAACTAATACAGAATCACATCTATCCCGTTATTGAGAGACTAATACAGAATCACATCTATCCCGTTATTGGGAAACTAATACAGAATCACACCTGTCCCGTTATTGAGAGACTAATACAGAATCACATCTATCCCGATATTGAGAGACTAATACAGAATCACATCTATCCCGTTACTGAGAGACTAATACAGAATCACATCTATCCCGTTATTGAGAGACTAATACGGAATCACATCTATCCCGATAATGAGAGACTAATACAGAATCACATCTATCCCGTTATTGAGAGACGAATACAGAGTCGCATCTATCCGGTTATTGAGAGACTAATACAGAATCACATCTATCCCGTTATTGAGAGACTAATACAGAAGCACATCTGTCCCGCTATTGAGAGACTAATACAGAATCACATCTATCCCGATATTGATAGACTAATACAGAATCACATCTCTCCCGCTATTGAGAGACTAATACAGAATCACATCTATCCCGATATTGAGAGACTAATACAGAATCACATCTATCCCATTATTGAGAGACTAATACAGAATCACATCTATCCCGATATTGAGAGACGAATACAGAATCACATTTATCCCGTTACTGACAGACTAATACAGAATCACATCTATCCCATTATTGAGAGACTAATACAGAATCACATCTATCCCGATATTGAGAGACGAATGCAGAATCACATTTATCCCGTTACTGAGAGACTAATACAGAATCACATCTAACCCGTTATTGTGAGACTAATACAGAATCACATCTATCCCGTTATTGAGAGACTAATACAGAATCACATCTATCCCGTTATTGAGAGACTAATACAGAATCACATCTATCCCATTATTGAGAGACTAATACATAATCACATCTATTCCGTAATTGAGTGACTAATACAGAATCACATCTATCCGGTTATTGAGCGACTAATACAGAATCACATCAATCCCATTATTGATAGACTAATACATAATCACATCTATTCCGTAATTGAGAGACTAATACAGAATCACATCTATCCGGCTATTGAGAGACTAATACAGAATCACATTAATCCGGTTATTGAGAGACTAATACAGAATCACATCTATTCCGTAATTGAGAGACTAATACAGAATCACATCTATCCCGTTATAGAGTGACTAATACAGAATCACATCAATCCCGTTATTGAGAGACTAATACAGAATCACATCTCCCCGTTTCTTGAGAGACGAATTCAGAATCACATCTATCCGATATTGAGGGACTAATACAGAATCACATCTATCCCGTTATTGAGAGACTAATACAGAATCACATCTATCCCGTTATTGGGAAACTAATACAGAATCACATCTATCCCGTTATTGAGAGACTAATACAGAATCACATCTAACCCGATATTGAGAGACTAATACAGAATCACATCTATCCCGTTATTGAGAGACTAATACAGAGTCACATCTATCCGGTTATTGAGAGACTAATACAGAATCACATCTATCCCGTTATTGAGAGACTAATACAGAATCACATCTATTCCGTAATTGAGAGACTAATACAGAATCACATCTTTCGCGATATTGAGAGATTAATACAGAATCACATCTATCCCGTTATTGAGAGACTAATACAGAATCACATCTATCCCGTTATTGAGAGACTAATACAGAATCACATCTATCCCGTTATTGAGAGACTAATACAGAATCACATCTATCCCATTATTGAGAGACGAATGCATAATCACATCTATTCCGTAATTGAGTGACTAATACAGAGTCACATCTATCCCGTTATTGGGAAACTAATACAGAATCATACCTGTCCCATTATTGAGAGACTAATACAGAATCACATCTATCCCGTTACTGAGAGACTAATACAGAATCACATCTATCCCGTTATTGAGAGACTAATACAGAATCACATCTATCCCGATATTGAGACACTAATACAGAATCACATCTATCCCGTTATTGAGAGACTAATACAGAGACACATGTATCCGGTTATTGAGAGACTAATACAGAATCACATCTATCCCGTTATTGAGAGACTAATACAGAATCACATCAATCCTGTTATTGAGAGACTAATACAGAATCACATCTATCCTCTTATTGAGAGACGAATACAGAATCACATCTATCCCGTTACTGAGAGACTAATACAGAATCACATCTATCCCGTTATTTAGAGACTAATACAGAATCACATCTGTCCCGTTATTGAGAGACTAATACAGAATCACATCTATCCCGTTATTGAGAGACTAATACAGAATCACATCTATCCCATTATTGAGGGACTAATACATAATCACATCTATTCCGTAATTGAGTGACTAATACAGAATCACATCTATCCGGTTATTGAGAGACTAATACAGAATCACATCTATCCCGTTATTGAGTGACTAATACAGAATCACATCTATCCCGTTATTGAGAGACTAATACAGAATCACATCTACCCGTTTCTTGAGAGACGAATACAGAATCACATCTATCCCGATATTGAGAAACCAATACAGAATCACATCTATACCGTTATTGAGAGACTAATACAGAATCACATCTATCCCGTTATTGGGAAACTAATACAGAATCACACCTGTCCCGTTATTGAGAGACTAATACAGAATCACATCTATCCCGATATTGAGAGACTAATACAGAATCACATCTATCCCGTTACTGAGAGACTAATACAGAATCACATCGATCCCGTTATTGAGAGACTAATACAGAATCACATCTATCCCGATAATGAGAGACTAATACAGAATCACATCTATCCCGTTATTGAGAGACTAATACAGAGTCGCATCTATCCGGTTATTGAGAGACTAATACAGAATCACATCTATCCTGTTATTGAGAGACTAATACAGAAGCACATCTGTCCCGCTATTGAGAGACTAATACAGAATCACATCTATCCCGATATTGAGAGACTAATACAGAATCACATCTATCCCATTATTGAGAGACTAATACAGAATCACATCTATCCCGATATTGAGAGACGAATACAGAATCACATTTATCCCGTTACTGAGAGACTAATACAGAATCACATCTAACCCGTTATTGAGAGACTAATACAGAATCACATCTATCCCGTTATTGAGAGACTAATACAGAATCACATCTATCCCGTTATTGAGAGACTAATACAGAATCACATCTATCCCATTATTGAGAGACTAATACATAATCACATCTATTCCGTAATTGAGTGACTAATACAGAATCACATCTATCCGGTTATTGAGCGACTAATACAGAATCACATCAATCCCATTATTGATAGACTAATACATAATCACATCTATTCCGTAATTGAGAGACTAATACAGAATCACATCTATCCGGTTATTGAGAGACTAATACAGAATCACATCAATCCGGTTATTGAGAGACTAATACAGAATCACATCTATTCCGTAATTGAGAGACTAATACAGAATCACATCTATCCCGTTATTGAGTGACTAATACAGAGTCACATCTATCCCGTTATTGGGAAACTAATACAAAATCATACCTGTCCCATTATTGAGAGACTAATACAGAATCACATCTATCCCGTTACTGAGAGACTAATACAGAATCACATTTATCCCGTTATTGAGAGACTAATACAGAATCACATCTATCCCGTTATTGAGAGACTAATACAGAATCACATCAATCCTGTTATTGAGAGACTAATACAGAATCACATCTATCCCCTTATTGAGAGACGAATACAGAATCACATCTATCCCGTTACTGAGAGACTAATACAGAATCACATCTATCCCGTTATTTAGAGACGAATACCGAATCACATCTGTCCCGTTATTGAGAGACTAATTCAGAATCACATCTATCCCGTTATTGAGAGACTAATACAGAATCACATCTATCCCATTATTGAGGGACGAATACATAATCACATCTATTCCGTAATTGAGTGACTAATACAGAATCACATCTATCCGGTTATTGAGAGACTAATGCAGAATCACATCTATCCCGTTATTCGGAAACTAATACAGAATCACACCTGTCCCGTTATTGAGAGACTAATACAGAATCACATCTATCCCGATATTGAGAGACTAATACAGAATCACATCTATCCCGTTACTGAGAGATTAATACAGAATCACATCTATCCCGTTATTGAGAGACTAATACAGAATCACATCTATCCCGATAATGAGAGACTAATACAGAATCACATCTATCCCGTTATTGAGAGACTAATACAGAGTCGCATCTATCCGGTTATTGAGAGACTAATACAGAATCACATCTATCCCGTTATTGAGAGACTAATACAGAAGCACATCTGTCCCGCTATTGAGAGACTAATACAGAATCACATCTATCCCGTTATTGAGAGACTAATACAGAATCACATCTATCCCGTTATTGAGAGACTAATACAGAATCACATCTATCCCATTATTGAGAGACTAATACATAATCACATCTATTCCGTAATTGAGTGACTAATACAGAATCACATCTATCCGGTTATTGAGCGACTAATACAGAATCACATCAATCCCATTATTGATAGACTAATACATAATCACACTATTCCGTAATTGAGAGACTAATACAGAATCACATCTATTCGGTTATTGAGAGACTAATACAGAATCACATTAATCCGGTTATTGAGAGACTAATACAGAATCACATCTATTCCGTAATTGAGAGACTAATACAGAATCACATCTATCCCGTTATTGAGTGACTAATACAGAATCACATCAATCCCGTTATTGAGAGACTAATACAGAATCACATCTACCCGTTTCTTGAGAGACGAATTCAGAATCACATCTATCCGATATTGAGGGACTAATACAGAATCACATCTATCCCGTTATTGAGAGACTAATACAGAATCACATCTATCCCGTTATTGGGAAACTAATACAGAATCACATCTATCCCGTTATTGAGAGACTAATACAGAATCACATCTAACCCGATATTGAGAGACTAATACAGAATCACATCTATCCCGTTATTGAGAGACTAATACAGAGTCACATCTATCCGGTTATTGAGAGACTAATACAGAATCACATCTATCCCGTTATTGAGAGACTAATACAGAATCACATCTATTCCGTAATTGAGAGACTAATACAGAATCACATCTTTCGCGATATTGAGAGATTAATACAGAATCACATCTATCCCGTTATTGAGAGACTAATACAGAATCACATCTATCCCGTTATTGAGAGACTAATACAGAATCACATCTATCCCGTTATTGAGAGACTAATACAGAATCACATCTATCCCATTATTGAGAGACTAATGCATAATCACATCTATTCCGTAATTGAGTGACAAATACAGAGTCACATCTATCCCGTTATTGGGAAACTAATAAAGAATCATACCTGTCCCATTATTGAGAGACTAATACAGAATCACATCTATCCCGTTACTGAGAGACTAATACAGAATCACATCTATCCCGTTATTGAGAGACTAATACAGAATCACATCTATCCCGATATTGAGAGACTAATACAGAATCACATCTATCCCGTTATTGAGAGACTAATACAGAGACACATGTATCCGGTTATTGAGAGACTAATACAGAATCACATCTATCCCGTTATTGAGAGACTAATACAGAATCACATCAATCCTGTTATTGAGAGACTAATACAGAATCACATCTATCCCCTTATTGAGAGACGAATACAGAATCACATCTATCCCGTTACTGAGAGACTAATACAGAATCACATCTATCCCGTTATTTAGAGACTAATACAGAATCACATCTGTCCCATTATTGAGAGACTAATACAGAATCACATCTATCCCGTTATTGAGAGACTAATACAGAATCACATCTATCCCATTATTGAGGGACTAATACATAATCACATCTATTCCGTATTTGAGTGACTAATACAGAATCACATCTATCCGGTTATTGAGAGACTAATACAGAATCACATCTATCCCGTTATTGAGTGACTAATACAGAATCACATCTATCCCGTTATTGAGAGACTAATACAGAATCACATCTACCCGTTTCTTGAGAGACGAATACAGAATCACATCTATCCCGATATTGAGAAACTAATACAGAATCACATCTATCCCGTTATTGAGAGACTAATACAGAATCACATCTATCCCGTTATTGGGAAACTAATACAGAATCACACCTGTCCCGTTATTGAGAGACTAATACAGAATCACATCTATTCCGTAATTGAGAGACTAATACAGAATCACATCTTTCGCGATATTGAGAGATTAATACAGAATCACATCTATCCCGTTATTGAGAGACTAATACAGAATCACATCTATCCCGTTATTGAGAGACTAATACAGAATCACATCTATCCCGTTATTGAGAGACTAATACAGAATCACATCTATCCCATTATTGAGAGACTAATGCATAATCACATCTATTCCGTAATTGAGTGACTAATACAGAGTCACATCTATCCCGTTATTGGGAAACTAATACAGAATCATACCTGTCCCATTATTGAGAGACTAATACAGAATCACATCTATCCCGTTACTGAGAGACTAATACAGAATCACATCTATCCCGTTATTGAGAGACTAATACAGAATCACATCTATCCCGATATTGAGAGACTAATACAGAATCACATCTATCCCGTTATTGAGAGACTAATACAGAGACACATGTATCCGGTTATTGAGAGACTAATACAGAATCACATCTATCCCGTTATTGAGAGACTAATACAGAATCACATCAATCCTGTTATTGAGAGACTAATACAGAATCACATCTATCCCCTTATTGAGAGACGAATACAGAATCACATCTATCCCGTTACTGAGAGACTAATACAGAATCACATCTATCCCGTTATTTAGAGACTAATACAGAATCACATCTGTCCCGTTATTGAGAGACTAATACAGAATCACATCTATCCCGTTATTGAGAGACTAATACAGAATCACATCTATCCCATTATTGAGGGACTAATACATAATCACATCTATTCCGTAATTGAGTGACTAATACAGAATCACATCTATCCGGTTATTGAGAGACTAATACAGAATCACATCTATCCCGTTATTGAGTGACTAATACAGAATCACATCTATCCCGTTATTGAGAGACTAATACAGAATCACATCTACCCGTTTCTTGAGAGACGAATACAGAATCACATCTATCCCGATATTGAGAAACTAATACAGAATCACATCTATCCCGTTATTGAGAGACTAATACAGAATCACATCTATCCCGTTATTGGGAAACTAATACAGAATCACACCTGTCCCGTTATTGAGAGACTAATACAGAATCACATCTATCCCGATATTGAGAGACTAATACAGAATCACATCTATCCCGTTACTGAGAGACTAATACAGAATCACATCGATCCCGTTATTGAGAGACTAATACAGAATCACATCTATCCCGATAATGAGAGACTAATACAGAATCACATCTATCCCGTTATTGAGAGACTAATACAGAGTCGCATCTATCCGGTTATTGAGAGACTAATACAGAATCACATCTATCCCGTTATTGAGAGACTAATACAGAAGCACATCTGTCCCGCTATTGAGAGACTAATACAGAATCACATCTATCCCGATATTGAGAGACTAATACAGAATCACATCTATCCCATTATTGAGAGACTAATACAGAATCACGTCTATCCCGATATTGAGAGACGAATACAGAATCACATGTATCCCGTTACTGAGAGACTAATACAGAATCACATCTAACCCGTTATTGAGAGACTAATACAGAATCACATCTATCCCGTTATTGAGAGACTAATACAGAATCACATCTATCCCGTTATTGAGAGACTAATACAGAATCACATCTATCCCATTATTGAGAGACTAATACATAATCACATCTATTCCGTATTTGAGTGACTAATACAGAATCACATCTATCCGGTTATTGAGCGACTAATACAGAATCACATCAATCCCATTATTGATAGACTAATACATAATCACATCTATTCCGTAATTGAGAGACTAATACAGAATCACATCTATCCGGTTATTGAGAGACTAATACAGAATCACATCAATCAGGTTATTGAGAGACTAATACAGAATCACATCTATCCCGTTATTTAGAGACTAATACAGAATCACATCTGTCCCGTTATTGAGAGACTAATACAGAATCACATCTATCCCGTTATTGAGAGACTAATACAGAATCACATCAATCCCATTATTGATAGACTAATACATAATCACATCTATTCCGTAATTGAGAGACTAATACAGAATCACATCTATCCGGTTATTGAGAGACTAATACAGAATCACATCAATCCGGTTATTGAGAGACTAATACAGAATCACATCTATTCCGTAATTGAGAGACTAATACAGAATCACATCTATCCCGTTATTGAGTGACTAATACAGAGTCACATCTATCCCGTTATTGGGAAACTAATACAGAATCATACCTGTCCCATTATTGAGAGACTAATACAGAATCACATCTATCCCGTTACTGAGAGACTAATACAGAATCACATTTATCCCGTTATTGAGAGACTAATACAGAATCACATCTATCCCGATATTGAGAGACTAATACAGAATCACATCTATCCCGTTATTGAGAGACTAATACAGAGACACATGTATCCGGTTATTGAGAGACTAATACAGAATCACATCTATCCCGTTATTGAGAGACTAATACAGAATCACATCAATCCTGTTATTGAGAGACTAATACAGAATCACATCTATCCCCTTATTGAGAGACGAATACAGAATCACATCTATCCCGTTACTGAGAGACTAATACAGAATCACATCTATCCCGTTATTTAGAGACGAATACCGAATCACATCTGTCCCGTTATTGAGAGACTAATTCAGAATCACATCTATCCCGTTATTGAGAGACTAATACAGAATCACATCTATCCCATTATTGAGGGACTAATACATAATCACATCTATTCCGTAATTGAGTGACTAATACAGAATCACATCTATCCGGTTATTGAGAGACTAATGCAGAATCACATCTATCCCGTTATTCGGAAACTAATACAGAATCACACCTGTCCCGTTATTGAGAGACTAATACAGAATCACATCTATCCCGATATTGAGAGACTAATACAGAATCACATCTATCCCGTTACTGAGAGATTAATACAGAATCACATCTATCCCGTTATTGAGAGACTAATACAGAATCACATCTATCCCGATAATGAGAGACTAATACAGAATCACATCTATCCCGTTATTGAGAGACTAATACAGAGTCGCATCTATCCGGTTATTGAGAGACTAATACAGAATCACATCTATCCCGTTATTGAGAGACTAATACAGAAGCACATCTGTCCCGCTATTGAGAGACTAATACAGAATCACATCTATCCCGTTATTGAGAGACTAATACAGAATCACATCTATCCCGTTATTGAGAGACTAATACAGAATCACATCTATCCCATTATTGAGAGACTAATACATAATCACATCTATTCCGTAATTGAGTGACTAATACAGAATCACATCTATCTGGTTATTGAGCGACTAATACAGAATCACATCAATCCCATTATTGATAGACTAATACATAATCACACTATTCCGTAATTGAGAGACTAATACAGAATCACATCTATTCGGTTATTGAGAGACTAATACAGAATCACATTAATCCGGTTATTGAGAGACTAATACAGAATCACATCTATTCCGTAATTGAGAGACTAATACAGAATCACATCTATCCCGTTATTGAGTGACTAATACAGAATCACATCAATCCCGTTATTGAGAGACTAATACAGAATCACATCTACCCGTTTCTTGAGAGACGAATTCAGAATCACATCTATCCGATATTGAGGGACTAATACAGAATCACATCTATCCCGTTATTGAGAGACTAATACAGAATCACATCTATCCCGTTATTGGGAAACTAATACAGAATCACATCTATCCCGTTATTGAGAGACTAATACAGAATCACATCTAACCCGATATTGAGAGACTAATACAGAATCACATCTATCCCGTTATTGAGAGACTAATACAGAGTCACATCTATCCGGTTATTGAGAGACTAATACAGAATCACATCTATCCCGTTATTGAGAGACTAATACAGAATCACATCTATTCCGTAATTGAGAGACTAATACAGAATCACATCTTTCGCGATATTGAGAGATTAATACAGAATCACATCTATCCCGTTATTGAGAGACTAATACAGAATCACATCTATCCCGTTATTGAGAGACTAATACAGAATCACATCTATCCCGTTATTGAGAGACTAATACAGAATCACATCTATCCCATTATTGAGAGACTAATGCATAATCACATCTATTCCGTAATTGAGTGACTAATACAGAGTCACATCTATCCCGTTATTGGGAAACTAATAAAGAATCATACCTGTCCCATTATTGAGAGACTAATACAGAATCACATCTATCCCGTTACTGAGAGACTAATACAGAATCACATCTATCCCGTTATTGAGAGACTAATACAGAATCACATCTATCCCGATATTGAGAGACTAATACAGAATCACATCTATCCCGTTATTGAGAGACTAATACAGAGACACATGTATCCGGTTATTGAGAGACTAATACAGAATCACATCTATCCCGTTATTGAGAGACTAATACAGAATCACATCAATCCTGTTATTGAGAGACTAATACAGAATCACATCTATCCCCTTATTGAGAGACGAATACAGAATCACATCTATCCCGTTACTGAGAGACTAATACAGAATCACATCTATCCCGTTATTTAGAGACGAATACAGAATCACATCTGTCCCGTTATTGAGAGACTAATACAGAATCACATCTATCCCGTTATTGAGAGACTAATACAGAATCACATCTATCCCATTATTGAGGGACTAATACATAATCACATCTATTCCGTATTTGAGTGACTAATACAGAATCACATCTATCCGGTTATTGAGAGACTAATACAGAATCACATCTATCCCGTTATTGAGTGACTAATACAGAATCACATCTATCCCGTTATTGAGAGACTAATACAGAATCACATCTACCCGTTTCTTGAGAGACGAATACAGAATCACATCTATCCCGATATTGAGAAACTAATACAGAATCACATCTATCCCGTTATTGAGAGACTAATACAGAATCACATCTATCCCGTTATTGGGAAACTAATACAGAATCACACCTGTCCCGTTATTGAGAGACTAATACAGAATCACATCTATTCCGTAATTGAGAGACTAATACAGAATCACATCTTTCGCGATATTGAGAGATTAATACAGAATCACATCTATCCCGTTATTGAGAGACTAATACAGAATCACATCTATCCCGTTATTGAGAGACTAATACAGAATCACATCTATCCCGTTATTGAGAGACTAATACAGAATCACATCTATCCCATTATTGAGAGACTAATGCATAATCACATCTATTCCGTAATTGAGTGACTAATACAGAGTCACATCTATCCCGTTATTGGGAAACTAATACAGAATCATACCTGTCCCATTATTGAGAGACTAATACAGAATCACATCTATCCCGTTACTGAGAGACTAATACAGAATCACATCTATCCCGTTATTGAGAGACTAATACAGAATCACATCTATCCCGATATTGAGAGACTAATACAGAATCACATCTATCCCGTTATTGAGAGACTAATACAGAGACACATGTATCCGGTTATTGAGAGACTAATACAGAATCACATCTATCCCGTTATTGAGAGACTAATACAGAATCACATCAATCCTGTTATTGAGAGACTAATACAGAATCACATCTATCCCCTTATTGAGAGACGAATACAGAATCACATCTATCCCGTTACTGAGAGACTAATACAGAATCACATCTATCCCGTTATTTAGAGACGAATACAGAATCACATCTGTCCCGTTATTGAGAGACTAATACAGAATCACATCTATCCCGTTATTGAGAGACTAATACAGAATCACATCTATCCCATTATTGAGGGACTAATACATAATCACATCTATTCCGTAATTGAGTGACTAATACAGAATCACATCTATCCGGTTATTGAGAGACTAATACAGAATCACATCTATCCCGTTATTGAGTGACTAATACAGAATCACATCTATCCCGTTATTGAGAGACTAATACAGAATCACATCTACCCGTTTCTTGAGAGACGAATACAGAATCACATCTATCCCGATATTGAGAAACTAATACAGAATCACATCTATCCCGTTATTGAGAGACTAATACAGAATCACATCTATCCCGTTATTGGGAAACTAATACAGAATCACACCTGTCCCGTTATTGAGAGACTAATACAGAATCACATCTATCCCGATATTGAGAGACTAATACAGAATCACATCTATCCCGTTACTGAGAGACTAATACAGAATCACATCGATCCCGTTATTGAGAGACTAATACAGAATCACATCTATCCCGATAATGAGAGACTAATACAGAATCACATCTATCCCGTTATTGAGAGACTAATACAGAGTCGCATCTATCCGGTTATTGAGAGACTAATACAGAATCACATCTATCCCGTTATTGAGAGACTAATACAGAAGCACATCTGTCCCGCTATTGAGAGACTAATACAGAATCACATCTATCCCGATATTGAGAGACTAATACAGAATCACATCTATCCCATTATTGAGAGACTAATACAGAATCACGTCTATCCCGATATTGAGAGACGAATACAGAATCACATGTATCCCGTTACTGAGAGACTAATACAGAATCACATCTAACCCGTTATTGAGAGACTAATACAGAATCACATCTATCCCGTTATTGAGAGACTAATACAGAATCACATCTATCCCGTTATTGAGAGACTAATACAGAAACACATCTATCCCATTATTGAGAGACTAATACATAATCACATCTATTCCGTATTTGAGTGACTAATACAGAATCACATCTATCCGGTTATTGAGCGACTAATACAGAATCACATCAATCCCATTATTGATAGACTAATACATAATCACATCTATTCCGTAATTGAGAGACTAATACAGAATCACATCTATCCGGTTATTGAGAGACTAATACAGAATCACATCAATCCGGTTATTGAGAGACTAATACAGAATCACATCTATCCCGTTATTTAGAGACTAATACAGAATCACATCTGTCCCGTTATTGAGAGACTAATACAGAATCACATCTATCCCGTTATTGAGAGACTAATACAGAATCACATCTATCCCATTATTGAGGGACTAATACATAATCACATCTATTCCGTAATTGAGTGACTAATACAGAATCACATCTATCCGGTTATTGAGAGACTAATACAGAATCACATCTATCCCGTTATTGAGTGACTAATACAGAATCACATTTATCCCGTTATTGAGAGACTAATACAGAATCACATCTACCCGTTTCTTGAGAGACGAATACAGAATCACATCTATCCCGATATTGAGAAACTAATACAGAATCACATCTATCCCGTTATTGAGAGACTAATACAGAATCACATCTATCCCGTTATTGGGAAACTAATACAGAATCACACCTGTCCCGTTATTGAGAGACTAATACAGAATCACATCTATCCCGATATTGAGAGACTAATACAGAATCACATCTATCCCGTTACTGAGAGACTAATAGAGAATCACATCGATCCCGTTATTGAGAGACTAATACAGAATCACATCTATCCCGATAATGCGAGACTAATACAGAATCACATCTATCCCGTTATTGAGAGACTAATACAGAGTCGCATCTATCCGGTTATTGAGAGACTAATACAGAATCACATCTATCCCGTTATTGAGAGACTAATACAGAAGCACATCTGTCCCGCTATTGAGAGACTAATACAGAATCACATCTATCCCGATATTGAGAGACTAATACAGAATCACATCTATCCCATTATTGAGAGACTAATACAGAATCACATCTATCCCGATATTGAGAGACGAATACAGAATCACATTTATCCCGTTACTGAGAGACTAATACAGAATCACATCTAACCCGTTATTGAGAGACTAATACAGAATCACATCTATCCCGTTATTGAGAGACTAATACAGAATCACATCTATCCCGTTATTGAGAGACTAATACAGAATCACATCTATCCCATTATTGAGAGACTAATACATAATCACATCTATTCCGTAATTGAGTGACTAATACAGAATCACATCTATCCGGTTATTGAGCGACTAATACAGAATCACATCAATCCCATTATTGATAGACTAATACATAATCACACTATTCCGTAATTGAGAGACTAATACAGAATCACATCTATCCGGTTATTGAGAGACGAATACAGAATCACATTAATCCGGTTATTGAGAGACTAATACAGAATCACATCTATTCCGTAATTGAGAGACTAATACAGAATCACATCTATCCCGTTATTGAGTGACTAATACAGAATCACATCAATCCCGTTATTGAGAGACTAATACAGAATCACATCTACCCGTTTCTTGAGAGACGAATTCAGAATCACATCTATCCGATATTGAGGGACTAATACAGAATCACATCTATCCCGTTATTGAGAGACTAATACAGAATCACATCTATCCCGTTATTGGGAAACTAATACAGAATCACATCTATCCCGTTATTGAGAGACTAATACAGAATCACATCTAACCCGATATTGAGAGACTAATACAGAATCACATCTATCCCGTTATTGAGAGACTAATACAGAGTCACATCTATCCGGTTATTGACAGACTAATACAGAATCACATCTATCCCGTTATTGAGAGACTAATACAGAATCACATCTATTCCGTAATTGAGAGACTAATACAGAATCACATCTTTCGCGATATTGAGAGATTAATACAGAATCACATCTATCCCGTTATTGAGAGACTAATACAGAATCACATCTATCCCGTTATTGAGAGACTAATACAGAATCACATCTATCCCGTTATTGAGAGACTAATACAGAATCACATCTATCCCATTATTGAGAGACTAATGCATAATCACATCTATTCCGTAATTGAGTGACTAATACAGAGTCACATCTATCCCGTTATTGGGAAACTAATACAGAATCATACCTGTCCCATTATTGAGAGACTAATACAGAATCACATCTATCCCGTTACTGAGAGACTAATACAGAATCACATCTATCCCGTTATTGAGAGACTAATACAGAATCACATCTATCCCGATATTGAGAGACTAATACAGAATCACATCTATCCCGTTATTGAGAGACTAATACAGAGACACATGTATCCGGTTATTGAGAGACTAATACAGAATCACATCTATCCCGTTATTGAGAGACTAATACAGAATCACATCAATCCTGTTATTGAGAGACTAATACAGAATCACATCTATCCCCTTATTGAGAGACGAATACAGAATCACATCTATCCCGTTACTGAGAGACTAATACAGAATCACATCTATCCCGTTATTTAGAGACTAATACAGAATCACATCTGTCCCGTTATTGAGAGACTAATACAGAATCACATCTATCCCGTTATTGAGAGACTAATACAGAATCACATCTATCCCATTATTGAGGGACTAATACATAATCACATCTATTCCGTAATTGAGTGACTAATACAGAATCACATCTATCCGGTTATTGAGAGACTAATACAGAATCACATCTATCCCGTTATTGAGTGACTAATACAGAATCACATCTATCCCGTTATTGAGAGACTAATACAGAATCACATCTACCCGTTTCTTGAGAGACGAATACAGAATCACATCTATCCCGATATTGAGAAACTAATACAGAATCACATCTATCCCGTTATTGAGAGACTAATACAGAATCACATCTATCCCGTTATTGGGAAACTAATACAGAATCACACCTGTCCCGTTATTGAGAGACTAATACAGAATCACATCTATCCCGATATTGAGAGACTAATACAGAATCACATCTATCCCGTTACTGAGAGACTAATACAGAATCACATCGATCCCGTTATTGAGAGACTAATACAGAATCACATCTATCCCGATAATGAGAGACTAATACAGAATCACATCTATCCCGTTATTGAGAGACTAATACAGAGTCGCATCTATCCGGTTATTGAGAGACTAATACAGAATCACATCTATCCCGTTATTGAGAGACTAATACAGAAGCACATCTGTCCCGCTATTGAGAGACTAATACAGAATCACATCTATCCCGATATTGAGAGACTAATACAGAATCACATCTATCCCATTATTGAGAGACTAATACAGAATCACGTCTATCCCGATATTGAGAGACGAATACAGAATCACATTTATCCCGTTACTGAGAGACTAATACAGAATCACATCTAACCCGTTATTGAGAGACTAATACAGAATCACATCTATCCCGTTATTGAGAGACTAATACAGAATCACATCTATCCCGTTATTGAGAGACTAATACAGAATCACATCTATCCCATTATTGAGAGACTAATACATAATCACATCTATTCCGTAATTGAGTGACTAATACAGAATCACATCTATCCGGTTATTGAGCGACTAATACAGAATCACATCAATCCCATTATTGATAGACTAATACATAATCACATCTATTCCGTAATTGAGAGACTAATACAGAATCACATCTATCCGGTTATTGAGAGACTAATACAGAATCACATCAATCCGGTTATTGAGAGACTAATACAGAATCACATCTATCCCGTTATTTAGAGACTAATACAGAATCACATCTGTCCCGTTATTGAGAGACTAATACAGAATCACATCTATCCTGTTATTGAGAGACTAATACAGAATCACATCTATCCCATTATTGAGGGACTAATACATAATCACATCTATTCCGTAATTGAGTGACTAATACAGAATCACATCTATCCGGTTATTGAGAGACTAATACAGAATCACATCTATCCCGTTATTGAGTGACTAATACAGAATCACATCTATCCCGTTATTGAGAGACTAATACAGAATCACATCTACCCGTTTCTTGAGAGACGAATACAGAATCACATCTATCCCGATATTGAGAAACTAATACAGAATCACATCTATCCCGTTATTGAGAGACTAATACAGAATCACATCTATCCCGTTATTGGGAAACTAATACAGAATCACACCTGTCCCGTTATTGAGAGACTAATACAGAATCACATCTATCCCGATATTGAGAGACTAATACAGAATCACATCTATCCCGTTACTGAGAGACTAATACAGAATCACATCGATCCCGTTATTGAGAGACTAATACAGAATCACATCTATCCCGATAATGAGAGACTAATACAGAATCACATCTATCCCGTTATTGAGAGACTAATACAGAGTCGCATCTATCCGGTTATTGAGAGACTTATACAGAATCACATCTATCCCGTTATTGAGAGACTAATACAGAAGCACATCTGTACCGCTATTGAGAGACTAATACAGAATCACATCTATCCCGATATTGAGAGACTAATACAGAATCACATCTATCCCATTATTGAGAGACTAATACAGAATCACATCTATCCCGATATTGAGAGACGAATACAGAATCACATTTATCCCGTTACTGAGAGACTAATACAGAATCACATCTAACCCGTTATTGAGAGACTAATACAGAATCACATCTATCCCGTTATTGAGAGACTAATACAGAATCACATCTATCCCGTTATTGAGAGACTAATACAGAATCACATCTATCCCATTATTGAGAGACTAATACATAATCACATCTATTCCGTAATTGAGTGACTAATACAGAATCACATCTATCCGGTTATTGAGCGACTAATACAGAATCACATCAATCCCATTATTGATAGACTAATACATAATCACATCTATTCCGTAATTGAGAGACTAATACAGAATCACATCTATCCGGTTATTGAGAGACTAATACAGAATCACATCTATCCCGTTACTGAGAGACTAATACAGAATCACATCTATCCCGTTATTGAGAGACTAATACAGAATCACATCTATCCCGATATTGAGAGACTAATACAGAATCACATCTATCCCGTTATTGAGAGACTAATACAGAGACACATGTATCCGGTTATTGAGAGACTAATACAGAATCACATCTATCCCGTTATTGAGAGACTAATACAGAATCACATCAATCCTGTTATTGAGAGACTAATACAGAATCACATCTATCCCCTTATTGAGAGACGAATACAGAATCACATCTATCCCGTTACTGAGAGACTAATACAGAATCACATCTATCCCGTTATTTAGAGACTAATACAGAATCACATCTGTCCCGTTATTGAGAGACTAATACAGAATCACATCTATCCCGTTATTGAGAGACTAATACAGAATCACATCTATCCCATTATTGAGGGACTAATACATAATCACATCTATTCCGTAATTGAGTGACTAATACAGAATCACATCTATCCGGTTATTGAGAGACTAATACAGAATCACATCTATCCCGTTATTGAGTGACTAATACAGAATCACATCTATCCCGTTATTGAGAGACTAATACAGAATCACATCTACCCGTTTCTTGAGAGACGAATACAGAATCACATCTATCCCGATATTGAGAAACTAATACAGAATCACATCTATCCCGTTATTGAGAGACTAATACAGAATCACATCTATCCCGTTATTGGGAAACTAATACAGAATCACACCTGTCCCGTTATTGAGAGACTAATACAGAATCACATCTATTCCGTAATTGAGAGACTAATACAGAATCACATCTTTCGCGATATTGAGAGATTAATACAGAATCACATCTATCCCGTTATTGAGAGACTAATACAGAATCACATCTATCCCGTTATTGAGAGACTAATACAGAATCACATCTATCCCGTTATTGAGAGACTAATACAGAATCACATCTATCCCATTATTGAGAGACTAATGCATAATCACATCTATTCCGTAATTGAGTGACTAATACAGAGTCACATCTATCCCGTTATTGGGAAACTAATACAGAATCATACCTGTCCCATTATTGAGAGACTAATACAGAATCACATCTATCCCGTTACTGAGAGACTAATACAGAATCACATCTATCCCGTTATTGAGAGACTAATACAGAATCACATCTATCCCGATATTGAGAGACTAATACAGAATCACATCTATCCCGTTATTGAGAGACTAATACAGAGACACATGTATCCGGTTATTGAGAGACTAATACAGAATCACATCTATCCCGTTATTGAGAGACTAATACAGAATCACATCAATCCTGTTATTGAGAGACTAATACAGAATCACATCTATCCCCTTATTGAGAGACGAATACAGAATCACATCTATCCCGTTACTGAGAGACTAATACAGAATCACATCTATCCCGTTATTTAGAGACTAATACAGAATCACATCTGTCCCGTTATTGAGAGACTAATACAGAATCACATCTATCCCGTTATTGAGAGACTAATACAGAATCACATCTATCCCATTATTGAGGGACTAATACATAATCACATCTATTCCGTAATTGAGTGACTGATACAGAATCACATCTATCCGGTTATTGAGAGACTAATACAGAATCACATCTATCCCGTTATTGAGTGACTAATACAGAATCACATCTATCCCGTTATTGAGAGACTAATACAGAATCACATCTACCCGTTTCTTGAGAGACGAATACAGAATCACATCTATCCCGATATTGAGAAACTAATACAGAATCACATCTATCCCGTTATTGAGAGACTAATACAGAATCACATCTATCCCGTTATTGGGAAACTAATACAGAATCACACCTGTCCCGTTATTGAGAGACTAATACAGAATCACATCTATCCCGATATTGAGAGACTAATACAGAATCACATCTATCCCGTTACTGAGAGACTAATACAGAATCACATCGATCCCGTTATTGAGAGACTAATACAGAATCACATCTATCCCGATAATGAGAGACTAATACAGAATCACATCTATCCCGTTATTGAGAGACTAATACAGAGTCGCATCTATCCGGTTATTGAGAGACTAATACAGAATCACATCTATCCCGTTATTGAGAGACTAATACAGAAGCACATCTGTCCCGCTATTGAGAGACTAATACAGAATCACATCTATCCCGATATTGAGAGACTAATACAGAATCACATCTATCCCATTATTGAGAGACTAATACAGAATCACGTCTATCCCGATATTGAGAGACGAATACAGAATCACATTTATCCCGTTACTGAGAGACTAATACAGAATCACATCTAACCCGTTATTGAGAGACTAATACAGAATCACATCTATCCCGTTATTGAGAGACTAATACAGAATCACATCTATCCCGTTATTGAGAGACTAATACAGAATCACATCTATCCCATTATTGAGAGACTAATACATAATCACATCTATTCCGTAATTGAGTGACTAATACAGAATCACATCTATCCGGTTATTGAGCGACTAATACAGAATCACATCAATCCCATTATTGATAGACTAATACATAATCACATCTATTCCGTAATTGAGAGACTAATACAGAATCACATCTATCCGGTTATTGAGAGACTAATACAGAATCACATCAATCCGGTTATTGAGAGACTAATACAGAATCACATCTATCCCGTTATTTAGAGACTAATACAGAATCACATCTGTCCCGTTATTGAGAGACTAATACAGAATCACATCTATCCTGTTATTGAGAGACTAATACAGAATCACATCTATCCCATTATTGAGGGACTAATACATAATCACATCTATTCCGTAATTGAGTGACTAATACAGAATCACATCTATCCGGTTATTGAGAGACTAATACAGAATCACATCTATCCCGTTATTGAGTGACTAATACAGAATCACATCTATCCCGTTATTGAGAGACTAATACAGAATCACATCTACCCGTTTCTTGAGAGACGAATACAGAATCACATCTATCCCGATATTGAGAAACTAATACAGAATCACATCTATCCCGTTATTGAGAGACTAATACAGAATCACATCTATCCCGTTATTGGGAAACTAATACAGAATCACACCTGTCCCGTTATTGAGAGACTAATACAGAATCACATCTATCCCGATATTGAGAGACTAATACAGAATCACATCTATCCCGTTACTGAGAGACTAATACAGAATCACATCGATCCCGTTATTGAGAGACTAATACAGAATCACATCTATCCCGATAATGAGAGACTAATACAGAATCACATCTATCCCGTTATTGAGAGACTAATACAGAGTCGCATCTATCCGGTTATTGAGAGACTAATACAGAATCACATCTATCCCGTTATTGAGAGACTAATACAGAATCACATCTATCCCATTATTGAGAGACTAATACATAATCACATCTATTCCGTAATTGAGTGACTAATACAGAATCACATCTATCCGGTTATTGAGCGACTAATACAGAATCACATCTAACCCGTTATTGAGAGACTAATACAGAATCACATCTATCCCGTTATTGAGAGACTAATACAGAATCACATCTATCCCGTTATTGAGAGACTAATACAGAATCACATCTATCCCATTATTGAGAGACTAATACATAATCACATCTATTCCGTAATTGAGTGACTAATACAGAATCACATCTATCCGGTTATTGAGCGACTAATACAGAATCACATCAATCCCATTATTGATAGACTAATACATAATCACATCTATTCCGTAATTGAGAGACTAATACAGAATCACATCTATCCGGTTATTGAGAGACTAATACAGAATCACATCAATCCGGTTATTGAGAGACTAATACAGAATCACATCTATTCCGTAATTGAGAGACTAATACAGAATCACATCTATCCCGTTATTGAGTGACTAATACAGAGTCACATCTATCCCGTTATTGGGAAACTAATACAGAATCATACCTGTCCCATTATTGAGAGACTAATACAGAATCACATCTATCCCGTTACTGAGAGACTAATACAGAATCACATCTATCCCGTTATTGAGAGACTAATACAGAGTCGCATCTATCCGGTTATTGAGAGACTAATACAGAATCACATCTATCCCGTTATTGAGAGACTAATACAGAAGCACATCTGTCCCGCTATTGAGAGACTAATACAGAATCACATCTATCCCGATATTGAGAGACTAATACAGAATCACATCTATCCCATTATTGAGAGACTAATACAGAATCACATCTATCCCGATATTGAGAGACGAATACAGAATCACATGTATCCCGTTACTGAGAGACTAATACAGAATCATATCTAACCCGTTATTGAGAGACTAATACAGAATCACATCTATCCCGTTATTGAGAAACTAATACAGAATCACATCTATCCCGTTATTGAGAGACTAATACAGAATCACATCTATCCCATTATTGAGAGACTAATACTTAATCACATCTATTCCGTAATTGAGTGACTAATACAGAATCACATCTATCCGGTTATTGAGCGACTAATACAGAATCACATCAATCCCATTATTGATAGACTAATACATAATCACATCTATTCCGTAATTGAGAGACTAATAGAGAATCACATCTATCCGGTTATTGAGAGACTAATACAGAATCACATCAATCCGGTTATTGAGAGACTAATACAGAATCACATCTATTCCGTAATTGAGAGACTAATACAGAATCACATCTATCCCGTTATTGAGTGACTAATACAGAGTCACATCTATCCCGTTATTGGGAAACTAATACAGAATCATACCTGTCCCATTATTGAGAGACTAATACAGAATCACATCTATCCCGTTACTGAGAGACTAATACAGAATCACATCTATCCCGTTATTGAGAGACTAATACAGAATCACATCTATCCCGATATTGAGAGACTAATACAGAATCACATCTATCCCGTTATTGAGAGACTAATACAGAGACACATGTATCCGGTTATTGAGAGACTAATACAGAATCACATCTATCCCGTTATTGAGAGACTAATACAGAATCACATCAATCCTGTTATTGAGAGACTAATACAGAATCACATCTATCCCCTTATTGAGAGACGAATACAGAATCACATCTATCCCGTTACTGAGAGACTAATACAGAATCACATCTATCCCGTTATTTAGAGACGAATACCGAATCACATCTGTCCCGTTATTGAGAGACTAATACAGAATCACATCTATCCCGTTATTGAGAGACTAATACAGAATCACATCTATCCCATTATTGAGGGACTAATACATAACCACATCTATTCCGTAATTGAGTGACTAATACAGAATCACATCTATCCGGTTATTGAGAGACTAATACAGAATCACATCTATCCCGTTATTGAGTGACTAATACAGAATCACATCTATCCCGTTATTGAGAGACTAATACAGAATCACATCTACCCGTTTCTTGAGAGACGAATACAGAATCACATCTATCCCGATATTGAGAAACTAATACAGAATCACATCTATCCCGTTATTGAGAGACTAATACAGAATCACATCTATCCCGTTATTGGGAAACTAATACAGAATCACACCTGTCCCGTTATTGAGAGCCTAATACAGAATCACATCTATCCCGATATTGAGAGACTAATACAGAATCACATCTATCCCGTTACTGAGAGACTAATACAGAATCACATCTATCCCGTTATTGAGAGACTAATACAGAATCACATCTATCCCGATAATGAGAGACTAATACAGAATCACATCTATCCCGTTATTGAGAGACTAATACAGAGTCGCATCTATCCGGTTATTGAGAGACTAATACAGAATCACATCTATCCCGTTATTGAGAGACTAATACAGAAGCACATCTGTCCCGCTATTGAGAGACTAATACAGAATCACATCTATCCCGATATTGAGAGACTAATACAGAATCACATCTATCCCATTATTGAGAGACTAATACAGAATCACATCTATCCCGATATTGAGAGACGAATACAGAATCACATTTATCCCGTTGCTGAGAGACTAATACAGAATCACATCTATCCCGTTATTGAGAGACTAATACAGAATCACATCTATCCCGTTATTGAGAGACTAATACAGAATCACATCTATCCCGTTATTGAGAGACTAATACAGAATCACATCTATCCCATTATTGAGAGACTAATACATAATCACATCTATTCCGTAATTGAGTGACTAATACAGAAATACATCTATCCGGTTATTGAGCGACTAATACAGAATCACATCAATCCCATTATTGATAGACTAATACATAATCACATCTATTCCGTAATTGAGAGACTAATACAGAATCACATCTATCCGGTTATTGAGAGACTAATACAGAATCACATCTATTCCGTAATTGAGAGACTAATACAGAATCACATCTATCCCGTTATTGAGTGACTATTACAGTATCACATCTATCCCGTTATTGAGAGACTAATACAGAATCACATCTACCCGTTTCTTGAGAGACGAATACAGAATCACATCTATCCCGATATTGAGAGACTAATACAGAATCACATCTATCCCGTTATTGAGAGACTATTACAGAATCACATCTATCCCGTTATTGGGAAACTAATACAGAATCACACCTGTCCCGTTATTGAGAGACTAATACAGAATCACATCTATCCCGATATTGAGAGACTAATACAGAATCACATCTATCCAGTTACTGAGAGACTAATACAGAATCACATCTATCCCGTTATTGAGAGATTAATACAGAATCACATCTATCCCGTTATGAGAGACTAATACAGAATCACATCTATCCCGATATTGAGAGACGAAAACAGAATCACATCTATCCCGTTACAGAGAGACTAATACCAAATCACATCTATCCCGTTATTGAGAGACTAATACGGAATCACATCTATCCCGTTATTGAGAGACTAATACAGAATCACATCTATCCCGTTATTGAGAGACTAATACAGAATCACATCTATCCCATTATTGAGAGACTAATACATCATCACATCTATTCCGTAATTGAGTGACTAATACAGAATCACATCTATCCGGTTATTGAGAGACTAATACAGAATCACATCTATCCGGTTATTGAGAGACTAATACAGAATAACATCTATTCCGTAATTGAGAGACTAATACAGAATCACATCTATCCCGTTATTGAGTGACTAATACAGAATCACATCTATCCCGTTATTGAGAGACTAATACAGAATCACATCTACCCGTTTCTTGAGAGACGAATACAGAATCACATCTATCCCGTTATTGAGAGACTAATACAGAATCACATCTATCCCGTCATTGAGAGACTAATCCAGAATCACATCTATCCCGTTATTGAGAGACTAATACAGAATCACATCTATCCCGTTATTGAGTGACTAATACAGAATCACATCTATCCCATTATTGAGAGACTAATACATAATCACATCTATTCCGTAATTGAGTGACTAATACAGAATCACATCTATCCGGTTATTGAGCGACTAATACAGAATCACATCAATCCCATTATTGATAGACTAATACATAATCACATCTATTCCATAATTGATAGACTAATACAGAATCACATCTGTCCCGTTATTGAGAGAATAATACAGAATCACATCTATCCCGTTATTGAGAGACTAATACAGAATCACATCTATCCCATTATTGAGGGACTAATACATAATCACATCTATTCCGTAATTGAGTGACTAATACAGAATCACATCTATCCGGTTATTGAGAGACTAATACAGAATCACATCTATCCCGTTATTGAGTGACTAATACAGAATCACATCTATCCCGTTATTGAGAGACTAATACAGAATCACATCTACCCGTTTCTTGAGAGACAAATACAGAATCACATCTATCCCGATATTGAGAAACTAATACAGAATCACATCTATCCCGTTATTGAGAGACTAATACAGAATCACATCTATCCCGTTATTGGGAAACTAATACAGAATCACACCTGTCCCGTTATTGAGAGACTAATACAGAATCACATCTATCCCGATATTGAGAGACTAATACAGAATCACATCTATCCCGTTACTGAGAGACTAATACAGAATCACATCTATCCCGTTATTGAGAGACTAATACAGAATCACATCTATCCCGATAATGAGAGACTAATACAGAATCACACCTATCCCGTTATTGAGAGACTAATACAGAGTCGCATCTATCCGGTTATTGAGAGACTAATACAGAATCACATCTATCCCGTTATTGAGAGACTAATACAGAAGCACATCTGTCCCGCTATTGAGAGACTAATACAGAATCACATCTATCCCGATATTGAGAGACTAATACAGAATCACATCTGTCCCGCTATTGAGAGACTAATACAGAATCACATCTATCCCGATATTGAGAGACTAATACAGAATCACATCTATCCCATTATTGAGAGACTAATACAGAATCACATCTATCCCGATATTGAGAGACGAATACAGAATCACATTTATCCCGTTACTGAGAGACTAATACAGAATCACATCTATCCCATTATTGAGAGACTAATACAGAATCACATCTATCCCGATATTGAGAGACTAATACAGAATCACATCTATCCCATTATTGAGAGACTAATACAGAATCACATCGAACCCGTTATTGAGAGACTAATACAGAATCACATCTATCCCGTTATTGAGAGACTAATACAGAATCACATCTATCCCGTTATTGAGAGACTAATACAGAATCACATCTATCCCGTTATTGAGAGACTAATTCAGAATCACATCTATCCCATTATTGAGAGACTAATACAGAATCACATCTATTCCGTAATTGAGTGACTAATACAGAATCACATCTATCCGGTTATTGAGCGACTAATACAGAATCACATCAATCCCATTATTGATAGACTAATACATAATCACATCTATTCCGTAATTGAGAGACTAATACAGAATCACATCTATCCGGTTATTGAGAGACTAATACAGAATCACATCTATTCCGTAATTGAGAGACTAATACAGAATCACATCTATCCCGTTATTGAGTGACTATTACAGTATCACATCTATCCCGTTATTGAGAGACTAATACAGAATCACATCTACCCGTTTCTTGAGAGACGAATA
Organism: Scyliorhinus torazame; assembly: GCF_047496885.1. Taxonomy (NCBI): domain Eukaryota; kingdom Metazoa; phylum Chordata; class Chondrichthyes; order Carcharhiniformes; family Scyliorhinidae; genus Scyliorhinus; species Scyliorhinus torazame. The sequence continues at coordinate 28,724,734 of NC_092731.1, forward strand.
CAGAATCACATCTATCCCGATATTGAGAGACTAATACAGAATCACATCTATCCCGTTATTGAGAGACTATTACAGAATCACATCTATCCCGTTATTGGGAAACTAATACAGAATCACACCTGTCCCGTTATTGAGAGACTAATACAGAATCACATCTATCCCGATATTGAGAGACTAATACAGAATCACATCTATCCAGTTACTGAGAGACTAATACAGAATCACATCTATCCCGTTATTGAGAGATTAATACAGAATCACATCTATCCCGTTATGAGAGACTAATACAGAATCACATCTATCCCGATATTGAGAGACGAAAACAGAATAACATCTATCCCGTTACAGAGAGACTAATACCGAATCACATCTATCCCGTTATTGAGAGACTAATACAGAATCACATCTATCCGGTTATTGAGCGACTAATACAGAATCACATCAATCCCATTATTGATAGACTAATACATAATCACATCTATTCCGTAATTGAGAGACTAATACAGAATCACATCTATCCGGTTATTGAGAGACTAATACAGAATCACATCTATTCCGTAATTGAGAGACTAATACAGAATCACATCTATCCCGTTATTGAGTGACTATTACAGTATCACATCTATCCCGTTATTGAGAGACTAATACAGAATCACATCTACCCGTTTCTTGAGAGACGAATACAGAATCACATCTATCCCGATATTGAGAGACTAATACAGAATCACATCTATCCCGTTATTGAGAGACTATTACAGAATCACATCTATCCCGTTATTGGGAAACTAATACAGAATCACACCTGTCCCGTTATTGAGAGACTAATACAGAATCACATCTATCCCGATATTGAGAGACTAATACAGAATCACATCTATCCAGTTACTGAGAGACTAATACAGAATCACATCTATCCCGTTATTGAGAGATTAATACAGAATCACATCTATCCCGTTATGAGAGACTAATACAGAATCACATCTATCCCGATATTGAGAGACGAAAACAGAATAACATCTATCCCGTTACAGAGAGACTAATACCGAATCACATCTATCCCGTTATTGAGAGACTAATACGGAATCACATCTATCCCGTTATTGAGAGACTAATACAGAATCACATCTATCCCGTTATTGAGAGACTAATACAGAATCACATCAATCCCATTATTGAGAGACTAATACATCATCACATCTATTCCGTAATTGAGTGACTAATACAGAATCACATCTATCCGGTTATTGAGAGACTAATACAGAATCACATCTATCCGGTTATTGAGAGACTAAAACAGAATAACATCTATTCCGTAATTGAGAGACTAATACAGAATCACATCTATCCCGTTATTGAGTGACTAATACAGAATCACATCTATCCCGTTATTGAGAGACTAATACAGAATCACATCTACCCGTTTCTTGAGAGACGAATACAGAATCACATCTATCCCGTTATTGAGAGACTAATACAGAATCACATCTATCCCGTTATTGAGAGACTAATACAGAATCACATCTATCCCGTTATTGAGAGACTAATACAGAATCACATCTATCCCGTTATTGAGTGAATAATACAGAATCACATCTATCCCATTATTGAGAGACTAATACATAATCACATCTATTCCGTAATTGATTGACTAATACAGAATCACATCTATCCGGTTATTGAGCGACTAATACAGAATCACATCAATCCCATTATTGATAGACTAATACATAATCACATCTATTCCTTAATTGAGAGACTAATACAGAATCACATCTGTCCCGTTATTGAGAGACTAATACAGAATCACATCTATCCCGTTATTGAGAGACTAATACAGAATCACATCTATCCCGTTATTGGGAAACTAATACAGAATCACATCTATCCCGTTATTGAGAGACTAATACAGAATCACATCTATCCCGTTATTGGGAAACTAATACAGAATCACACCTGTCCCGTTATTGAGAGACTAATACAGAATCACATCTATCCCGTTATTGAGAGACTAATACAGAATCACATCTATCCCGTTATTGGGAAACTAATACAGAATCACACCTGTCCCGTTATTGAGAGACTAATACAGAATCACATCTATCCCGATATTGAGAGACTAATACAGAATCACATCTATCCCGTTACTGAGAGACTAATACAGAATCACATCTATCCCGTTATTGAGAGACTAATACAGAATCACATCTATCCCGATAATGAGAGACTAATACAGAATCACATCTATCCCGTTATTGAGAGACTAATACAGAGTCGCATCTATCCGGTTATTGAGAGACTAATACAGAATCACATCTATCCCGTTATTGAGAGACTAATACAGAAGCACATCTGTCCCGCTATTGAGAGACTAATACAGAATCACATCTATCCCGATATTGAGAGACAAATACAGAATCACATCTGTCCCGCTATTGAGAGACTAATACAGAATCACATCTATCCCGATATTGAGAGACTAATACAGAATCACATCTATCCCATTATTGAGAGACTAATACAGAATCACATCTATCCCGATATTGAGAGACGAATACAGAATCACATTTATCCCGTTACTGAGAGACTAATACAGAATCACATCTATACCATTATTGAGAGACTAATACAGAATCACATCTATCCCGATATTGAGAGACGAATACAGAATCACATTTATCCCGTTACTGAGAGACTAATACAGAATCACATCGAACCCGTTATTGAGAGACTAATACAGAATCACATCTATCCCGTTATTGAGAGACTAATACAGAATCACATCTATCCCGTTATTGAGAGACTAATACAGAATCACATCTATCCCATTATTGAGCGACTAATACATAATCACATCTATTCCGTAATTGAGTGACTAATACAGAATCACATCTATCCGGTTATTGAGCGACTAATACAGAATCACATCAATCCCTTTATTGATAGACTAATACATAATCACATCTATTCCGTATTTGAGAGACTAATACAGAATCACATCTATCCGGTTATTGAGAGACTAATACAGAATCACATTAATCCGGTTATTGAGAGACTAATACAGAATCACATCTATTCCGTAATTGAGAGACTAATACAGAATCACATCTATCCCGTTATTGAGTGACTAATACAGAATCACATCAATCCCGTTATTGAGAGACAAATACAGAATCACATCTACCCGTTTCTTGAGAGACGAATTCAGAATCACATCTATCCGATATTGAGGGACTAATACAGAATCACATCTATCCCGTTATTGAGAGACTAATACAGAATCACATCTATCCCGTTATTGGGAAACTAATACGGAATCACATCTATCCCGTTATTGAGAGATTAATACAGAATCACATCTAACCCGATATTGAGAGACTAATACAGAATCACATCTATCCCGTTATTGAGAGACTATTAATACAGAGTCACATCTATCCGGTTATTGAGAGACTAATACAGAATCACATCTATCCCGTTATTGAGAGACTAATACAGAATCACATCTATTCCGTAATTGAGAGACTAATACAGAATCACATCTTTCGCGATATTGAGAGATTAATACAGAATCACATCTATCCCGTTATTGAGAGACTAATACAGAATCACATCTATCCCGTTATTGAGAGACTAATACAGAATCACATCTATCCCGTTATTGAGAGACTAATACAGAATCACATCTATCCCATTATTGAGAGACTAATGCATAACCACATCTATTCCGTAATTGAGTGACTAATACAGAGTCACATCTATCCCTTTATTGGGAAACTAATACAGAATCATACCTGTCCCATTATTGAGAGACTAATACAGAATCACATCTATCCCGTTACTGAGAGACTAATACAGAATCACATCTATCCCGTTATTGAGAGACTAATACAGAATCACATCTATCCCGATATTGAGAGACTAATACAGAATCACATCTATCCCGTTATTGAGAGACTAATACAGAGACACATGTATCCGGTTTTTGAGAGACTAATACAGAATCACATCTATCCCGTTATTGAGAGACTAATACAGAATCACATCAATCCTGTTATTGAGAGACTAATACAGAATCACATCTATCCCCTTATTGAGAGACGAATACAGGATCACATCTATCCCGTTACTGAGAGACTAATACAGAATCACATCTATCCCGTTATTGAGAGACTAATACAGAAGCACATCTGTCCCGCTATTGAGAGACTAATACAGAATCACATCTATCCCGATATTGAGAGACAAATACTGAATCACATCTGTCCCGCTATTGAGAGACTAATACAGAATCACATCTATCCCGATATTGAGAGACTAATACAGAATCACATCTATCCCATTATTGAGAGACTAATACAGAATCACATCTATCCCGATATTGAGAGACGAATACAGAATCACATTTATCCCGTTACTGAGAGACTAATACAGAATCACATCTATACCATTATTGAGAGACTAATACAGAATCACATCTATCCCGATATTGAGAGACGAATACAGAATCACATTTATCCCGTTACTGAGAGACTAATACAGAATCACATCGAACCCGTTATTGAGAGACTAATACAGAATCACATCTATCCCGTTATTGAGAGACTAATACAGAATCACATCTATCCCGTTATTGAGAGACTAATACAGAATCACATCTATCCCATTATTGAGCGACTAATACATAATCACATCTATTCCGTAATTGAGTGACTAATACAGAATCACATCTATCCGGTTATTGAGCGACTAATACAGAATCACATCAATCCCTTTATTGATAGACTAATACATAATCACATCTATTCCGTAATTGAGAGACTAATACAGAATCACATCTATCCGGTTATTGAGAGACTAATACAGAATCACATTAATCCGGTTATTGAGAGACTAATACAGAATCACATCTATTCCGTAATTGAGAGACTAATACAGAATCACATCTATCCCGTTATTGAGTGACTAATACAGAATCACATCAATCCCGTTATTGAGAGACAAATACAGAATCACATCTACCCGTTTCTTGAGAGACGAATTCAGAATCACATCTATCCGATATTGAGGGACTAATACAGAATCACATCTATCCCGTTATTGAGAGACTAATACAGAATCACATCTATCCCGTTATTGGGAAACTAATACGGAATCACATCTATCCCGTTATTGAGAGATTAATACAGAATCACATCTAACCCGATATTGAGAGACTAATACAGAATCACATCTATCCCGTTATTGAGAGACTAATACAGAGTCACATCTATCCGGTTATTGAGAGACTAATACAGAATCACATCTATCCCGTTATTGAGAGACTAATACAGAATCACATCTATTCCGTAATTGAGAGACTAATACAGAATCACATCTTTCGCGATATTGAGAGATTAATACAGAATCACATCTATCCCGTTATTGAGAGACTAATACAGAATCACATCTATCCCGTTATTGAGAGACTAATACAGAATCACATCTATCCCGTTATTGAGAGACTAATACAGGATCACATCTATCCCATTATTGAGAGACTAATGCATAATCACATCTATTCCGTAATTGAGTGACTAATACAGAGTCACATCTATCCCGTTATTGGGAAACTAATACAGAATCATACCTGTCCCATTATTGAGAGACTAATACAGAATCACATCTATCCCGTTACTGAGAGACTAATACAGAATCACATCTATCCCGTTATTGAGAGACTAATACAGAATCACATCTATCCCGATATTGAGAGACTAATACAGATTCACATCTATCCCGTTATTGAGAGACTAATACAGAGACACATGTATCCGGTTATTGAGAGACTAATACAGAATCACATCTATCCCGTTATTGAGAGACTAATACAGAATCACATCAATCCTGTTATTGAGAGACTAATACAGAATCACATCTATCCCCTTATTGAGAGACGAATACAGGATCACATCTATCCCGTTACTGAGAGACTAATACAGAATCACATCTATCCCGTTATTTAGAGACTAATACAGAATCACATCTGTCCCGTTATTGAGAGACTAATACAGAATCACATCTATCCCGGTTTTGAGAGACTAATACAGAATCACATCTATCCCATTATTGAGGGACTAATACATAATCACATCTATTCCGTAATTGAGTGACTAATACAGAATCACATCTATCCGGTTATTGAGAGACTAATACAGAATCACATCTATCCCGTTATTGAGTGACTAATACAGAATCACATCTATCCCGTTATTGAGAGACTAATACAGAATCACATCTACCCGTTTCTTGAGAGACGAATACAGAATCACATCTATCCCGACATTGAGAAACTAATACAGAAATACATCTATCCCGTTATTGAGAGACTAATACAGAATCACATCTATCCCGTTATTGGGAAACTAATACAGAATCACACCTGTCCCGTTATTGAGAGACTAATACAGAATCACATCTATCCCGATATTGAGAGACTAATACAGAATCACATCTATCCAGTTACTGAGAGACTAATACAGAATCACATCGATCCCGTTATTGAGAGACTAATACAGAATCACATCTATCCCGATAATGAGAGACTAATACAGAATCACATCTATCCCGTTATTGAGAGACTAATACAGAGTCGCATCTATCCGGTTATTGAGAGACTAATACAGAATCACATCTATCCCGTTATTGAGAGACTAATACAGAAGCACATCTGTCCCGCTATTGAGAGACTAATACAGAATCTCATCTATCCCGATATTGAGAGACTAATACAGAATCACATCTATCCCATTATTGAGAGACTAATACAGAATCACATCTATCCCGATATTGAGAGACGAATACAGAATCACATTTGTCCCGTTACTGATAGACAAATACAGAATCACATCTAACCCGTTATTGAGAGACTAATACAGAATCACATCTATCCCGTTATTGACAGACTAATACAGAATCACATCTATCCCGTTATTGAGAGACTAATACAGAATCACATCTATCCCATTATTGAGAGACTAATACATAATCACATCTATTCCGTAATTGAGAGACTAATACAGAATCACATCAATCCGGTTATTGAGAGACTAATACAGAATCACATCTATTCCGTAATTGAGAGACTAATACAGAATCACATCTATCCCGTTATTGAGTGACTAATACAGAGTCACATCTATCCCGTTATTGGGAAACTAATACAGAATCATACCTGTCCCATTATTGAGAGACTAATACAGAATCACATCTATCCCGTTACTGAGAGACTAATACAGAATCACATCTATCCCGTTATTGAGAGACTAATACAGAATCACATCTATCCCGATATTGAGAGACTAATACAGAATCACATCTATCCCGTTATTGAGAGACTAATACAGAGACACATGTATCCGGTTATTGAGAGACTAATACAGAATCACATCTATCCCGTTATTGAGAGACTAATACAGAATCACATCAATCCTGTTATTGAGAGACTAATACAGAATCACATCTATCCCCTTATTGAGAGACGAATACAGAATCACATCTATCCCGTTACTGAGAGACTAATACAGAATCACATCTATCCCGTTATTTAGAGACGAATACCGAATCACATCTGTCCCGTTATTGAGAGACTAATACAGAATCACATCTATCACGTTATTGAGAGACTAATACAGAATCACATCTATCCCATTATTGAGGGACTAATACATAATCACATCTATTCCGTAATTGAGTGACTAATACAGAATCACATCTATCCGGTTATTGAGAGACTAATACAGAATCACATCTATCCCGTTATTGAGTGACTAATACAGAATCACATCTATCCCGTTATTGAGAGACTAATACAGAATCACATCTACCCGTTTCTTGAGAGACGAAAACAGAATCACATCTATCCCGATATTGAGAAACTAATACAGAATCACATCTATCCCGTTATTGAGAGACTAATACAGAATCACATCTATCCCGATATTGAGAGACTAATACAGAATCACATCTATCCCGTTACTGAGAGACTAATACAGAATCACATCTATCCCGTTATTGAGAGACTAATACAGAATCACATCTATCCCGATAATGAGAGACTAATACAGAATCACATCTATCCCGTTATTGAGAGACTAATACAGAGTCGCATCTATCCGGTTATTGAGAGACTAATACAGAATCACATCTATCCCGTTATTGAGAGACTAATACAGAAGCACATCTGTCCCGCTATTGAGAGACTAATACAGAATCACATCTATCCCGATATTGAGAGACTAATACAGAATCACATCTATCCCATTATTGAGAGACTAATACAGAATCACATCTATCCCGATATTGAGAGACGAATACAGAATCACATTTATCCCGTTACTGAGAGACTAATACAGAATCACATCTATCCCGTTATTGAGAGACTAATACAGAATCACATCTATCACGTTATTGAGAGACTAATACAGAATCACATCTATCCCGTTATTGAGAGACTAATACAGAATCACATCTATCCCATTATTGAGAGACTAATACATAATCACATCTATTCCGTAATTGAGTGACTAATACAGAATCACATCTATCCGGTTATTGAGCGACTAATACAGAATCACATCAATCCCATTATTGATAGACTAATACATAATCACATCTATTCCGTAATTGAGAGACTAATACAGAATCACATCTATCCGGTTATTGAGAGACTAATACAGAATCACATCTATTCCGTAATTGAGAGACTAATACAAAATCACATCTATCCCGTTATTGAGTGACTATTACAGTGTCACATCTATCCCGTTATTGAGAGACTAATACAGAATCACATCTACCCGTTTCTTTAGAGACGAATACAGAATCACATCTATCCCGATATTGAGAGACTAATACAGAATCACATCTATCCCGTTATTGAGAGACTATTACAGAATCACATCTATCCCGTTATTGGGAAACTAATACAGAATCACACCTGTCCCGTTATTGAGAGACTAATACAGAATCACATCTATCCCGATATTGAGAGACGAATACAGAATCACATCTATCCAGTTACTGAGAGACTAATACAGAATCACATCTATCCCGTTATTGGGAGATTAATACAGAATCACATCTATCCCGTTATGAGAGACTAATACAGAATCACATCTATCCCGATATTGAGAGACGAAAACAGAATCACATCTATCCCGTTACTGAGAGACTAATACCGAATCACATCTATCCCGTTATTGAGAGACTAATACGGAATCACATCTATCCCGTTATTGAGAGACTAATACAGAATCACATCTATCCCGTTATTGAGAGACTAATACAGAATCACATCTATCCCATTATTGAGAGACGAATACATCATCACATCTATTCCGTAATTGAGTGACTAATACAGAATCACATCTATCCGGTTATTGAGAGACTAATACAGAATCACATCTATCCGGTTATTGAGAGACTAATACAGAATAACATCTATTCCGTAATTGAGAGACTAATACAGAATCACATCTATCCCGTTATTGAGTGACTAATACAGAATCACATCTATCCCGTTATTGAGAGACTAATACAGAATCACATCTACCCGTTTCTTGAGAGACGAATACAGAATCACATCTATCCCGTTATTGAGAGACTAATACAGAATCACATCTATCCCGTTATTGAGAGACTAATACAGAATCACATCTATCCCGTTATTGAGAGACTAATACAGAATCACATCTATCCCGTTATTGAGTGACTAATACAGAATCACATCTATCCCATTATTGAGAGACTAATACATAATCACATCTATTCCGTAATTGAGTGACTAATACAGAATCACATCTATCCGGTTATTGAGCGACTAATGCAGAATCACATCAATCCCATTATTGATAGACTAATACATAATCACATCTATTCCATAATTGAGAGACTAATACAGAATCACATCTATCCAGTTATTGAGAAACTAATACAGAATCACATCTATTCCGTAATTGAGAGACTAATACAGAATCACATCTATCCCGTTATTGAGTGACTAATACAGTATCACATCTATCCCGTTATTGAGAGACTAATACAGAATCACATCTCCCCGTTTCTTGAGAGACGAATACAGAATCACATCTATCCCGATATTGAGAGACTAATACAGAATCACATCTATCCCGTTATTGAGAGACTAATACAGAATCACATCTATCCCGTTATTGGGAAACTAATACAGAATCACACCTGTCCTGTTATTGAGAGACTAATACAGAATCACATCTATCCCGATACTGAGAGACTAATACAGAATCACATCTATCCCGTTATTGAGAGATTAATACAGAATCACATCTATCCCGTTATGAGAGACTAATACAGAATCACATATATCACGATATTGAGAGACGAATACAGAATCACATCTATCCCGTTACTGAGAGACTAATACCGAATCACATCTATCCCGTTATTGAGAGACTAATACGGAATCACATCTATCCCGTTATTGAGAGACTAATACAGAATCACATCTATCCCGTTATTGAGCGACTAATACAGAATCACATCTATCCCATTATTGAGAGTCTAATACATCATCACATCTATTCCGTAATTGAGTGACTAATACAGAATCACATCTATCCGGTTATTGAGAGACTAATACAGAATCACATCTATCCGGTTATTGAGAGACTAATACAGAATAACATCTATTCCGTAATTGAGAGACTAATACAGAATCACATCTATCCCGTTATTGAGTGACTAATACAGAATCACATCTATCCCGTTATTGAGAGACTAATACAGAATCACATCTACCCGTTTCTTGAGAGACGAATACAGAATCACATCTATCCCGATATTGAGAGACTAATACAGAATCACATATATCCCGTTATTGAGAGACTAATACAGAATCACATCTATCACGTTATTGGGAAACTAATACAGAATCACACCTGTCCCGTTATTGAGAGACTAATACAGAATCAAATCTATCCCGATATTGAGAGACTAATGCAGAATCACATATATCCCGTGACTGAGAGACTAATACAGAATCACATCTATCCCGTTATTGAGAGACAAATACAGAATCACATCTATCCCGATATTGAGAGACTAATACAGAATCACATCTATCCCGTTATTGAGAGACTAATACAGAGTCACATCTATCCGCTTATTGAGAGACTAATACAGAATCACATCTATCCCGTTATTGAGAGACTAATACAGAATCACATCTGTCCCGCTATTGAGAGACTAATACAGAATCACATCTATCCCGATATTGAGAGACTAATACAGAATCACATCTATCCCGTTATTGAGAGACTAATACAGAATCACATCTGTCTCGATATTGAGAGATGAATACAGAATCACATCTATCCCGTTACTGAGAGACTAATACAGAATCACATCTATCCCGTTATTGAGAGACTAATACAGAATCACATCTATCCCGTTATTGAGAGACTAATACAGAATCACATCTATCCCATTATTGAGAGACTAATACATAATCACATCTAACCCGTTATTGAGAGACTAATACAGAATCACATCAATCCAGTGATTGAGAGACGAATACAGAATCGCATCTATCCGGTTATTGAGAGACTAATACAGAATCACATCTATCCCGTGTTATTGGGAGACTAATACAGAATCACATCACTCCCGTGATTGAGAGACTAATACAGAATCACATCTATTCCGTAATTGAGAGACTAATACAGAATCACATCTATCCCATTATTGAGAGACTAATACAGAATCACATCTATCCCATTACTGAGAGACTAATACAGAATCACATCTATCCCGTTATTGAGAGACTAATACAGAATCACATCTATCCCGATATTGAGAGACTAATACAGAATCACATCTATCCCGTTATTGAGAGACTAATACAGAATCACATCTATCCCATTATTGAGAGACTAATACATAATCACATCTATTCCGTAATTGAGTGACTAATACAGAATCACATCTATCCGGTTATTGAGAGACTAATACAAAATCGCATCTATCCGGTTACTGAGAGACTAATACAGAATCACATCTATTCCGTAATTGAGAGACTAATACAGAATCACATCAATCCCGTTATTGAGTGACTAATACAGAATCACATCTATCCCGTTATTGAGAGACTAATACCCAATCACATCTACCCGTTTCTTGAGAGACGAATACAGAATCACATCAATCCCGATATTGAGAGACTAATACAGAATCACATCTATCCCGTTATTGAGAGACTAATACAGAATCACATCAATCACGTTATTGGGAAACTAATACAGAATCACACCTGTCCCGTTATTGAGAGACTAATACAGAATCACATCTATCCCGATATTGAGTGACTAATACAGAATCACATATATCCCGTTACTGAGAGACTAATACAGAATCACATCTATCCCGTTATTGAGAGACTTATACAGAATCACATCTACCCGATATTGAGAGACTAATACAGAATCACATCTATCCCGTTATTGAGAGACTAATACAGAGTCACATCTATCCGGTTATTGAGAGACTAATACAGAATCACATCTATCCCGTTATTGAGAGACTAATACAGAATCACATCTATCCGGTTATTGAGAGACTAATACAGAATCATATCTCTCCCGATATTGAGAGACTAATACAGAATCACATCTATCCCGTTATTGAGAGACTAATACAGAATCACATCTATCCCGATATTGAGAGACGAATACAGAATCACATTTATCCCGTTACTGAGAGACGAATACAGAATCACATCTATCCCGTTATTGAGAGACTAATACAGAATCACATCTATCCCGTTATTGAGAGACTAATACAGAATCACATCTATCCCGTTATTGAGAGACTAATACAGAATCACATCTATCCCATTATTGACAGACTAATACATAATCACATCTATTCCGTAATTGAGTGACTAATACAGAATCACATCTATCCGGTTATTGAGCGACTAATACAGAATCACATCTATCCCATTATTGATAGACTAATACATAATCACATCTATTCCGTAATTGAGAGACTAATACAGAATCACATCTATCCGGTTATTGAGAGACTAATACAGAATCACATCTATTCCGTAATTGAGAGACTAATACAGAATCACATCTATCCCGTTATTGAGTGACTAATACAGTATCACATCTATCCCGTTATTGAGAGACTAATACAGAATCACATCTACCCGTTTCTTGAGAGACGAATACAGAATCACATCTATCCCGATATTGAGAGACTAATACAGAATCACATCTATCCCGTTATTGAGAGACTAATACAGAATCACATCTATCCCGTTATTGAGAGACTAATACAGAATCACATCTATCCCATTATTGAGAGACTAATACATAATCACATCTAACCCGTTATTGAGAGACTAATACAGAATCACATCAATCCAGTGATTGAGAGACGAATACAGAATCGCATCTATCCGGTTATTGAGAGACTAATACAGAATCACGGGCGAAATTCTCCCCCAACGGCGGGATGCCCGCCGACTGGCGCCAAAGCTGGCGCAAATCAGACGGGCATCGCGCCGGCAAAAAGGTGCGGAAGTCTCCGCATCTTTGGCGGCCTAGCCCCAACATTGAGGGGCTAGGCCGACGCCGGAGGGATTTCCGCCCCGCCAGCTGGCGGAAATGGCGTTTGTTGCCCCGCCAGCTGGCGCGGAAATGCGGCGCATGCGCGGGAGCGTCAGCGGCCGCTGTCAGTTTCCCCGCGCATGCGCGGGAGCGTCAGCGGCCGCTGAAAGTTTCCCGCGCATGCGCAGTGGGGAGAGTCTCTTCCGCCTCCGCCATGGTGGAGGCCGTAGCGGAGGCGGAAGGGAAAGAGTGCCCCCACGGCACAGGCCCGCCCGCGGATAGGTGGGCCCCGATCGCGGGCCAGGCCACCGTGGGGGCACCCCCCGGGGTCAGATCGCCCCGCGCCCCCCCCCAGGACCCCGGAGCCCGCCCACGCTGCCTGGTCCCGCCGGTAAATACCAGCTTTGATTTACGTCGGCGGGACAGGCAATTCCTGGGCGGGACTTCGGCCCATCCGGGCCGGAGAATCCAGCGGGGGGTCCCGCCAACCGGCGCGGCTGGATTCCCGCCCCCGCCCAATCTCCGGGAGCGGAGACTTCGGCGGGGGCGGGGGCGGGATTCACGGCGGCCAACGGCCATTCTCCGACCCGGCGGGGGGTCGGAGAATGACGCCCCACATCTATCCCGTGTTATTGGGAGACTAATACAGAATCACATCAATCCCGTGATTGAGAGACTAATACAGAATCACATCTATTCCGTAATTGAGAGACTAATACAGAATCACATCTATCCCATTATTGAGAGACTAATACAGAATCACATCTATCCCATTACTGAGAGACTAATACAGAATCACATATATCCCTTTATTGAGAGACTAATACAGAATCACATCTATCCCGATATTGAGAGACTAATACAGAATCACATCTATCCCGTTATTGAGAGACTAATACAGAATCACATCTATCCCATTATTGAGAGACTAATACATAATCACATCTATTCCGTAATTGAGTGACTAATGCAGAATCACATCTATCCCGTTATTGAGAGACTAATACAGAATCACATCAATCCCGTTATTGAGTGACTAATACAGAATCACATCTATCCCGTTATTGAGAGACTAATACCCAATCACATCTACCCGTTTCTTGAGAGACGAATACAGAATCACATCAATCCCGATATTGAGAGACTAATACAGAATCACATCTATCCCGTTATTGAGAGACTAATACAGAATCACATCAATCACGTTATTGGGAAACTAATACAGAATCACGCCTGTCCCGTTATTGAGAGACTAATACAGAATCACATCTATCCCGATATTGAGTGACTAATACAGAATCACATATATCCCGTTACTGAGAGATTAATACAGAATCACATCTATCCCGTTATTGAGAGACTTATACAGAATCACATCTACCCGATATTGAGAGACTAATACAGAATCACATCTATCCCGTTATTGAGAGACTAATACAGAGTCACATCTATCCGGTTATTGAGAGACTAATACAGAATCACATCTATCCCGTTATTGAGAGACTAATACAGAATCACATCTATCCGGTTATTCAGAGACTAATACAGAATCACATCTCTTCCGATATTGAGAGACTAATACAGAATCACATCTATCCCGTTATTGAGAGACTAATACAGAATCACATCTATCCCGATATTGAGAGACGAATACAGAATCACATTTATCCCGTTACTGAGAGACGAATACAGAATCACATCTATCCCGTTATTGAGAGACTAATACAGAATCACATCTATCCCGTTATTGAGAGACTAATACAGAATCACATCTATCCCGTTATTGAGAGACTAATACAGAATCACATCTATCCCATTATTGACAGACTAATACATAATCACATCTATTCCGTAATTGAGTGACTAATACAGAATCACATCTATCCGGTTATTGAGCGACTAATACACAATCACATCTATCCCATTATTGATAGACTAATACATAATCACATCTATTCCGTAATTGAGAGACTAATACAGAATCACATCTATTCCGTAATTGAGAGACTAATACAGAATCACATCTATCCCGTTATTGAGTGACTAATACAGTATCACATCTATCCCGTTATTGAGAGACTAATACAGAATCACATCTACCCGTTTCTTGAGAGACGAATACAGAATCACATCTATCCCGATATTGAGAGACTAATACAGAATCACATCAATCCCGTTATTGGGAAACTAATACAGAATCACACCTGTCCCGTTATTGAGAGACTAATACAGAATCACATCTATCCCGATATTGAGAGACTAATACAGAATCACATCTATCCCGTTACTGAGAGACTAATACAGAATCACATCTATCCCATTATTGAGAGATTATTACAGAATCACATCTATCCCGTTATTGAGAGACTAATACAGAATCACACCTATCCCGATATTGAGAGACGAATACAGAATCACATCTATCCCGTTACTGAGAGACTAATACCGAATCACATCTATCCCGTTATTGAGAGACTAATACGGAATCACATCTATCCCATTATTGAGAGACTAATACAGAATCACATCTATCCCGTTATTGAGAGACTAATACAGAATCACATCTATCCCATTATTGAGAGACTAATACATCATCACATCTATTCCGTAATTGAGTGACTAATACAGAATCACATCTATCCGGTTATTGAGAGACTAATACAGAATCACATCAATCCGGTTATTGAGAGACTAATACAGAATAACATATATTCCGTAATTGAGAGACTAACACAGAATCACATCTATCCCGTTATTGAGTGACTAATACAGAATCACATCTATCCCGTTATTGAGAGACTAATACAGAATCACATCTACCCGTTTCTTGAGAGACGAATACAGAATCACATCTATCCCGATATTGAGAGACTAATACAGAATCACATCTATCCCGTTATTGAGAGAATAATACAGAATCACATCTATCACGTTATTGGGAAACTAATACAGAATCACACCTGTCCCGTTATTGAGAGACTAATACAGAATCAAATCTATCCCGATATTGAGAGACTAATACAGAATCACATATATCCCGTTACTGAGAGACTAATACAGAATCACATCTATCCCGTTATTCAGAGACTAATACAGAATCACATCTATCCCGATATTGAGAGACTAATACAGAATCACATCTGTCCCGTTATTGAGAGACTAATACAGAGTCACATCTATCCGCTTATTGAGAGACTAATACAGAATCACATCTGTCCCGCTATTGAGAGACTAATACAGAATCACATCTATCCCGATATTGAGAGACTAATACAGAATCACATCTATCCCGTTATTGAGAGACTAATACAGAATCACATCTGTCCCGATATTGAGAGACGAATACAGAATCACATCTATCCTGTTATTGAGAGACTAATACAGAATCACATCTATCCCGTTATTGAGAGACTAATACAGAATCACATCTATCCGGTTATTGAGAGACTAATACAGAATCACATCTATCCCGTGTTATTGGGAGACTAATACAGAATCACATCAATCCCGTGATTGAGAGACTAATACAGAATCACATCTATTCCGTAATTGAGAGACTAATACAGATTCACACCTATCCCATTATTGAGAGACTAATACAGAATCACATCAATCCTGTTATTGAGAGACTAATACAGAATCACATCTTTCCCCTTATTGAGAGACGAATACAGAATCACATCTATCCCATTACTGAGAGACTAATACAGAATCACATCTACCCGTTTCTTGAGAGACGAATACAGAATCACATCTATCCCGATATTGAGAGACTAATACAGAATCACATCTATCCCGTTATTGAGAGACTAATACAGAATCACATATATCCCGTTATTGAGAGACTAATACAGAATCACATCTATCCCATTTTTGAGAGACTAATACATAATCACATCTATTCCGTAATTGAGTGACTAATACAGAAACACATCTATCCGGTTATTGAGAGACTAATACAGAATCACATCTATCACGTTATTGGGAAACTAATACAGAATCACACCTGTCCCGTTATTGAGAGACTAATACAGAATCACATCTATCCCGATATTGAGTGACAAATACAGAATCACATGTATCCCGTTACTGAGAGACTAATACAGAATCACATCTATCCCGTTATTGAGAGACTTATACAGAATCACATCTATCCCGATATTGAGAGACTAATACAGAATCACATCTATCCCGTTATTGAGAGACTAATACAGAGTCACATCTATCCGGTTATTGAGAAACTAATACAGGATCACATCTATCCCGTTATTGAGAGACTAATACAGAATCACATTTATCCGGTTATTGAGAGACTAATACAGAATCACATCTATCCCGTGATATTGGGAGACTAATACAGAATCACATCTACCAGTTTCTTGAGAGACGAATACAGAATCACATCTATCCCGATATTGAGAGACTAATACAGAATCACATCTGTCCCGTTATTGAGAGACTAATACAGAGTCACATCTATCCGCTTATTGAGAGACTAATACAGAATCACATCTGTCCCGCTATTGAGAGACTAATACAGAATCACATCTATCCCGTTATTGAGAGACTAATACAGAATCACATCTGTCCCGATATTGAGAGACGAATACAGAATCACATCTATCCTGTTATTGAGAGACTAATACAGAATCACATCTATCCCGTTATTGAGAGACTAATACAGAATCACATCTATCCGGTTATTGAGAGACTAATACAGAATCACATCTATCCCATTACTGAGAGACTAATACAGAATCACATCTACCCGTTTCTTGAGAGACGAATACAGAATCACATCTATCCCGATATTGAGAGACTAATACAGAATCACATCTCTCCCGTTATTGAGAGACTAATACAGAATCACATATATCCCGTTATTGAGAGACTAATACAGAATCACATCTATCCCATTTTTGAGAGACTAATACATAATCACATCTATTCCGTAATTGAGTGACTAATACAGAAACACATCTATCCGGTTATTGAGAGACTAATACAGAATCACATCTATCACGTTATTGGGAAACTAATACAGAATCACACCTGTCCCGTTATTGAGAGACTAATACAGAATCACATCTATCCCGATATTGAGTGACAAATACAGAATCACATGTATCCCGTTACTGAGAGACTAATACAGAATCACATCTATCCCGTTATTGAGAGACTTATACAGAATCACATCTATCCCGATATTGAGAGACTAATACAGAATCACATCTATCCCGTTATTGAGAGACTAATACAGAGTCACATCTATCCGGTTATTGAGAAACTAATACAGAATCACATCTATCCCGTTATTGAGAGACTAATACAGAATCACATTTATCCGGTTATTGAGAGACTAATACAGAATCACATCTATCCCGTGATATTGGGAGACTAATACAGAATCACATCTACCAGTTTCTTGAGAGACGAATACAGAATCACATCTATCCCGATATTGAGAGACTAAAAGAGAATCACATCTATCACGTTATTGGGAAACTAATACAGAATCACACCTGTCCCGTTATTGAGAGACTAATACAGAATCACATCTATCCCGATATTGAGTGACTAATACAGAATCACATATATCCCGTTACTGAGAGACTAATACAGAATCACATCTATCCAGTTATTGAGAGACTTATACAGAATCACATCTATCCCGATATTGAGAGACTAATACAGAGTCACATCTATCCGGTTATTGAGAGACTAATACAGAATCACATCTATCCCGTTATTGAGAGACTAATACAGAATCACATCTATCCCGTGTTATTGGGAGACTAATACAGAATCACATCAATCCCGTGATTGAGCGACTAATACAGAATCACATCTATTCCGTAATTGAGAGACTAATACATAATCACATCTATCCCGTTATTGAGAGACTAATACAGAATCACATCTATCCCGATATTGAGAGACTAATACAGAATCACATCTATCCCGTTACTGGGAGACTAATACAGAATCACATCTATCCCGTTATTGAGAGACTAATACAGAGTCACATCTATCCGGTTATTGAGAGACTAATACAGAATCACATCTATCCCGTTATTGAGAGACTAATACAGAATCACATCTGTCCCGCTATTGAGAGACTAAAACAGAATCACATCTATCCCGATATTGAGAGACTAATACAGAATCACATCTATCCCGTTATTGAGAGACTAATACAGAATCACATCTACCCCGATATTGAGAGACGAATACAGAATCACATCTATCCCGTTACTGAGAGACTAATACAGAATCACATCTATCCCGTTATTGAAAGACTAATACAGAATCACATCTATCCTGTTATTGAGAGACTAATACAGAATCACATCTATCCCGTTATTGAGAGACTAATACAGAATCACATCTATCCGGTTATTTAGAGACTAATACAGAATAACATCTATTCCGTAATTGAGAGACTAATACAGAATCACATCTATCCGGTTATTGAGAGACTAATACAGAATCACATCTATTCCGTAATTGAGAGACTAATACAGAATCACATCTATCCCGTTATTGAGAGACTAATTCAGAATCACATCTATCCCATTATTGAGAGATTAATACATAATCATATCTATTCCGTAATTGAGTGACTAATACAGAATCACATCTATCCGGTTATTGAGAGACTAATACAGAATCACATCTATCCGGTTATTTAGAGACTAATACAGAATAACATCTATTCCGTAATTGAGAGACTAATACTGAATCACATCTATCCCGTTATTGAGTGACTAATACAGAATCACATCTATCCCGTTATTGAGAGACTAATACAGAATCACATCTACCCGTTTCTTGAGAGACGAATACAGAATCACATCTATCCCGATATTGAGAGACTAAAAGAGAATCACATCTGTCACGTTATTGGGAAACTAATACAGAATCACACCTGTCCCGTTATTGAGAGACTAATACAGAATCACATCTATCCCTATATTGAGTGACTAATACAGAATCACATATATCCCGTTACGGAGAGACTATTACAGAATCACATCTATCCAGTTATTAAGAGACTTATACAGAATCACATCTATCCCGATATTGAGAGACTAATACAGAGTCACATCTATCCGGTTATTGAGAGACTAATACAGAATCACATCTATCCCGTTATTGAGAGACTAATACAGAATCACATCTATCCCGTGTTATTGGGAGACTAATACAGAATCACATCAATCCCGTGATTGAGCGACTAATACAGAATCACATCTATTCCGTAATTGAGAGACTAATACATAATCACATCTATCCCATTATTGAGAGACTAATACAGCATCACATCTATCCCGATATTGAGAGACTAATACAGAATCACATCTATCCCGTTACTGGGAGACTAATACAGAATCACATCCATCCCGTTATTGAGAGACTAATACAGAGTCACATCTATCCGGTTATTGAGAGACTAATACAGAATCACATCTATCCCGTTATTGAGAGACTAATACAGAATCACATCTGTCCCGCTATTGAGAGACTAAAACAGAATCACATCTATCCCGATATTGAGAGACTAATACAGAATCACATCTATCCCGTTATTGAGAGACTAATACAGAATCACATCTACCCCGATATTGAGAGACGAATACAGAATCACATCTATCCCGTTACTGAGAGACTAATACAGAATCACATCTATCCCGTTATTGAAAGACTAATACAGAATCACATCTATCCTGTTATTGAGAGACTAATACAGAATCACATCTATCCCGTTATTGAGAGACTAATACAGAGACACATGTATCCGGTTATTGAGAGACTAATACAGAATCACATCTATCCGGTTATTGAGAGTCTAATACAGAATCACATCTATTCCGTAATTGAGAGACTAATACAGAATCAGATCTATCCCGAGACTGAGAGACTAATACAGAATCACATCTATCCCGTTATTGAGAGACTAATACAGAATCACATCTTTCCCGATATTGAGAGACTAATACAGGATCACATCTATCCCGTAATTGAGAGACTAATACATAATCACATCTATCCCCTTATTGAGAGACTAATACAGAATCACATCTGTCCCGCAATTGAGAGACTAATACAGAATCACATCTATCCCGTTATTGAGAGACGAATACAGAGTCACATCTATCCGCTTATTGAGAGACTAATACAGAATCACATCTATCCCGTTATTGAGAGACTAATACAGAATCACTTCTGTCCCGCTATTGAGAGACTAATACAGAATCACATCTATCCCGATATTGAGAGACTAATACAGAATCACATCTATCCCGTTATTGAGAGACTAATACAGAATCACATCTATCCCAATATGGAGAGACGAATACAGAATCACATCTATCCCGTTACTGAGAGACTAATACAGAATCACATCTATCCCATTATTGAGAGACTAATACATAATCACATCTAACCCGTTATTGAGAGACTAATACAGAATCACATCAATCCAGTGATTGAGAGACTAATACAGAATCACATATATCCCGTGACTGAGAGACTAATACAGAATCACATCTATCCCGTGTTATTGGGAGACGAATACAGAATCACATCAATCCCGTGATTGAGAGCCTAATACAGAATCACATCTATTCCGTAATTGAGAGACTAATACAGAATCACATCTATCCCATTATTGAGAGACTAATACAGAATCACATCAATCCTGTTACTGAGAGACTAATACAGAATCACATCTTTCCCCTTATTGAGAGACGAATACAGAATCACATCTATCCCATTACTGAGGGACTAATACGGAATCACATCTATCCCGTTATTGAGAGACTAATACAGAATCACATCTATCCCGTTATTGAGAGACTAATACAGAATCACATCTATCCCGTTATTGAGAGACTAATACAGAATCACATCTATCCCATTATTGAGAGACTAATACATAATCACATCTATTCCGTAATTGAGTGACTAATACAGAATCACATCTATCCGGTTATTGAGAGACTAATACAGAATCACATCAATCCGGTTATTGAGAGACTAATACAGAATCACATCTATTCCGTAATTGAGAGACTAATACAGAATCACATCTATCCCGTTATTGAGTGACTAATACAGAATCACATCTATCCCGTTATTGAGAGACTAATACAGAATCACATCTACCCGTTTCTTGAGAGACGAATACAGAATCACTTCTATCCCGATATTGAGAGACTAATACAGAATCACGTCTATCCCGTTATTGAGAGACTCATACAGAATCACATCTATCCCGTTATTGAGAGACTTATACAGAATCACATCTATCCCGATATTGAGAGACTAATACAGAATCACATCTATCCCGTTATTGAGAGACTAATACAGAGTCACATCTATCCGGTTATTGAGAGACTAATACAGAATCACATCTATCCCGTTATTGAGAGACTAATACAGAATCACATCTATCCGGTTATTGAGAGACTAATACAGAATCACATCTCTCCCGATATTGAGAGACTAATACAGAATCACAACTATCCCGTTATTGAGAGACTAATACAGAATCACATCTATCCAGATATTGAGAGACGAATACAGAATCACATTTATCCCGTTACTGAGAGACGAATACAGAATCACATCTATCCCGTTATTGAGAGACTAATACAGAATCACATCTATCCCGTTATTGAGAGACTAATACAGAATCACATCTATCCCGTTATTGAGAGACTAATACAGAATCACATCTATCCCATTATTGACAGACTAATACATAATCACATCTATTCCGTAATTGAGTGACTAATACAGAATCACATCTATCCGGTTATTGAGCGACTAATACAGAATCACATCTATCCCATTATTGATAGACTAATACATAATCACATCTATTCCGTAATTGAGAGACTAATACAGAATCACATCTATCCGGTTATTGAGAGACTAATACAGAATCACATCTATTCCGTAATTGAGAGACTAATACAGAATCACATCTATCCCGTTATTGAGTGACTAATACAGTATCACATCTATCCCGTTATTGAGAGACTAATACAGAATCACATCTACCCGTTTCTTGAGAGACGAATACAGAATCACATCTATCCCGATATTGAGAGACTAATACAGAACCACATCTATCCCGTTATTGGGAAACTAATACAGAATCACACCGGTCCCGTTATTGAGAGACTAATACAGAATCACATCTATCCCGATATTGAGAGACTAATACAGAATCACATCTATCCCGTTACTGAGAGACTAATACAGAATCACACCTATCCCGATATTGAGAGACGAATACAGAATCACATCTATCCCGTTACTGAGAGACTAATACCGAATCACATCTATCCCGTTATTGAGAGACTAATACGGAATCACATCTATCCCATTATTGAGAGACTAATACAGAATCACATCTATCCCGTTATTGGGAGACTAATACAGAATCACATCTATCCCATTATTGAGAGACTAATACATCATCACATCTATTCCGTAATTGAGTGACTAATACAGAATCACATCTATCCGGTTATTGAGAGATAATACAGAATCACATCTATCCGGTTATTGAGAGACTAATACAGAATAACATGTATTCCGTAATTGAGAGACTAATACAGAATCACATCTATCCCGTTATTGAGTGACTAATACAGAATCACATCTATCCCGTTATTGAGAGACTAATACAGAATCACATCTACCCGTTTCTTGAGAGACGAATACAGAATCACATCTATCCCGATATTGAGAGACTAATACAGAATCACATCTATCCCGTTATTGAGAGACTAATACAGAATCACATCTATCACGTTATTGGGAAACTAATACAGAATCACACCTGTCCCGTTATTGAGAGACTAATACAGAATCAAATCTATCCCGATATTGAGAGACTAATACAGAATCACATATATCCCGTTACTGAGAGACTAATACAGAATCACATCTATCCCGTTATTCAGAGACTAATACAGAATCACATCTATCCCGATATTGAGAGACTAATACAGAATCACATCTGTCCCGTTATTGAGAGACTAATACAGAGTCACATCTATCCGCTTATTGAGAGACTAATACAGAATCACATCTATCCCGTTATTGAGAGACTAATACAGAATCACATCTGTCCCGCTATTGAGAGACTAATACAGAATCACATCTATCCCGATATTGAGAGACTAATACAGAATCACATCTATCCCGTTATTGAGAGACTAATACAGAATCACATCTGTCCCGATATTGAGAGACGAATACAGAATCACATCTATCCCGTTATTGAGAGACTAATACAGAATCACATCTATCCCGTAATTGAGTGACTAATACAGAATCACATCTATCCGGTTATTGAGAGACTAATACAGAATCACATCAATCCGGTTATTGAGAGACTAATACAGAATCACATCTATTCCGTAATTGAGAGACTAATACAGAATCACATCTATCCCGTTATTGAGTGACTAATACAGAATCACATCTATCCCGTTATTGAGAGACTAATACAGAATCACATCTACCCGTTTCTTGAGAGACGAATACAGAATCACTTCTATCCCGATATTGAGAGACTAATACAGAATCACGTCTATCCCGTTATTGAGAGACTAATACAGAATCACATCTATCCCGTTATTGAGAGACTTATACAGAATCACATCTATCCCGATATTGAGAGACTAATACAGAATCACATCTATCCCGTTATTGAGAGACTAATACAGAGTCACATCTATCCGGTTATTGAGAGACTAATACAGAATCACATCTATCCCGTTATTGAGAGACTAATACAGAATCACATCTATCCGGTTATTGAGAGACTAATACAGAATCACATCTCTCCCGATATTGAGAGACTAATACAGAATCACAACTATCCCGTTATTGAGAGACTAATACAGAATCACATCTATCCAGATATTGAGAGACGAATACAGAATCACATTTATCCCGTTACTGAGAGACGAATACAGAATCACATCTATCCCGTTATTGAGAGACTAATACAGAATCACATCTATCCCGTTATTGAGAGACTAATACAGAATCACATCTATCCCGTTATTGAGAGACTAATACAGAATCACATCTATCCCATTATTGACAGACTAATACATAATCACATCTATTCCGTAATTGAGTGACTAATACAGAATCACATCTATCCGGTTATTGAGCGACTAATACAGAATCACATCTATCCCATTATTGATAGACTAATACATAATCACATCTATTCCGTAATTGAGAGACTAATACAGAATCACATCTATCCGGTTATTGAGAGACTAATACAGAATCACATCTATTCCGTAATTGAGAGACTAATACAGAATCACATCTATCCCGTTATTGAGTGACTAATACAGTATCACATCTATCCCGTTATTGAGAGACTAATACAGAATCACATCTACCCGTTTCTTGAGAGACGAATACAGAATCACATCTATCCCGATATTGAGAGACTAATACAGAATCACATCTATCCCGTTATTGGGAAACTAATACAGAATCACACCTGTCCCGTTATTGAGAGACTAATACAGAATCACATCTATCCCGATATTGAGAGACTAATACAGAATCACATCTATCCCGTTACTGAGAGACTAATACAGAATCACATCTATCCCATTATTGAGAGATTATTACAGAATCACATCTATCCCGTTATTGAGAGACTAATACAGAATCACACCTATCCCGATATTGAGAGACGAATACATAATCACATCTATCCCGTTACTGAGAGACTAATACCGAATCACATCTATCCCGTTATTGAGAGACTAATACGGAATCACATCTATCCCATTATTGAGAGACTAATACAGAATCACATCTATCCCGTTATTGGGAGACTAATACAGAATCACATCTATCCCATTATTGAGAGACTAATACATCATCACATCTATTCCGTAATTGAGTGACTAATACAGAATCACATCTATCCGGTTATTGAGAGATAATACAGAATCACATCTATCCGGTTATTGAGTGACTAATACAGAATAACATATATTCCGTAATTGAGAGACTAATACAGAATCACATCTATCCCGTTATTGAGTGACTAATACAGAATCACATCTATCCCGTTATTGAGAGACTAATACAGAATCACATCTACCCGTTTCTTGAGAGACGAATACAGAATCACATCTATCCCGATATTGAGAGACTAATACAGAATCACATCTATCCCGTTATTGAGAGACTAATACAGAATCACATCTATCACGTTATTGGGAAACTAATACAGAATCACACCTGTCCCGTTATTGAGAGACTAATACAGAATCAAATCTATCCCGATATTGAGAGACTAATACAGAATCACATATATCCCGTTACTGAGAGACTAATACAGAATCACATCTATCCCGTTATTCAGAGACTAATACAGAATCACATCTATCCCGATATTGAGAGACTAATACAGAATCACATCTGTCCCGTTATTGAGAGACTAATACAGAGTCACATCTATCCGCTTATTGAGAGACTAATACAGAATCACATCTATCCCGTTATTGAGAGACTAATACAGAATCACATCTGTCCCGCTATTGAGAGACTAATACAGAATCACATCTATCCCGATATTGAGAGACTAATACAGAATCACATCTATCCCGTTATTGAGAGACTAATACAGAATCACATCTGTCCCGATATTGAGAGACGAATACAGAATCACATCTATCCCGTTATTGAGAGACTAATACAGAATCACATCTATCCCGTTTTTGAGAGACTAATACAGAATCACATCTATCCGGTTATTGAGAGACTAATACAGAATCACATCTATTCCGTGTTATTGGGAGACTAATACAGAATCACATCAATCCCGTGATTGAGAGACTAATACAGAATCACATCTATTCCGTAATTGAGAGACTAATACAGATTCACACCTATCCCATTATTGAGAGACTAATACAGAATCACATCAATCCTGTTATTGAGAGACTAATACAGAATCACATCTTTCCCCTTATTGAGAGACGAATACAGAATCACATCTATCCCATTACTGAGAGACTAATACAGAATCACATCTACCCGTTTCTTGAGAGACGAATACAGAATCACATCTATCCCGATATTGAGAGACTAATACAGAATCACATCTATCCCGTTATTGAGAGACTAATACAGAATCACATATATCCCGTTATTGAGAGACGAATACAGAATCACATCTATCCCATTTTTGAGAGACTAATACATAATCACATCTATTCCGTAATTGAGTGACTAATACAGAATCACATCTATCCGGTTATTGAGAGACTAATACAGAATCACATCTATCACGTTATTGGGAAACTAATACAGAATCACACCTGTCCCGTTATTGAGAGACTAATACAGAATCACATCTATCCCGATATTGAGTGACTAATACAGAATCACATGTATCCCGTTACTGAGAGACAAATACAGAATCACATCTATCCCGTTATTGAGAGACTTATACAGAATCACATCTATCCCGATATTGAGAGACTAATACAGAATCACATCTATCCCGTTATTGAGAGACTAATACAGAGTCACATCTATCCGGTTATTGAGAAACTAATACAGAATCACATCTATCCCGTTATTGAGAGACTAATACAGAATCACATTTATCCGGTTATTGAGAGACTAATACAGAATCACATCTATCCCGTGATATTGGGAGACTAATACAGAATCACATCTACCAGTTTCTTGAGAGACGAATACAGAATCACATCTATCCCGATATTGAGAGACTAATACAGAGTCACATCTATCCGGTTATTGAGAGACTAATACAGAATCACATCTATCCCGTTATTGAGAGACTAATACAGAATCACATCTATCCCGTGTTATTGGGAGACTAATACAGAATCACATCAATCCCGTGATTGAGCGACTAATACAGAATCACATCTATTCCGTAATTGAGAGACTAATACATAATCACATCTATCCCATTATTGAGAGACTAATACAGAATCACATCTATCCCGATATTGAGAGACTAATACAGAATCACATCTATCCCGTTACTGGGAGACTAATACAGAATCACATCTATCCCGTTATTGAGAGACTAATACAGAGTCACATCTATCCGGTTATTGAGAGACTAATACAGAATCACATCTATCCCGTTATTGAGAGACTAATACAGAATCACATCTGTCCCGCTATTGAGAGACTAAAACAGAATCACATCTATCCCGATATTGAGAGACTAATACAGAATCACATCTATCCCGTTATTGAGAGACTAATACAGAATCACATCTACCCCGATATTGAGAGACGAATACAGAATCACATCTATCCCGTTACTGAGAGACTAATACAGAATCACATCTATCCCGTTATTGAAAGACTAATACAGAATCACATCTATCCTGTTATTGAGAGACTAATACAGAATCACATCTATCCCGTTATTGAGAGACTAATACAGAATCACATCTATTCCGTAATTGAGAGACTAATACAGAATCACATCTATCCGGTTATTGAGAGACTAATACAGAATCACATCTATTCCGTAATTGAGAGACTAATACAGAATCACATCTATCCCGTTATTGAGAGACTAATTCAGAATCACATCTATCCCATTATTGAGAGATTAATACATAATCACATCTATTCCGTAATTGAGTGACTAATACAGAATCACATCTATCCGGTTATTGAGAGACTAATACAGAATCACATCTATCCGGTTATTTAGAGACTAATACAGAATAACATCTATTCCGTAATTGAGAGACTAATACTGAATCACATCTATCCCGTTATTGAGTGACTAATACAGAATCACATCTATCCCGTTATTGAGAGACTAATACAGAATCACATCTACCCGTTTCTTGAGAGACGAATACAGAATCACATCTATCCCGATATTGAGAGACTAAAAGAGAATCACATCTATCACGTTATTGGGAAACTAATACAGAATCACACCTGTCCCGTTATTGAGAGACTAATACAGAATCACATCTATCCCTATATTGAGTGACTAATACAGAATCACATATATCCCGTTACGGAGAGACTATTACAGAATCACATCTATCCAGTTATTAAGAGACTTATACAGAATCACATCTATCCCGATATTGAGAGACTAATACAGAGTCACATCTATCCGGTTATTGAGAGACTAATACAGAATCACATCTATCCCGTGTTATTGGGAGACTAATACAGAATCACATCAATCCCGTGATTGAGCGACTAATACAGAATCACATCAATCCGTAATTGAGAGACTAATACATAATCACATCTATCCCATTATTGAGAGACTAATACAGAATCACATCTATCCCGATATTGAGAGACTAATACAGAATCACATCTATCCCGTTACTGGGAGACTAATACAGAATCACATCTATCCCGTTATTGAGAGACTAATACAGAGTCACATCTATCCGGTTATTGAGAGACTAATACAGAATCACATCTATCCCGTTATTGAGAGACTAATACAGAATCACATCTGTCCCGCTATTGAGAGACTAAAACAGAATCACATCTATCCCGATATTGAGAGACTAATACAGAATCACATCTATCCCGTTATTGAGAGACTAATACAGAATCACATCTACCCCGATATTGAGAGACGAATACAGAATCACATCTATCCCGTTACTGAGAGACTAATACAGAATCACATCTATCCCGTTATTGAAAGACTAATACAGAATCACATCTATCCTGTTATTGAGAGACTAATACAGAATAACATCTATCCCGTTATTGAGAGACTAATACAGAGACACATGTATCCGGTTATTGAGAGACTAATACAGAATCACATCTATCCGGTTATTGAGAGTCTAATACAGAATCACATCTATTCCGTAATTGAGAGACTAATACAGAATCAGATCTATCCCGAGACTGAGAGACTAATACAGAATCACATCTATCCCGTTATTGAGTGACTAATACAGAATCACATCTATCCCGATATTGAGAGACTAATACAGAATCACATCAATCCGGTTATTGAGAGACTAATACAGAGTCACATCTATCCGCTTATTGAGAGACGAATACAGAATCACATCTATCCCATTACTGAGGGACTAATACGGAATCACATCTATCCCGTTATTGAGAGACTAATACAAAATCACATCTATTCCGTAATTGAGTGACTAATACAGAATCACATCTATCCGGTTATTGAGAGACTAATACAGAATCACATCAATCCGGTTATTGAGAGACTAATACAGAGTCACATCTATCCGCTTATTGAGAGACTAATACAGAATCACATCTATCCCGTTATTGAGAGACTAATACAGAATCACATCTGTCCCGCTATTGAGAGACTAATACAGAATCACATCTATCCCGATATTGACAGACCAATACAGAATCACATCTATCCCGTTATTGAGAGACTAATACAGAATCACATCTATCCCAATATGGAGAGACGAATACAGAATCACATCTATCCCGTTACTGAGAGACTAATACAGAATCACATCTATCCCATTATTGAGAGACTAATACATAATCACATCTAACCCGTTATTGAGAGACTAATACAGAATCACATCAATCCAGTGATTGAGAGACTAATACAGAATCACATATATCCCGTGACTGAGAGACTAATACAGAATCACATCTATCCCGTGTTATTGGGAGACGAATACAGAATCACATCAATCCCGTGATTGAGAGCCTAATACAGTATCACATCTATTCCGTAATTGAGAGACTAATACAGAATCACATCTATCCCATTATTGAGAGACTAATACAGAATCACATCAATCCTGTTACTGAGAGACTAATACAGAATCACATCTTTCCCCTTATTGAGAGACGAATACAGAATCACATATATCCCGTTATTGAGAGACTAATACAGAATCACATCTATCCCATTATTGAGAGACTAATACATAATCACATCTATTCCGTAATTGAGTGACTAATACAGAATCACATCTATCCGGTTATTGAGAGACTAATACAGAATCACATCAATCCGGTTATTGAGAGACTAATACAGAATCACATCTATTCCGTAATTGAGAGACTAATACAGAATCACATCTATCCCGTTATTGAGTGACTAATACAGAATCACATCTATCCCGTTATTGAGAGACTAATACAGAATCACATCTACCCGTTTCTTGAGAGATGAATACAGAATCACTTCTATCCCGATATTGAGAGACTAATACAGAATCACGTCTATCCCGTTATTGAGAGACTAATACAGAATCACATATATCCCGTTATTGAGAGACTAATACAGAATCACATCTATCCCATTATTGAGAGACTAATACATAATCACATCTATTCCGTAATTGAGTGACTAATACAGAATTACATCAATCCGGTTATTGAGAGACTAATACAGAATCACATCTATCCGGTTATTTATATACTAATACAGAATAACATCTATTCCGTAATTGAGGGACTAATACAGAATCACATCAATCCCGTTGTTGAGTGACTAATACAGAATCACATCTATCCCGTTATTGAGAGATTACTACAGAATCACATCTACCCATTTCTTGAGAGACGAATACAGAATCACATCTATCCCGATATTGAGAGATTAATACAGAATCACATCTATCCCGTTATTGAGAGACTAATACAGAATCACATCTATCACGTTATTGGGAAACTAATACAGAATCACACCTGTCCCGTTATTGAGAGACTAATACAGAATCACATCTATCCCGATATTGAGTGACTAATACAGAATCACATGTATCCCGTTACTGAGAGACTAATACAGAATCACATCTATCCCGTTATTGAGAGACTTATACAGAATCACATCTATCCCGATATTGAGAGACTAATACAGAATCACATCTATCCCGTTATTGAGAGACTAATACAGAGTCACATCTATCCGGTTATTGAGAGACTAATACAGAATCACATCTATCCCGTTATTGAGAGACTAATACAGAATCACATCTATCCGGTTATTGAGAGACTAATACAGAATCACATCTATCCCGTGATATTGGGAGACTAATACAGAATCACATCAATCCCGTGATTGAAAGACTAATACAGAATCACATCTATTCCGTAATTGAGAGACTAATACATAATCACATCTATCCCATTATTGAGTGACTAATGCAGAATCACATCAATCCTGTTATTGAGAGACTAATACAGAATCACATCTTACCCCTTATTGAGAGACTAATACAGAATCACATCTATCCCGTTATTGAGAGACTAATACAGAATCACATCTATCCCGTTATTGAGAGACTAATACAGAATCACATCTCTCCCGTTATTGAGAGACTAATACAGAATCACATCTATCCCATTATTGAGAGACTAATACATAATCACATCTATTCCGTAATTGAGTGACTAATACAGAATCACATCTATCCGGTTATTGAGAGACTAATACAGAATCACATCTATCCGGTTATTGAGAGACTAATACAGAATCACATCTATTCCGTAATTGAGAGACTAATACAGAATCACATCTATCCCGTTATTGAGTGACTAATACAGAATCACATCTATCCGGTTATGGAGAGACTAATACAGAATCACATCTACCCGTTTCTTGAGAGACGAATACAGAATCACATCTATCCCGATATTGAGAGACTAATACAGAATCACATCTATCCCGTTATTGAGAGACTAATACAGAATCACATATATCCCGTTATTGAGAGACTAATACAGAATCACATCTATCCCATTTTTGAGAGACTAATACATAATCACATCTATTCCGTAATTGAGTGACTAATACAGAATCACATCTATCCGGTTATTGAGAGACTAATACAGAATCACATCTATCACGTTATTGGGAAACTAATACAGAATCACACCTGTCCCGTTATTGAGAGACTAATACAGAATCACATCTTTCCCGATATTGAGTGACTAATACAGAATCACATGTATCCCGTTACTGAGAGACTAATACAGAATCACATCTATCCCGTTATTGAGAGACTTATACAGAATCACATCTATCCCGATATTGAGAGACTAATACAGAATCACATCTATCCCGTTATTGAGAGACTAATACAGAGTCACATCTATCCGGTTATTGAGAGACTAATACAGAATCACATCTATCCCGTTATTGAGAGACTAATACAGAATCACATCTATCCGGTTATTGAGAGACTAATACAGAATCACATCTATCCCGTGATATTGGGAGACTAATACAGAATCACATCAATCCCGTGATTGAGAGACTAATACAGAATCACATCTATTCCGTAATTGAGAGACTAATACATAATCACATCTATCCCATTATTGAGAGACTAATACAGAATCACATCAATACTGTTATTGAGAGACTAATACAGAATCACATCTTTCCCCTTATTGAGAGACTAATACAGAATCACATCTATCCCGTTATTGAGAGACTAATACAGAATCACATCTATCCCGTTATTGAGAGACTAATACAGAATCACATCTCTCCCGTTATTGAGAGACTAATACAGAATCACATCTATCCCATTATTGAGAGACTAATACATAATCACATCTATTCCATAATTGAGTGACTAATACAGAATCACATCTATCCGGTTATTGAGAGACTAATACAGAATCACATCTATCCGGTTATTGAGAGACTAATACAGAATCACATCTATTCCGTAATTGAGAGACTAATACAGAATCACATCTATCCCGTTATTGAGTGACTAATACAGAATCACATCTATCCGGTTATGGAGAGACTAATACAGAATCACATCTACCCGTTTCTTGAGAGACGAATACAGAATCACATCTATCCCGATATTGAGAGACTAATACAGAATCACATCTATCCCGTTATTGAGAGACTAATACAGAATGACATATATCCCGTTATTGAGAGACTAATCCAGAATCACATCTATCCCATTTTTGAGAGACTAATACATAATCACATCTATTCCGTAATTGAGTGACTAATACAGAATCACATCTATCCGGTTATTGAGAGACTAATACAGAATCACATCTATCCGGTTATTGAGAGACTAATACAGAATAACATCTATTCCGTAATTGAGAGACTAATACAGAATCACATCTATCCCGTTATTGAGTGACTATTACAGAATCACATCTATCCCGTTATTGAGAGACTAATACAGAATCACATCTACCCGTTTCTTGAGAGACGAATACAGAATCACATCTATCCCGATATTGAGAGACTAATACAGAATCACATCTATCCCGTTATTGAGAGACTAATACAGAATCACATCTGTCCCGCTATTGAGAGACTAATACAGAATCACATCTATCCCGATATTGAGAGACTAATACAGAATCACATCTATCCCGTTATTGAGAGACTAATACAGAATCACATCTATCCCAATATGGAGAGACGAATACAGAATCACATCTATCCCGTTACTGAGAGACTAATACAGAATCACATCTATCCCATTATTGAGAGACTAATACATAATCACATCTAACCCGTTATTGAGAGACTAATACAGAATCACATCAATCCAGTGATTGAGAGACTAATACAGAATCACATATATCCCGTGACTGAGAGACTAATACAGAATCACATCTATCCCGTGTTATTGGGAGACGAATACAGAATCACATCAATCCCGTGATTGAGAGCCTAATACAGAATCACATCTATTCCGTAATTGAGAGACTAATACAGAATCACATCTATCCCATTATTGAGAGACTAATACAGAATCACATCAATCCTGTTACTGAGAGACTAATACAGAATCACATCTTTCCCCTTATTGAGAGACGAATACAGAATCACATATATCCCGTTATTGAGAGACTAATACAGAATCACATCTATCCCATTATTGAGAGACTAATACATAATCACATCTATTCCGTAATTGAGTGACTAATACAGAATCACATCTATCCGGTTATTGAGAGACTAATACAGAATCACATCAATCCGGTTATTGAGAGACTAATACAGAATCACATCTATTCCGTAATTGAGAGACTAATACAGAATCACATCTATCCCGTTATTGAGTGACTAATACAGAATCACATCTATCCCGTTATTGAGAGACTAATACAGAATCACATCTACCCGTTTCTTGAGAGACGAATACAGAATCACTTCTATCCCGATATTGAGAGACTAATACAGAATCACGTCTATCCCGTTATTGAGAGACTAATACAGAATCACATATATCCCGTTATTGAGAGACTAATACAGAATCACATCTATCCCATTATTGAGAGACTAATACATAATCACATCTATTCCGTAATTGAGTGACTAATACAGAATTACATCAATCCGGTTATTGAGAGACTAATACAGAATCACATCTATCCGGTTATTTATATACTAATACAGAATAACATCTATTCCGTAATTGAGGGACTAATACAGAATCACATCAATCCCGTTATTGAGTGACTAATACAGAATCACATCTATCCCGTTATTGAGAGATTACTACAGAATCACATCTACCCATTTCTTGAGAGACGAATACACAATCACATCTATCCCGATATTGAGAGATTAATACAGAATCACATCTATCCCGTTATTGAGAGACTAATACAGAATCACATCTATCACGTTATTGGGAAACTAATACAGAATCACACCTGTCCCGTTATTGAGAGACTAATACAGAATCACATCTATCCCGATATTGAGTGACTAATACAGAATCACATGTATCCCGTTACTGAGAGACTAATACAGAATCACATCTATCCCGTTATTGAGAGACTTATACAGAATCACATCTATCCCGATATTGAGAGACTAATACAGAATCACATCTATCCCGTTATTGAGAGACTAATACAGAGTCACATCTATCCGGTTATTGAGAGACTAATACAGAATCACATCTATCCCGTTATTGAGAGACTAATACAGAATCACATCTATCCGGTTATTGAGAGACTAATACAGAATCACATCTATCCCGTGATATTGGGAGACTAATACAGAATCACATCAATCCCGTGATTGAAAGACTAATACAGAATCACATCTATTCCGTAATTGAGAGACTAATACATAATCACATCTATCCCATTATTGAGAGACTAATACAGAATCACATCAATCCTGTTATTGAGAGACTAATACAGAATCACATCTTACCCCTTATTGAGAGACTAATACAGAATCACATCTATCCCGTTATTGAGAGACTAATACAGAATCACATCTATCCCGTTATTGAGAGACTAATACAGAATCACATCTCTCCCGTTATTGAGAGACTAATACAGAATCACATCTATCCCATTATTGAGAGACTAATACATAATCACATCTATTCCGTAATTGAGTGACTAATACAGAATCACATCTATCCGGTTATTGAGAGACTAATACAGAATCACATCTATCCGGTTATTGAGAGACTAATACAGAATCACATCTATTCCGTAATTGAGAGACTAATACAGAATCACATCTATCCCGTTATTGAGTGACTAATACAGAATCACATCTATCCGGTTATGGAGAGACTAATACAGAATCACATCTACCCGTTTCTTGAGAGACGAATACAGAATCACATCTATCCCGATATTGAGAGACTAATACAGAATCACATCTATCCCGTTATTGAGAGACTAATACAGAATCACATATATCCCGTTATTGAGAGACTAATACAGAATCACATCTATCCCATTTTTGAGAGACTAATACATAATCACATCTATTCCGTAATTGAGTGACTAATACAGAATCACATCTATCCGGTTATTGAGAGACTAATACAGAATCACATCTATCACGTTATTGGGAAACTAATACAGAATCACACCTGTCCCGTTATTGAGAGACTAATACAGAATCACATCTTTCCCGATATTGAGTGACTAATACAGAATCACATGTATCCCGTTACTGAGAGACTAATACAGAATCACATCTATC
This sequence comes from Scyliorhinus torazame, assembly GCF_047496885.1. Lineage (NCBI taxonomy): Eukaryota > Metazoa > Chordata > Chondrichthyes > Carcharhiniformes > Scyliorhinidae > Scyliorhinus > Scyliorhinus torazame. The sequence continues at coordinate 28,762,378 of NC_092731.1, forward strand.
CCGTTATTGAGAGACTTATACAGAATCACATCTATCCCGATATTGAGAGACTAATACAGAATCACATCTATCCCGTTATTGAGAGACTAATACAGAGTCACATCTATCCGGTTATTGAGAGACTAATACAGAATCACATCTGTACCGTTATTGAGAGACTAATACAGAATCACATCTATCCGGTTATTGAGAGACTAATACAGAATCACATCTATCCCGATATTGAGAGACTAATACAGAATCACATCTATTCCGTAATTGAGAGACTAATACAGAATCACATCTATCCCGTTATTGAGTGACTAATACAGAATCACATCTATCCCGTTATTGAGAGACTAATACAGAATCACATCTACCCGTTTCTTGAGAGACGAATACAGAATCACTTCTATCCCGATATTGAGAGACTAATACAGAATCACGTCTATCCCGTTATTGAGAGACTAATACAGAATCACATATATCCCGTTATTGAGAGACTAATACAGAATCACATCTATCCCATTATTGAGAGACTAATACATAATCACATCTATTCCGTAATTGAGTGACTAATACAGAATTACATCAATCCGGTTATTGAGAGACTAATACAGAATCACATCTATCCGGTTATTTATATACTAATACAGAATAACATCTATTCCGTAATTGAGGGACTAATACAGAATCACATCAATCCCGTTATTGAGTGACTAATACAGAATCACATCTATCCCGTTATTGAGAGATTACTACAGAATCACATCTACCCATTTCTTGAGAGACGAATACAGAATCACATCTATCCCGATATTGAGAGATTAATACAGAATCACATCTATCCCGTTATTGAGAGACTAATACAGAATCACATCTATCACGTTATTGGGAAACTAATACAGAATCACACCTGTCCCGTTATTGAGAGACTAATACAGAATCACATCTATCCCGATATTGAGTGACTAATACAGAATCACATGTATCCCGTTACTGAGAGACTAATACAGAATCACATCTATCCCGTTATTGAGAGACTTATACAGAATCACATCTATCCCGATATTGAGAGACTAATACAGAATCACATCTATCCCGTTATTGAGAGACTAATACAGAGTCACATCTATCCGGTTATTGAGAGACTAATACAGAATCACATCTATCCCGTTATTGAGAGACTAATACAGAATCACATCTATCCGGTTATTGAGAGACTAATACAGAATCACATCTATCCCGTGATATTGGGAGACTAATACAGAATCACATCAATCCCGTGATTGAAAGACTAATACAGAATCACATCTATTCCGTAATTGAGAGACTAATACATAATCACATCTATCCCATTATTGAGAGACTAATACAGAATCACATCAATCCTGTTATTGAGAGACTAATACAGAATCACATCTTACCCCTTATTGAGAGACTAATACAGAATCACATCTATCCCGTTATTGAGAGACTAATACAGAATCACATCTATCCCGTTATTGAGAGACTAATACAGAATCACATCTCTCCCGTTATTGAGAGACTAATACAGAATCACATCTATCCCATTATTGAGAGACTAATACATAATCACATCTATTCCGTAATTGAGTGACTAATACAGAATCACATCTATCCGGTTATTGAGAGACTAATACAGAATCACATCTATCCGGTTATTGAGAGACTAATACAGAATCACATCTATTCCGTAATTGAGAGACTAATACAGAATCACATCTATCCCGTTATTGAGTGACTAATACAGAATCACATCTATCCGGTTATGGAGAGACTAATACAGAATCACATCTACCCGTTTCTTGAGAGACGAATACAGAATCACATCTATCCCGATATTGAGAGACTAATACAGAATCACATCTATCCCGTTATTGAGAGACTAATACAGAATCACATATATCCCGTTATTGAGAGACTAATACAGAATCACATCTATCCCATTTTTGAGAGACTAATACATAATCACATCTATTCCGTAATTGAGTGACTAATACAGAATCACATCTATCCGGTTATTGAGAGACTAATACAGAATCACATCTATCACGTTATTGGGAAACTCATACAGAATCACACCTGTCCCGTTATTGAGAGACTAATACAGAATCACATCTTTCCCGATATTGAGTGACTAATACAGAATCACATGTATCCCGTTACTGAGAGACTAATACAGAATCACATCTATCCCGTTATTGAGAGACTTATACAGAATCACATCTATCCCGATATTGAGAGACTAATACAGAATCACATCTATCCCGTTATTGAGAGACTAATACAGAGTCACATCTATCCGGTTATTGAGAGACTAATACAGAATCACATCTATACCGTTATTGAGAGACTAATACAGAATCACATCTATCCGGTTATTGAGAGACTAATACAGAATCACATCTATCCCGTGATATTGGGAGACTAATACAGAATCACATCAATCCCGTGATTGAGAGACTAATACAGAATCACATCTATTCCGTAATTGAGAGACAAATACATAATCACATCTATCCCATTATTGAGAGACTAATACAGAATCACATCAATCCTGTTATTGAGAGACTAATACAGAATCACATCTTTCCCCTTATTGAGAGACTAATACAGAATCACATCTATCCCGTTATTGAGAGACTAATACAGAATCACATCTATCCCGTTATTGAGAGACTAATACAGAATCACATCTCTCCCGTTATTGAGAGACTAATACAGAATCACATCTATCCCATTATTGAGAGACTAATACATAATCACATCTATTCCATAATTGAGTGACTAATACAGAATCACATCTATCCGGTTATTGAGAGACTAATACAGAATCACATCTATCCGGTTATTGAGAGACTAATACAGAATCACATCTATTCCGTAATTGAGAGACTAATACAGAATCACATCTATCCCGTTATTGAGTGACTAATACAGAATCACATCTATCCGGTTATGGAGAGACTAATACAGAATCACATCTACCCGTTTCTTGAGAGACGAATACAGAATCACATCTATCCCGATATTGAGAGACTAATACAGAATCACATCTATCCCGTTATTGAGAGACTAATACAGAATCACATATATCCCGTTATTGAGAGACTAATCCAGAATCACATCTATCCCATTTTTGAGAGACTAATACATAATCACATCTATTCCGTAATTGAGTGACTAATACAGAATCACATCTATCCGGTTATTGAGAGACTAATACAGAATCACATCTATTCCGTAATTGAGAGACTAATACAGAATCACATCTATCCCGTTATTGAGTGACTATTACAGAATCACATCTATCCCGTTATTGAGAGACTAATACAGAATCACATCTACCCGTTTCTTGAGAGACGAATACAGAATCACATCTATCCCGATATTGAGAGACTAATACAGAATCACATCTATCCCGTTATTGAGAGACTAATACAGAATCACATCTATCACGTTATTGGGAAACTAATACAGAATCACACCTGTCCCGATATTGAGTGACTAATACAGAATCACATATATCCCGTTACTGAGAGACTAATACAGAATCACATCTATCCCGTTATTGAGAGACTTATACAGAATCACATCTATCCCGATATTGAGAGACTAATACAGAATCACATCTATCCCGTTATTGAGAGACTAATACAGAGTCACATCTATCCGGTTATTGAGAGACTAATACAGAATCACATCTATCCAGTTATTGAGAGACTAATACAGAATCACATCTGTCCCGCTAGTGAGAGACTAATACAGAATCACATCTATCCCGATATTGAGAGACTAATACAGAATCACATCTATCCCGTTATTGAGAGACTAATACAGAATCACATCTATCCCGATATTGAGAGACGAATACAGAATCACATCTATCCCCTTACTGAGAGACTAATACAGAATCACATCTATCCCGTTATTGAGAGACTAATACAGAATCACATCTATCCCGTTATTGAGAGACTAATACAGAATCACATCTATCCCATTATTGAGAGACTGATACATAATCACATCTAACCCGTTATTGAGAGACTAATACAGAATCACATCAATCCAGTGATTGAGAGACTAATACAGAATCACATCTATCCCGTTATTGAGAGACTAATACAGAATCACATCTATCCCGTTATTGAGAGACTAATACAGAATCACATCTATCCCATTATTGAGAGACTGATACATAATCACATCTAACCCGTTATTGAGAGACTAATACAGAATCACATCAATCCAGTGATTGAGAGACTAATACAGAATCACATCTATCCCGTGTTATTGGGAGACTAATACAGAATCACATCAATCCCGTGATTGAGTGACTAATACAGAATCACATCTATCCCATTATTGAGAGACTAATACAGAATCACATCAATCTGTTATTGAGAGACTAATACAGAATCACATCTTTCCCCTTATTGAGAGACGAATACAGAATCACATCTATCCCATTACTGAGAGACTAATACAGAATCACATCTATCCCGTTATTGAGAGACTAATACAGAATCACATCTATCCCGTTATTGAGAGACTAATACAGAATCACATCTATCCCATTATTGACAGACTAATACATAATCACATCTATTCCGTAATTGAGTGACGAATACAGAATCACCTCTATCCGGTTATTGAGAGACTAATACAGAATCACATCTATCCGGTTATTGAGAGACTAATACAGAATCACATCTATTCCGTAATTGAGAGACTAATACAGAATCACATCTATCCCGTTATTGAGTGACTAATACAGAATCACATCTATCCCGTTATTGAGAGACTAATACAGAATCACATCTACCCGTTTCTTGAGAGACGAATACAGAATCACATCTATCCCGATATTGAGAGACTAATACAGAATCACATCTATCCCGTTACTGAGAGACTAATACAGAATCACATCTATCCCGTTATTGAGAGACTAATACAGAATCACATCTATCCCGATATTGAGAGACTAAAACAGAATCACACCTATCCCGTTATTGAGAGACTGATACAGAGTCACATCTATCCGATTATTGAGAGACTAATACAGAATCACATCTATCCCGTTATTGAGAGACTAATACAGAATCACATCTGTCCCGCTATTGAGAGACTAATACAGAATCACATCTATCCCGATATTGAGAGACTAATACAGAATCACATCTAACCCGTTATTGAGAGACTGATACAGAATCACATCTACCCCGATATTGAGAAACTAATACAGAATCACATCTATCCCGTTATTGAGAGACTAATACAGAATCACATCTACCCCGATATTGAGAGACGAATACAGAATCACATCTATCCCGTTACTGAGAGACTAATACAGAGACACATGTATCCGGTTATTGAGAGACTAATACAGAATCACATCTGTCCCGTTATTGAGAGACTAATACAGAATCACATCTGTCCCGCAATTGAGAGACTAATACAGAATCACATCTATCCCGAGACTGAGAGACTAATACAGAATCACATCTATCCCGTTATTGAGAGACTAATACAGAATTACATCTATCCCGATATTGAGAGACTAATACAGGATCACATCTATCCCGTAATTGAGAGACTAATACATAATCACATCTATCCCCTTATTGAGAGACTAATACAGAATCACATCTGTCCCGCAATTGAGAGACTAATACAGAATCACATCTATCCCGTTATTGAGTGACTAATACAGAGTCACATCTATCCCGTTATTGAGAGACTAATACAGAATCACATCTATCCGGTTATTGAGAGACTAATACAGAATCACATCTATCCCGTGATATTGGGAGACTAATACAGAGTCACATCAATCCCGTTATTGAGAGACTAATACAGAATCACATCTATCCCGTTATTGAGAGACTAATACAGAATCACATCTCTCCCGTTATTGAGAGACTAATACAGAATCACATCTATCCCATTATTGAGAGACTAATACATAATCACATCTATTCCATAATTGAGTGACTGATACAGAATCACATCTATCCGGTTATTGAGAGACTAATACAGAATCACATCTATCCGGTTATTGAGAGACTAATACAGAATCACATCTATTCCGTAATTGAGAGACTAATACAGAATCACATCTATCCCGTTATTGAGTGACTAATACAGAATCACATCTATCCGGTTATGGAGAGACTAATACAGAATCACATCTACCCGTTTCTTGAGAGACGAATACAGAATCACATCTATCCCGATATTGAGAGACTAATACAGAATCACATCTATCCCGTTATTGAGAGACTAATACAGAATCACATATATCCCGTTATTGAGAGACTAATACAGAATCACATCTATCCCATTTTTGAGAGACTAATACATAATCACATCTATTCCGTAATTGAGTGACTAATACAGAATCACATCTATCCGGTTATTGAGAGACTAATACAGAATCACATCTATCCGGTTATTGAGAGACTAATACAGAATAACATCTATTCCGTAATTGAGAGACTAATACAGAATCACATCTATCCCGTTATTGAGTGACTATTACAGAATCACATCTATCCCGATATTGAGAGACTAATACAGAATCACATCTATCCCGTTATTGAGAGACTAATACAGAATCACATCTATCACGTTATTGGGAAACTAATACAGAATCACACCTGTCCCGTTATTGAGAGACTAATACAGAATCACATCTATCCCGATATTGAGAGACTAATACAGAATCACATATATCCCGTTACTGAGAGACTAATACAGAATCACATCTATCCCGTTATTGAGAGACTTATACAGAATCACATCTATCCCGATATTGAGAGACTAATACAGAATCACATCTATCCCGTTATTGAGAGACTAATACAGAGTCACATCTATCCGGTTATTGAGAGACTAATACAGAATCACATCTATCCAGTTATTGAGAGACTAATACAGAATCACATCTGTCCCGCTAGTGAGAGACTAATACAGAATCACATCTATCCCGATATTGAGAGACTAATACAGAATCACATCTATCCCGTTATTGAGAGACTAATACAGAATCACATCTATCCCGATATTGAGAGACAAATACAGAATCACATCTATCCCCTTACTGAGAGACTAATACAGAATCACATCTATCCCGTTATTGAGAGACTAATACAGAATCACATCTATCCCGTTATTGAGAGACTAATACAGAATCACATCTATCCCATTATTGAGAGACTAATACATAATCACATCTAACCCGTTATTGAGAGACTAATACAGAATCACATCAATCCCGTGATTGAGAGACTAATACAGAATCACATCTATCCCGTTATTGAGAGACTAATACAGAATCACATCTATCCCGTTATTGAGAGACTAATACAGAATCACATCTATCCCGTTATTGAGAGACTAATACAGAATCACATCTATCCCATTATTGAGAGACTAATACATAATCACACCTAACCCGTTATTGAGAGACTAATACAGAATCACATCTATCCCGATATTGAGAGACTAATACAGAATCACATCTATCCCATTATTGAGAGACTAATACAGAATCACATCAATCCTGTTATTGAGAGACTAATACAGAATCACATCTTTCCCCTTATTGAGAGACGAATACAGAATCACATCTATCCCATTACTGAGAGACTAATACAGAATCACATCTATACCGTTATTGAGAGACTAATACAGAATCACATCTATCCCGTTATTGAGAGACTAATACAGAATCACATCTATCCCATTATTGACAGACTAATACATAATCACATCTATTCCGTAATTGAGTGACGAATACAGAATCACCTCTATCCGGTTATTGAGAGACTAATACAGAATCACATCTATCCGGTTATTGAGAGACTAATACAGAATCACATCTATTCCGTAATTGAGAGACTAATACAGAATCACATCTATCCCGTTATTGAGTGACTAATACAGAATCACATCTATCCCGTTATTGATAGACTAATACAGAATCACATCTACCCGTTTCTTGAGAGACGAATACAGAATCACATCTATCCCGATATTGAGAGACTAATACAGAATCACATCTATCCCGTTATTGAGAGACTAATACAGAATCACATCTATCCCGTTATTGGGAAACTAATACAGAATCACACCTGTCCCGTTATTGAGAGACTAATACAGAATCACATCTATCCCGATATTGAGAGACTAATACAGAATCACATCTATCCCGTTACTGAGAGACTAATACAGAATCACATCTATCCCGTTATTGAGAGACTAATACAGAATCACATCTATCCCGATATTGAGAGACTAAAACAGAATCACACCTATCCCGTTATTGAGAGACTGATACAGAGTCACATCCATCCGATTATTGAGAGACTAATACAGAATCACATCTATCCCGTTATTGAGAGACTAATACAGAATCACATCTGTCCCGCTATTGAGAGACTAATACAGAATCACATCTATCCCGATATTGAGAGACTAATACAGAATCACATCTATCCCGATATTGAGAGACTAATACAGAATCACATCTATACCGTTATTGAGAGACTAATACAGAATCACATCTATCCCGATATTGAGAGACTAATACAGAATCAAATCTATCCCGTTATTGAGAGACTAATACAGAGACACATGTATCCGGTTATTGAGAGACTAATACAGAATCACATCTGTCCCGTTATTGAGAGACTAATACAGAATCACATCTGTCCCGCAATTGAGAGACTAATACAGAATCACATCTATCCCGAGACTGAGAGACTAATACAGAATCACATCTATCCCGTTATTGAGAGACTAATACAGAATCACATCTATCCCGATATTGAGAGACTAATACAGGATCACATCTATCCCGTAATTGAGAGACTAATACATAATCACATCTATCCCCTTATTGAGAGACTAATACAGAATCACATCTGTCCCGCAATTGAGAGACTAATACAGAATCACATCTATCCCGTTATTGAGAGACTAATACAGAGTCACATCTATCCGCTTATTGAGAGACTAATACAGAATCACATCTATCCCTTTATTGAGAGACTAATACAGAATCACATCTGTCCCGCAATTGAGAGACTAATACAGAATCACATCGATCCCGATATTGAGAGACAAACACAGAATCACATCTATCCCGTTATTGAGAGACTAATACAGAATCACATCTATCCCGTTATTGAGAGACTAATACAGAGTCACATCTATCCGGTTATTGAGAGACTAATACAGAATCACATCTATCCCGTTATTGAGAGACTAATACAGAATCACATCTATCCGGTTATTGAGAGACTAATACAGAATCACATCTATCCCGTGATATTGGGAGACTAATACAGAGTCACATCAATCCCGTGATTGAGAGACTAATACAGAATCACATCTATTCCGTAATTGAGAGACTAATACATAATCACATCTATCCCATTATTGAGAGACTAATACAGAATCACATCAATCCTGTTATTGAGAGACTAATACAGAATCACATCTTTCCCCTTATTGAGAGACTAATACAGAATCACATCTATCCCGTTATTGAGAGACTAATACAGAATCACATCTATCCCGTTATTGAGAGACTAATACAGAATCACATCTCTCCCGTTATTGAGAGACTAATACAGAATCACATCTATCCCATTATTGAGAGACTAATACATAATCACATCTATTCCGTAATTGAGTGACTAATACAGAATCACATCTATCCGATTATTGAGAGACTAATACAGAATCACATCTATCCGGTTATTGAGAGACTAATACAGAATCACATCTATTCCGTAATTGAGAGACTAATACAGAATCACATCTATCCCGTTATTGAGTGACTAATACAGAATCACATCTATCCGGTTATGGAGAGACTAATACAGAATCACATCTACCCGTTTCTTGAGAGACGAATACAGAATCACATCTATCCCGATATTGAGAGACTAATACAGAATCACATCTATCCCGTTATTGAGAGACTAATACAGAATCACATATATCCCGTTATTGAGAGACTAATACAGAATCACATCTATCCCATTTTTGAGAGACTAATACATAATCACATCTATTCCGTAATTGAGTGACTAATACAGAATCACATCTATCCGGTTATTGAGAGACTAATACAGAATCACATCTATCCGGTTATTGAGAGACTAATACAGAATAACATCTATTCCGTAATTGAGAGACTAATACAGAATCACATCTATCCCGTTATTGAGAGACTAATACAGAATCACATCTATCCCGATATTGAGAGACTAAAACAGAATCACACCTATCCCGTTATTGAGAGACTGATACAGAGTCACATCCATCCGATTATTGAGAGACTAATACAGAATCACATCTATCCCGTTATTGAGAGACTAATACAGAATCACATCTGTCCCGCTATTGAGAGACTAATACAGAATCACATCTATCCCGATATTGAGAGACTAATACAGAATCACATCTATCCCGATATTGAGAGACTAATACAGAATCACATCTATACCGTTATTGAGAGACTAATACAGAATCACATCTATCCCGATATTGAGAGACTAATACAGAATCAAATCTATCCCGTTATTGAGAGACTAATACAGAGACACATGTATCCGGTTATTGAGAGACTAATACAGAATCACATCTGTCCCGTTATTGAGAGACTAATACAGAATCACATCTGTCCCGCAATTGAGAGACTAATACAGAATCACATCTATCCCGAGACTGAGAGACTAATACAGAATCACATCTATCCCGTTATTGAGAGACTAATACAGAATCACATCTATCCCGATATTGAGAGACTAATACAGGATCACATCTATCCCGTAATTGAGAGACTAATACATAATCACATCTATCCCCTTATTGAGAGACTAATACAGAATCACATCTGTCCCGCAATTGAGAGACTAATACAGAATCACATCTATCCCGTTATTGAGAGACTAATACAGAGTCACATCTATCCGCTTATTGAGAGACTAATACAGAATCACATCTATCCCTTTATTGAGAGACTAATACAGAATCACATCTGTCCCGCAATTGAGAGACTAATACAGAATCACATCGATCCCGATATTGAGAGACAAACACAGAATCACATCTATCCCGTTATTGAGAGACTAATACAGAATCACATCTATCCCGTTATTGAGAGACTAATACAGAGTCACATCTATCCGGTTATTGAGAGACTAATACAGAATCACATCTATCCCGTTATTGAGAGACTAATACAGAATCACATCTATCCGGTTATTGAGAGACTAATACAGAATCACATCTATCCCGTGATATTGGGAGACTAATACAGAGTCACATCAATCCCGTGATTGAGAGACTAATACAGAATCACATCTATTCCGTAATTGAGAGACTAATACATAATCACATCTATCCCATTATTGAGAGACTAATACAGAATCACATCAATCCTGTTATTGAGAGACTAATACAGAATCACATCTTTCCCCTTATTGAGAGACTAATACAGAATCACATCTATCCCGTTATTGAGAGACTAATACAGAATCACATCTATCCCGTTATTGAGAGACTAATACAGAATCACATCTCTCCCGTTATTGAGAGACTAATACAGAATCACATCTATCCCATTATTGAGAGACTAATACATAATCACATCTATTCCGTAATTGAGTGACTAATACAGAATCACATCTATCCGATTATTGAGAGACTAATACAGAATCACATCTATCCGGTTATTGAGAGACTAATACAGAATCACATCTATTCCGTAATTGAGAGACTAATACAGAATCACATCTATCCCGTTATTGAGTGACTAATACAGAATCACATCTATCCGGTTATGGAGAGACTAATACAGAATCACATCTACCCGTTTCTTGAGAGACGAATACAGAATCACATCTATCCCGATATTGAGAGACTAATACAGAATCACATCTATCCCGTTATTGAGAGACTAATACAGAATCACATATATCCCGTTATTGAGAGACTAATACAGAATCACATCTATCCCATTTTTGAGAGACTAATACATAATCACATCTATTCCGTAATTGAGTGACTAATACAGAATCACATCTATCCGGTTATTGAGAGACTAATACAGAATCACATCTATCCGGTTATTGAGAGACTAATACAGAATAACATCTATTCCGTAATTGAGAGACTAATACAGAATCACATCTATCCCGTTATTGAGTGACTAATACCGAATCACATCTATCCCGTTATTGAGAGACTAATACAGAATCACATCTACCCGTTTCTTGAGATACGAATACAGAATCACATCTATCCCGATATTGAGAGACTAATACAGAATCACATCTATCCCGTTATTGAGAGACTAATACAGAATCACATCTATCACGTTATTGGGAAACTAATACAGAATCACACCTGTCCCGTTATTGAGAGACTAATACAGAATCACATCTATCCCGATATTGAGAGACTAATACAGAATCACATATATCCCGTTACTGAGAGACTAATACAGAATCACATCTATCCCGTTATTGAGAGACTTATACAGAATCACATCTATCCCGATATTGAGAGACTAATACAGAATCACATCTATCCCGTTACTGAGAGACTAATACAGAGTCACATCTATCCGGTTATTGAGAGACTAATACAGAATCACATCTATCCAGTTATTGAGAGACTAATACAGAATCACATCTGTCCCGCTAGTGAGAGACTAATACAGAATCACATCTATCCCGATATTGAGAGACTAATACAGAATCACATCTATCCCGTTATTGAGAGACTAATACAGAATCACATCTATCCCGATATTGAGAGACGAATACAGAATCACATCTATCCCGTTACTGAGAGACTAATACAGAATCACATCTATCCCGTTATTGAGAGACTAATACAGAATCACATCTATCCCGTTATTGAGAGACTAATACAGAATCACATCCATCCCATTATTGAGAGACTAATACATAATCACATCTAACCCGTTACTGAGAGACTAATACAGAATCACATCAATCCAGTGATTGAGAGACTAATACAGAATCACATCTATCCCGTGTTATTGGGAGACTAATACAGAATCACATCAATCCCGTGATTGAGAGATTAATACAGAATCACATCTATCCCGATATTGAGAGACTAATACAGGATCACATCTATCCCGTAATTGAGAGACTAATACATTATCACATCTAATCCCTTATTGAGAGACTAATACAGAATCACATCTGTCCAGCAATTGAGAGACTAATACAGAATCACATCTATCCCATTATTGAGAGACTAATACAGAGTCACATCTATCCGCTTATTGAGAGACTAATACAGAATCACATCTATCCCTTTATTGAGAGACTAATACAGAATCACATCTGTCCCGCTATTGAGAGACTAATACAGAATGACATCTATCCCGATATTGAGAGACTAATACAGAATCACATCTATCCCGTTATTGAGAGACTAATACAGAATCACATCTATCCCGATATTGAGAGACGAATACAGAATCACATCTATCCCGTTACTGAGAGACTAATACAGAATCACATCTATCCCGTTATTGAGAGACTAATACAGAATCACATCTATCCCATTATTGAGAGACTAATACAGAATCACATCTATCCCATTATTGATAGATTAATACATAATCACATCTAACCCGTTATTGAGAGACTAATACAGAATCACATCAATCCAGTGATTGAGAGACTAATACAGAATCACATCTATTCCGTAATTGAGAGACTAATACAGAATCAGATCTATCCCGTTATTGAGTGACTAATACAGAATCACATCTATCCCGTTATTGAGAGACTAATACAGAATCACATCTACCCGTTTCTTGAGAGACGAATACAGAATCACTTCTATCCCGATATTGAGAGACTAATACAGAATCACATCTATCCCGTTATTGAGAGACTAATACAGAATCACATCTATCACGTTATTGGGAAACTAATACAGAATCACACCTGTCCCGTTATTGAGAGACTAATACAGAATCACATCTATCCCGATATTGAGAGACTAATACAGAATCACATATATCCCGTTACTGAGAGACTAATACAGAATCACATCTATCCCGTTATTGAGAGACTTATACAGAATCACATCTATCCCGATATTGAGAGACTAATACAGAATCACATCTATCCCGTTACTGAGAGACTAATACAGAGTCACATCTATCCGGTTATTGAGAGACTAATACAGAATCACATCTATCCAGTTATTGAGAGACTAATACAGAATCACATCTGTCCCGCTAGTGAGAGACTAATACAGAATCACATCTATCCCGATATTGAGAGACTAATACAGAATCACATCTATCCCGTTATTGAGAGACTAATACAGAATCACATCTATCCCGATATTGAGAGACGAATACAGAATCACATCTATCCCGTTACTGAGAGACTAATACAGAATCACATCTATCCCGTTATTGAGAGACTAATACAGAATCACATCTATCCCGTTATTGAGAGACTAATACAGAATCACATCCATCCCATTATTGAGAGACTAATACATAATCACATCTAACCCGTTACTGAGAGACTAATACAGAATCACATCAATCCAGTGATTGAGAGACTAATACAGAATCACATCTATCCCGTGTTATTGGGAGACTAATACAGAATCACATCAATCCCGTGATTGAGAGATTAATACAGAATCACATCTATCCCGATATTGAGAGACTAATACAGGATCACATCTATCCCGTAATTGAGAGACTAATACATTATCACATCTAATCCCTTATTGAGAGACTAATACAGAATCACATCTGTCCAGCAATTGAGAGACTAATACAGAATCACATCTATCCCATTATTGAGAGACTAATACAGAGTCACATCTATCCGCTTATTGAGAGACTAATACAGAATCACATCTATCCCTTTATTGAGAGACTAATACAGAATCACATCTGTCCCGCTATTGAGAGACTAATACAGAATGACATCTATCCCGATATTGAGAGACTAATACAGAATCACATCTATCCCGTTATTGAGAGACTAATACAGAATCACATCTATCCCGATATTGAGAGACGAATACAGAATCACATCTATCCCGTTACTGAGAGACTAATACAGAATCACATCTATCCCGTTATTGAGAGACTAATACAGAATCACATCTATCCCATTATTGAGAGACTAATACAGAATCACATCTATCCCATTATTGATAGATTAATACATAATCACATCTAACCCGTTATTGAGAGACTAATACAGAATCACATCAATCCAGTGATTGAGAGACTAATACAGAATCACATCTATTCCGTAATTGAGAGACTAATACAGAATCAGATCTATCCCGTTATTGAGTGACTAATACAGAATCACATCTATCCCGTTATTGAGAGACTAATACAGAATCACATCTACCCGTTTCTTGAGAGACGAATACAGAATCACTTCTATCCCGATATTGAGAGACTAATACAGAATCACGTCTATCCCGTTATTGAGAGACTAATACAGAATCACATATACCCCGTTATTGAGAGACTAATACAGAATCACATCTATCCCATTATTGAGAGACTAATACATAATCACATCTATTCCGTAATTGAGTGACTAATACAGAATCACATCTATCCGGTTATTGAGAGACTAATACAGAATCACATCTATCCGGTTATTTAGAGACTAATACAGAATAACATCTATTCCGCAATTGAGAGACTAATACAGAATCACATCTATCCCGTTATTGAGTGACTAATACAGAATCACATCTATCCCGTTATTGAGAGATTAATACAGAATCACATCTACCCGTTTCTTGAGAGACGAATACAGAATCACATCTATCCCGATGTTGAGAGATTAATACAGAATCACATCTATCCCGTTATTGAGAGACTAATACAGAATCACATCTATCACTTTATTGGGAAACTAATACAGAATCACACCTGTCCCGTTATTGAGAGACTAATACAGAATCACATCTATCCCGTTATTGAGAGACTAATACAGAATCACATCTATCCCGATATTGAGAGACTAATACAGGATCACATCTATCCCGTAATTGAGAGACTAATACATAATCACATCTATCCCCTTATTGAGAGACTAATACAGAATCACATCTGTCCCGCAATTGAGAGACTAATACAGAATCACATCTATCCCGTTATTGAGAGACGAATACAGAGTCACATCTATCCGCTTATTGAGAGACTAATACAGAATCACATATATCCCGTTACTGAGAGACTAATACAGAATCACATCTATCCCGTTATTGAGAGACTTATACAGAATCACATCTATCCCGATATTGAGAGACTAATACAGAATCACATCTATCCCGTTATTGAGAGACTAATACAGAGTCACATCTATCCGGTTATTGAGAGACTAATACAGAATCACATCTATCCAGTTATTGAGAGACTAATACAGAATCACATCTGTCCCGCTAGTGAGAGACTAATACAGAATCACATCTATCCCGATATTGAGAGACGAATACAGAATCACATCTATCCCGTTATTGAGAGACTAATACAGAATCACATCTATCCCGATATTGAGAGACGAATACAGAATCACATCTATCCCGTTACTGAGAGACTAATACAGAATCACATCTATCCCGTTATTGAGAGACTAATACAGAATCACATCTATCCCGTTATTGAGAGACTAATACAGAATCACATCTATCCCATTATTGAGAGAGTAATACATAATCACATCTAACCCGTTATTGAGAGACTAATACAGAATCACATCAATCCAGTGATTGAGAGACTAATACAGAATCACATCTATCCCGTGTTATTGGGAGACTAATACAGAATCACATCAATCCCGTGATTGAGAGACTAATACAGAATCACATCTATCCCGATATTGAGAGACTAATACAGGATCACATCTATCCCGTAATTGAGAGACTAATACATTATCACATCTATTCCCTTATTGAGAGACTAATACAGAATCACATCTGTCCAGCAATTGAGAGACTAATACAGAATCACATCTATCCCATTATTGAGAGACTAATACAGAGTCACATCTATCCGCTTATTGAGAGACTAATACAGAATCACATCTATCCCTTTATTGAGAGACTAATACAGAAACACATCTGTCCCGCTATTGAGAGACTAATTCAGAATGACATCTATCCCGATATTGAGAGACTAATACAGAATCACATCTATCCCGTTATTGAGAGACTAATACAGAATCACATCTATCCCGATATTGAGAGACGAATACAGAATCACATCTATCCCGTTACTGAGAGACTAATACAGAATCACATCTATCCCGTTATTGAGAGACTAATACAGAATCACATCTATCCCGTTATTGAGAGACTAATACAGAATCACATCTATCCCATTATTGCGAGACTAATACATAATCACATCTAACCCGTTATTGAGATACTAATACAGAATCACATCAATCCAGTGATTGAGAGACTAATACAGAATCACATCTATTCCGTAATTGAGAGACTAATACAGAATCACATCTATCCCGTTATTGAGTGACTAATACAGAATCACATCTATCCAGTTATTGAGAGACTAATACAGAATCACATTCACCCGTTTCTTGAGAGACGAATACAGAATCACTTCTATCCCGATATTGAGAGACTAATACAGAATCACGTCTATCCCGTTATTGAGAGACTAATACAGAATCACATATACCCCGTTATTGAGAGACTAATACAGAATCACATCTATCCCATTATTGAGAGACTAATACATAATCACATCTATTCCGTAATTGAGTGACTAATACAGAATCACATCTATCCGGTTATTGAGAGACTAATACAGAATCACATCTATCCGGTTATTTAGAGACTCATACAGAATAACATCTATTCCGCAATTGAGAGACTAATACAGAATCACATCTATCCCGTTATTGAGTGACTAATACAGAATCACATCTATCGCGTTATTGAGAGATTAATACAGAATCACATCTAACCGTTTCTTGAGAGACGAATACAGAATCACATCTTTCCCGATATTGAGAGATTAATACAGAATCACATCTATCCCGTTATTGAGAGACTAATACAGAATCACATCTATCACGTTATTGGGAAACTAATACAGAATCACACCTGTCCCGTTATTGAGAGACTAATACAGAATCACATCTATCCCGTTATTGAGAGACTAAAACAGAATCACATCTATCCCGATATTGAGAGACTAATACAGGATCACATCTATCCCGTAATTGAGAGACTAATACATAATCACATCTATCCCCTTATTGAGAGACTAATACAGAATCACATCTATCCCATTATTGAGAGAGTAATACATAATCACATCTAACCCGTTATTGAGAGACTAATACAGAATCACATCAATCCAGTGATTGAGAGACTAATACAGAATCACATCTATCCCGTGTTATTGGGAGACTAATACAGAATCACATCAATCCCGTGATTGAGAGACTAATACAGAATCACATCTATCCCGATATTGAGAGACTAATACAGGATCACATCTATCCCGTAATTGAGAGACTAATACATTATCACATCTATTCCCTTATTGAGAGACTAATACAGAATCACATCTGTCCAGCAATTGAGAGACTAATACAGAATCACATCTATCCCATTATTGAGAGACTAATACAGAGTCACATCTATCCGCTTATTGAGAGACTAATACAGAATCACATCTATCCCTTTATTGAGAGACTAATACAGAAACACATCTGTCCCGCTATTGAGAGACTAATTCAGAATGACATCTATCCCGATATTGAGAGACTAATACAGAATCACATCTATCCCGTTATTGAGAGACTAATACAGAATCACATCTATCCCGATATTGAGAGACGAATACAGAATCACATCTATCCCGTTACTGAGAGACTAATACAGAATCACATCTATCCCGTTATTGAGAGACTAATACAGAATCACATCTATCCCGTTATTGAGAGACTAATACAGAATCACATCTATCCCATTATTGCGAGACTAATACATAATCACATCTAACCCGTTATTGAGAGACTAATACAGAATCACATCAATCCAGTGATTGAGAGACTAATACAGAATCACATCTATTCCGTAATTGAGAGACTAATACAGAATCACATCTATCCCGTTATTGAGTGACTAATACAGAATCACATCTATCCAGTTATTGAGAGACTAATACAGAATCACATTCACCCGTTTCTTGAGAGACGAATACAGAATCACTTCTATCCCGATATTGAGAGACTAATACAGAATCACGTCTATCCCGTTATTGAGAGACTAATACAGAATCACATATACCCCGTTATTGAGAGACTAATACAGAATCACATCTATCCCATTATTGAGAGACTAATACATAATCACATCTATTCCGTAATTGAGTGACTAATACAGAATCACATCTATCCGGTTATTGAGAGACTAATACAGAATCACATCTATCCGGTTATTTAGAGACTCATACAGAATAACATCTATTCCGCAATTGAGAGACTAATACAGAATCACATCTATCCCGTTATTGAGTGACTAATACAGAATCACATCTATCCCGTTATTGAGAGATTAATACAGAATCACATCTAACCGTTTCTTGAGAGACGAATACAGAATCACATCTTTCCCGATATTGAGAGATTAATACAGAATCACATCTATCCCGTTATTGAGAGACTAATACAGAATCACATCTATCACGTTATTGGGAAACTAATACAGAATCACACCTGTCCCGTTATTGAGAGACTAATACAGAATCACATCTATCCCGTTATTGAGAGACTAAAACAGAATCACATCTATCCCGATATTGAGAGACTAATACAGGATCACATCTATCCCGTAATTGAGAGACTAATACATAATCACATCTATCCCCTTATTGAGAGACTAATACAGAATCACATCTGTCCCGCAATTGAGAGACTAATACAGAATCACATCTATCCCGTTATTGAGAGAGGAATACAGAGTCACATCTATCCGCTTATTGAGAGACTAATACAGAATCACATCTCTCCCTTTATTGAGAGACGAATACAGAATCACATCTGTCCCGCTATTGAGAGACTAATACAGAATCACATCTATCCCGATATTGAGAGACTAATACAGAATCACATCTATCCCGTTATGGAGAGACTAATACAGAATCACATCTATCCCGATATTGAGAGACGAATACAGAATCACATCTATCCCGTTACTGAGAAACTAATACAGAATCACATCTATCCCGTTATTGAGAGACTAATACAGAATCACATCTATCCCGTTATTGAGAGACTAATACAGAATCACATCTATTCCATTATTGAGAGACGAATACATAATCACATCTAACCCGTTATTGAGAGACTAATACAGAATCACATCAATCCAGTGATTGAGAGACTAATACAGAATCACATCTATCCGGTTATTGAGAGACTAATACAGAATCACATCTATCCCGTGTTATTGGGAGACTAATACAGAATCACATCAATCCCGTGATTGAGAGACTAATACAGAATCACATCTATTCCGTAATTGAGAGACTAATACAGAATCACATCTATCCCGTTATTGAGTGACTAATACAGAATCACATGTATCCCGTTATTGAGAGACTAATACAGAATCACATCTACCCGTTTCTTGAGAGACGAATACAGAATCACTTCTATCCCGATATTCAGAGACTAATACAGAATCACGTCTATCCCGTTATTGAGAGACTAATACAGAATCACATATATCCCTTTATTGAGAGACTAATACAGAATCACATCTATCCCATTATTGAGAGACTGATACATAATCACATCTATTCCGTAATTGAGTGACTATTACAGAATCACATCTATCCGGTTATTGAGAGACTAATACAGAATCACATCTATCCGGTTATTTAGAGACTAATACAGGATAACATCTATTCCGCAATTGAGAGACTAATACAGAATCACATCTATCCCGTTATTGAGTGACTAATACAGAATCACATCTATCCCGATATTGAGAGATTAATACAGAATCACATCTATCCCGTTATTGAGAGACTAATACAGAATCACATCTATCACGTTATTGGGAAACTAATACAGAATCACACCTGTCCCGTTATTGAGAGACTAATACAGAATCACATCTATCCCGATATTGAGTGACTAATACAGAATCACATACATCCCGTTACTGAGAGACTAATACAGAATCACATCTAACCCGTTATTGAGAGACTTATACAGAATCACATCTATCCCGATATTGAGAGACTAATACAGAATCACATCTATCCCATTATTGAGAGACTAATACAGAGTCACATCTATCCGGTTATTGAGAGACTAATACAGAATCACATCTATCCCGTTATTGAGAGACTAATACAGAATCACATCTATCTGGTTATTGAGAGACTAATACAGAATCACATCTATCCCGTGTTATTGGGAGACTAATACAGGATCACATCAATCCCGTGATTGAGAGACTAATACAGAATCACATCTATTCCGTAATTGAGAGACTAATATATAATCACATCTATCCCATTATTGAGAGACTAATACAGAATCACATCAATCCTGATATTGAGAGACGAATACAGAATCACATCTATCCCATTACTGAGAGACTAATACAGAATCACATCTATCCCGTTATTGAGAGACTAATACAGAATGACATCTATCACGTTATTGAGAGACTAATACAGAATCACATCTATCCCGTTATTGAGAGACTAATACAGAATCACATCTATCCCATTATTGACAGAATAATACATAATCACATCTATTCCGTAATTGAGTGACTAATACAGAATCACATCTATCCGGTTATTGAGAGACTAATACAGAATCACATCTATCCGGTTATTGAGAGACTAATACAGAATCACATCTATTCCGTAATTGAGAGACTAATACAGAATCACATCTATCCCGTTATTGAGTGACTAATACAGAATCACTTCTATCCCGTTATTGAGAGACTAATACAGAATCACATCTACCCGTTTCTTGAGAGACGAATACAGAATCACATCTATCCCGATATTGAGAGACTAATACAGAATCACATCTATCCCGTTATTGAGAGACTTATACAGAATCACATCTATCCCGATATTGAGAGACTAATACAGAATCACATCTATCCCGTTATTGAGAGACTAATACAGAGTCACATCTATCCGGTTATTGAGAGACTAATACAGAATCACATCTATCCCGTTATTGAGAGACTAATACAGAATCACATCTATCCGGTTATTGAGAGACTAATACAGAATCACATCTATCCCGTGTTATTGGGAGACTAATACAGAATCACATCAATCCCGTGATTGAGAGACTAATACAGAATCACATCTATTCCGTAATTGAGAGACTAATATATAATCACATCTATCCCATTATTGAGAGACTAATACAGAATCACATCAATCCTGATATTGAGAGACGAATACAGAATCACATCTATCCCATTACTGAGAGACTAATACAGAAACACATCTATCCCGTTATTGAGAGACTAATACAGAATGACATCTATCCCGTTATTGAGAGACTAATACAGAATGACATCTATCCCGTTATTGAGAGACTAATACAGAATCACATCTATCCCATTATTGACAGAATAATACATAATCACATCTATTCCGTAATTGAGTGACTAATACAGAATCACATCTATCCGGTTATTGAGAGACTAATACAGAATCACATCTATCCGGTTATTGAGAGACTAATACAGAATCACATCTATTCCGTAATTGAGAGACTAATACAGAATCACATCTATCCCGTTATTGAGTGACTAATACAGAATCACATCTATCCCGTTATTGAGAGACTAATACAGAATCACATATATCCCATTATTGAGAGACTAATACAGAATCACATCTATTCCGTAATTCAGTCACTAATACAGAATCACATCTATCCGGTTATTGAGAGACTAATACAGAATCACATCTATCCGGTTATTGAGAGGCTAATACAGAATAACATCTATTCCGTAATTGAGAGACTAATACAGAATCACATCTATCCCGTTATTGAGAGACTAATACAGAATCACATCTGTCCCGCAATTGAGGGACTAATACAGAATCACATCTATCCCGAAATTGAGAGACTAATACAGAATCACTTCTATCCCGTAATTGAGAGACTAATATAGAATCACATCTATCCCGTTATTGAGAGTCTAATACAGAATCACATCTGTCCCGTTATTGAGGGACTAATACAGAATCACATCTATCCCATTATTGAGAGACCAATACATAATCACATCTATCCCGTTATTGAGAGACTAATACATAATCACATCTGTCCCGTTATTGAGAGACTAATACATAATCACATCTATCCCGCTATTGAGAGACTAATACAGAATCACATCTATCCCGATATTGAGAGACTAATACAGAACCACATCTATCCCGTTATTGAGAGACTAATACAGAGACACATGTATCCGGTTATTGAGAGACTAATACAGAATCACATCTATCCCGTTATTGAGAGACTAATACAGAATCACATCTGTCCCGCAATTGAGAGACTAATACAGAATCACATCTATCCCGATATTGAGAGACTAATACAGAATCACTTCTATCCCGTAATTGAGAGACTAATACAGAATCACATCTATCCCCTTATTGAGAGACTAATACAGAATCACATCTATTCCGTAATTGAGAGACGAATACAGAATCACATCTATCCCATTATTGAGAGACTAATACAGAATCACATCTATACCGTTATTGAGAGACTAATACAGAATCACATCTATCCCATTATTGAGAAACTAATACAAAATCGCATCTATCCGGTTATTGAGAGACTAATACAGAATCACATCTATTCTGTAATTGAGAGACTAATACAGAATCACATCTGTCCCGTTATTGAGAGACTAATACAGAATCACATCTATCCCGTTATTGAGAGACTAATACAGAATCACATCTATCCCGTTATTGAGAGACTAATACAGAATCACATCTATCCCGGGTTATTGAGAGACTAATACTGAATCACATCTATCCCGTTATTGAGAGACTTATACAGAATCACATCTATTCCGTAATTGAGAGACTAATACAGAATCACATCTAGCCCGGGTTATTGATAGACTAATACATAATCACATCTATCCCGTTATTGAGAGTCTAATACAGAATCACATCTGTCCCGTTATTGAGAGACTAATACAGAATCACATCTATCCCATTATTGAGAGACCAATACATAATCACATCTATCCCGTTATTGAGAGACTAATACATAATCACATCTATCCCGTTATTGAGAGACTAATACATAATCACATCTATCCCGTAATTGAGTGACTACTACAGAGTCACATCTATCCCGTTATTGAGAGACTAATACAGAATCACATCTATCCCATTATTGAGAGACTAATACAGAATCACATCTATTCCGTAATTGAGAGACTAATACAGAATCACATCAACCCCATTATCGAGAGAATAATACAGAATCACATCTGTACCGTTATTCAGAAACTAATACAGAATCACATCTATCCCGTTATTGAGAGACTAATACAAAATCACATCTATCCGGTTATTGAGAGACGAATACAGAATCACATCTATTCTGTAATTGAGAGACTAATACAGAATCACATCTATCCCGTTATTGAGAGACTAATACAGAATCACATCTATCCCGTTATTGAGAGACTAATACAGAATCACATCTAACCGTTTCATGAGAGACGAATACAGAATCACATCAATCCCGATATTGAGAGACTAATACAAAATCACATCTATCCCGTTATTGAGAGACTAATACAGAATCACATCTATCCCGTTATTGGGAAACGAATACAGAATCACATCTGTCCCATTATTCAGAGACTAATACAGAATCACATCTATCCCGATATTGAGAGACTAATACAGAATCACATCTATCCCGTTATTGAGAGACTAATACAGAATCACATCTATCCCGTTATTGAGAGACTAATACAGAGTCACATCTATCCCATTATTGAGAGACTAATACATAATCACATCTATTCCGTAATTGAGTGACTAATACAGAATCACATCTATCCCGTTATTGAGAGACTAATACAGAATCACATCTATCCCGGGTTATTGAGAGACGAATACTGAATCACATCTATCCCGTTTTTGAGAGACTTATACGGAATCACATCTATCCCGTTATTGAGAGACTAATACAGAATCACATCTATCCCATTATTGAGAGACTAATACATAATCACATCTATTCCGTAATTGAGTGACTAATACAGAATCACATCTATCCCGTTATTGAGAGACTAATACAGAATCACATCTATCCCGGGTTATTGAGAGACTAATACTGAATCACATATATCCCGTTTTTGAGAGACTTATACGGAATCACATCTATTCCGTAATTGAGAGACTAATACAGAATCACATCTAGCCCGGGTTATTGAGAGACTAATACATAATCACATCTATCCCGTTATTGAGAGTCTAATACAGAATCACATCTGTCCCGTTATTGAGAGACTAATCCAGAATCACATCTATCCCATTATTGACAGACTAATACAGAATGATATCTATCCGTTTCTTGAGAGACGAATACAGAATCACATCTATCCCATTATTGAGAGCCTAATACAGAATCACATCTATCCTGTTACTTTGAGACTAATACAGAATCACATCTATCCCGTTATTGAGAGACTCATACAGAATCACATCTATCCCGATATTGAGAGACTAATACAGAATCACATCTATCCTGTTACTTTGAAACTAATACAGAATCACATCTGTCCCGTTATTGAGAGACTAATACAGAATCACATCTATCCCGATATTGAGAGACTAATACAGAATCACATCTATCCTGTTACTTTGAGACTAATACAGAATCACATCTATCCCGTTATTGAGAGACTAATACAGAATCACTTCTATCCCGTAATTGAGAGACTAATACAGAATCACATCTATCCCCTTATTGAGAGACTAATACAGAATCACATCTATTCCGTAATTGAGAGACGAATACAGAATCACATCTATCCCATTATTGAGAGACTAATACAGAATCACATCTATACCGTTATTGAGAGACTAATACAGAATCACATCTATCCCATTATTGAGAAACTAATACAAAATCGCATCTATCCGGTTATTGAGAGACTAATACAGAATCACATCTATTCTGTAATTGAGAGACTAATACAGAATCACATCTATCCCGTTATTGAGAGACTAATACAGAATTACATCTATCCCGTTATTGAGAGACTAATACAGAATCACATCTATCCCGTTATTGAGAGACTAATACAGAATCACATCTATCCCGGGTTATTGAGAGACTAATACTGAATCACATCTATCCCGTTATTGAGAGACTTATACAGAATCACATCTATTCCGTAATTGAGAGACTAATACAGAATCACATCTAGCCCGGGTTATTGATAGACTAATACATAATCACATCTATCCCGTTATTGAGAGTCTAATACAGAATCACATCTGTCCCGTTATTGAGAGACTAATACAGAATCCCATCTATCCCATTATTGAGAGACCAATACATAATCACATCTATCCCGTTATTGAGAGACTAATACATAATCACATCTATCCCGTTATTGAGAGACTAATACATAATCACATCTATCCCGTAATTGAGTGACTACTACAGAGTCACATCTATCCCGTTATTGAGAGACTAATACAGAATCACATCTATCCCATTATTGAGAGACTAATACAGAATCACATCTATTCCGTAATTGAGAGACTAATACAGAATCACATCAACCCCATTATCGAGAGAATAATACAGAATCACATCTGTACCGTTATTCAGAAACTAATACAGAATCACATCTATCCCGTTATTGAGAGACTAATACAAAATCACATCTATCCGGTTATTGAGAGACGAATACAGAATCACATCTATTCTGTAATTGAGAGACTAATACTGAATCACATCTATCCCGTTATTGAGAGACTAATACAGAATCACATCTATCCCGTTATTGAGAGACTAATACAGAATCACATCTAACCGTTTCATGAGAGACGAATACAGAATCACATCAATCCCGATATTGAGAGACTAATACAAAATCACATCTATCCCGTTATTGAGAGACTAATACAGAATCACATCTATCCCGTTATTGGGAAACGAATACAGAATCACATCTGTCCCATTATTGAGAGACTAATACAGAATCACATCTCTCCCGATATTGAGAGACTAATACAGAATCACATCTATCCCGTTATTGAGAGACTAATACAGAATCACATCTATCCCGTTATTGAGAGACTAATACAGAGTCACATCTATCCCATTATTGAGAGACTAATACATAATCACATCTATTCCGTAATTGAGTGACTAATACAGAATCACATCTATCCCGTTATTGAGAGACTAATACAGAATCACATCTATCCCGGGTTATTGAGAGACTAATACTGAATCACATCTATCCCGTTTTTGAGAGACTTATACGGAATCACATCTATCCCGTTATTGAGAGACTAATACAGAATCACATCTATCCCATTATTGAGAGACTAATACATAATCACATCTATTCCGTAATTGAGTGACTAATACAGAATCACATCTATCCCGTTATTGAGAGACTAATACAGAATCACATCTATCCCGGGTTATTGAGAGACTAATACTGAATCACATCTATCCCGTTTTTGAGAGACTTATACGGAATCACATCTATTCCGTAATTGAGAGACTAATACAGAATCACATCTAGCCCGGGTTATTGAGAGACTAATACATAATCACATCTATCCCGTTATTGAGAGTCTAATACAGAATCACATCTGTCCCGTTATTGAGAGACTAATCCAGAATCACATCTATCCCATTATTGACAGACTAATACAGAATCATATCTATCCGTTTCTTGAGAGACGAATACAGAATCACATCTATCCCATTATTGAGAGCCTAATACAGAATCACATCTATCCTGTTACTTTGAGACTAATACAGAATCACATCTATCCCGTTATTGAGAGACTCATACAGAATCACATCTATCCCGATATTGAGAGACTAATACAGAATCACATCTATCCTGTTACTTTGAGACTAATACAGAATCACATCTGTCCCGTTATTGAGAGACTAATACAGAATCACATCTATCCCGATATTGAGAGACTAATACAGAATCACATCTATCCTGTTACTTTGAGACTAATACAGAATCACATCTATCCCGTTATTGAGAGACTAATACAGAATCACATCTATCCCGTTATTGAGAGACTAATACAGAGTCACATCTATCCGGTTATTGAGAGATTAATACAGAATCACATCTATCCCGTTATTGAGAGACTAATACAGAATCACATCTGTCCCCCTATTGAGAGACTAATACAGAATCACATCTATCCCGATATTGAGAGACTAATACAGAATCACATCTATCCCGTTATTGAGAGACTAATACAGAATCACATCTATCCCGATATTGAGAGACTAATACAGAATCACATCTATCCCGTTACTGAGAGACTAATACAGAATCACATCTATCCCGTTATTGAGAGACTAATACAGAATCACATCTATCCCAATATTGAGAGACTAATACAGAATCACATCCATCCCGTTATTGAGAAACTAATACAGAATCACATCTATCCCTATATTGAGAGACTAATACAGAATCACATCTATCCCGTTACTGAGAGACTAATACAGAATCACATCTATCCCGTTATTGAGGGACTAATACAAAATCACATCTATCCCGTTATTGAGAGACTAATACAGAATCACATCTATCCCGATATTGAGAGACTAATACAGAATCACATCTATCCCGTTACTGAGAGACTAATACAGAATCACATCTATCCCGTTATTGAGGGACTAATACAAAATCACATCTATCCCGTTATTGAGAGACTAATACAGAATCACATCTATCCCGTTATTGAGAGTCTAATACAGAATCACCTCTGTCCCGTTATTGAGTGACTAATACAGAATCACATCTATCACATTATTGAGAGACTAATACATAATCACATCTATCCCGTTATTGAGAGACTAATACATAATCACATCTATCCCGTTATTGAGAGACTAATACATAATCACATCTATCCCGTTATTGAGAGTCTAATACAGAATCACATCTGTCCCGTTATTGAGAGACTAATACAGAATCACATCTATCCCGTTATTGAGAGACTAATACAGAATCACATCTATTCCGTAATTGAGAGACGAATACAGAATCACATCTATCCCGTTATTGATAGTCTAATACAGAATCACATCTGTCCCGTTATTGAGAGACTAATACAGAATCACATCTATCCCGATATTGAGAGACTAATACACAATCACATCTATCCCGTTACTGACAGACTAATACAGAATCACATCTATCCCGTTACTGAGAGACTAATACAGAATCGCATCTATCCCGATATTGAGAGACTAATACAGAATCACATCTATCCTGTTACTTTGAGACTAATACAGAATCACATCTGTCCCGTTATTGAGAGACTAATACAGAATCACATCTATCCCGATATTGAGAGACTAATACAGAATCACATCTATCCTGTTACTTTGAGACTAATACAGAATCACATCTATCCCGTTATTGAGAGACTAATACAGAATCACATCTATCCCGTTATTGAGAGACTAATACAGAGTCACATCTATCCGGTTATTGAGAGATTAATACAGAATCACATCTATCCCGTTATTGAGAGACTAATACAGAATCACATCTGTCCCCCTATTGAGAGACTAATACAGAATCACATCTATCCCGATATTGAGAGACTAATACAGAATCACATCTATCCCGTTATTGAGAGACTAATACAGAATCACATCTATCCCGATATTGAGAGACTAATACAGAATCACATCTATCCCGTTACTGAGAGACTAATACAGAATCACATCTATCCCGTTATTGAGAGACTAATACAGAATCACATCTATCCCAATATTGAGAGACTAATACAGAATCACATCCATCCCGTTATTGAGAAACTAATACAGAATCACATCTATCCCTATATTGAGAGACTAATACAGAATCACATCTATCCCGTTACTGAGAGACTAATACAGAATCACATCTATCCCGTTATTGAGGGACTAATACAAAATCACATCTATCCCGTTATTGAGAGACTAATACAGAATCACATCTATCCCGATATTGAGAGACTAATACAGAATCACATCTATCCCGTTACTGAGAGACTAATACAGAATCACATCTATCCCGTTATTGAGGGACTAATACAAAATCACATCTATCCCGTTATTGAGAGACTAATACAGAATCACATCTATCCCGTTATTGAGAGACTAATACAGAATCACATCTATCCCGGGTTATTGAGAGATTAATACATAATCACATCTATCCCGTTATTGAGAGTCTAATACAGAATCACCTCTGTCCCGTTATTGAGAGACTAATACAGAATCACATCTATCCCGTTATTGAGAGACTAATACAGAATCACATCTATTCCGTAATTGAGAGACTAATACAGAATCACATCTATCCCGTTATTGAGAGACTAATACAGAATCACATCTATCCCGGGTTATTGAGAGATTAATACATAATCACATCTATCCCGTTATTGAGAGTCTAATACAGAATCACCTCTGTCCCGTTATTGAGAGACTAATACAGAATCACATCTATCACATTATTGAGAGACTAATACATAATCACATCTATCCCGTTATTGAGAGACTAATACATAATCACATCTATCCCGTTATTGAGAGACTAACACATCATCACATCTATCCCGTTATTGAGAGTCTAATACAGAATCACATCTGTCCCGTTATTGAGAGACTAATACAGAATCACATCTATCCCGTTATTGAGAGACTAATACAGAATCACATCTATTCCGTAATTGAGAGACGAATACAGAATCACATCTATCCCGTTATTGAGAGTCTAATACAGAATCACATCTGTCCCGTTATTGAGAGACTAATACAGAATCACATCTATCCCGATATTGAGAGACTAATACACAATCACATCTATCCCGTTACTGACAGACTAATACAGAATCACATCTATCCCGTTACTGAGAGACTAATACAGAATCGCATCTATCCCGTTATTGAGAGACTAATACAGAATCACATCTATCCCGTTATTGAGAGACTAATACAGAATCACATCTTTCCCGTTATTGAGAGACTAATACAGAATCACATCTATCCTGTTATTGAGAGACTAATACAGAATCACATCTATCCCGTTATTGAGAGACTCATACAGAATCACATCTATCCCGATATTGAGAGACTAATACAGAATCACATCTATCCTGTTACTTTGAGACTAATACAGAATCACATCTGTCCCGTTATTGAGAGACTAATACAGAATCACATCTATCCCGATATTGAGAGACTAATACAGAATCACATCTATCCTGTTACTTTGAGACTAATACAGAATCACATCTATCCCGTTATTGAGAGACTAATACAGAATCACATCTATCCCGTTATTGAGAGACTAATACAGAGTCACATCTATCCGGTTATTGAGAGATTAATACAGAATCACATCTATCCCGTTATTGAGAGACTAATACAGAATCACATCTGTCCCCCTATTGAGAGACTAATACAGAATCACATCTATCCCGATATTGAGAGACTAATACAGAATCACATCTATCCCGTTATTGAGAGACTAATACAGAATCACATCTATCCCGATATTGAGAGACTAATACAGAATCACATCTATCCCGTTACTGAGAGACTAATACAGAATCACATCTATCCCGTTATTGAGAGACTAATACAGAATCACATCTATCCCAATATTGAGAGACTAATACAGAATCACATCCATCCCGTTATTGAGAAACTAATACAGAATCACATCTATCCCTATATTGAGAGACTAATACAGAATCACATCTATCCCGTTACTGAGAGACTAATACAGAATCACATCTATCCCGTTATTGAGGGACTAATACAAAATCACATCTATCCCGTTATTGAGAGACTAATACAGAATCACATCTATCCCGATATTGAGAGACTAATACAGAATCACATCTATCCCGTTACTGAGAGACTAATACAGAATCACATCTATCCCGTTATTGAGGGACTAATACAAAATCACATCTATCCCGTTATTGAGAGACTAATACAGAATCACATCTATCCCGTTATTGAGAGACTAATACAGAATCACATCTATCCCGGGTTATTGAGAGATTAATACATAATCACATCTATCCCGTTATTGAGAGTCTAATACAGAATCACCTCTGTCCCGTTATTGAGAGACTAATACAGAATCACATCTATCCCGTTATTGAGAGACTAATACAGAATCACATCTATTCCGTAATTGAGACACTAATACAGAATCACATCTATCCCGTTATTGAGAGACTAATACAGAATCACATCTATCCCGGGTTATTGAGAGATTAATACATAATCACATCTATCCCGTTATTGAGAGTCTAATACAGAATCACCTCTGTCCCGTTATTGAGTGACTAATACAGAATCACATCTATCACATTATTGAGAGACTAATACATAATCACATCTATCCCGTTATTGAGAGACTAATACATAATCACATCTATCCCGTTATTGAGAGACTAATACATAATCACATCTATCCCGTTATTGAGAGTCTAATACAGAATCACATCTGTCCCGTTATTGAGAGACTAATACAGAATCACATCTATCCCGTTATTGAGAGACTAATACAGAATCACATCTATTCCGTAATTGAGAGACGAATACAGAATCACATCTATCCCGGGTTATTGAGAGATTAATACATAATCACATCTATCCCGTTATTGAGAGTCTAATACAGAATCACCTCTGTCCCGTTATTGAGAGACTAATACAGAATCACATCTATCACATTATTGAGAGACTAATACATAATCACATCTATCCCGTTATTGAGAGACTAATACATAATCACATCTATCCCGTTATTGAGAGACTAACACATCATCACATCTATCCCGTTATTGAGAGTCTAATACAGAATCACATCTGTCCCGTTATTGAGAGACTAATACAGAATCACATCTATCCCGTTATTGAGAGACTAATACAGAATCACATCTATTCCGTAATTGAGAGACGAATACAGAATCACATCTATCCCGTTATTGAGAGTCTAATACAGAATCACATCTGTCCCGTTATTGAGAGACTAATACAGAATCACATCTATCCCGATATTGAGAGACTAATACACAATCACATCTATCCCGTTACTGACAGACTAATACAGAATCACATCTATCCCGTTACTTTGAGACTAATACAGAATCGCATCTATCCCGTTATTGAGAGACTAATACAGAATCACATCTATCCCGTTATTGAGAGACTAATACAGAATCACATCTTTCCCGTTATTGAGAGACTAATACAGAATCACATCTATCCTGTTATTGAGAGACTAATACAGAATCACATCTATCCCGTTATTGAGAGACTCATACAGAATCACATCTATCCCGATATTGAGAGACTAATACAGAATCACATCTATCCTGTTACTTTGAGACTAATACAGAATCACATCTGTCCCGTTATTGAGAGACTAATACAGAATCACATCTATCCCGATATTGAGAGACTAATACAGAATCACATCTATCCTGTTACTTTGAGACTAATACAGAATCACATCTATCCCGTTATTGAGAGACGAATACAGAATCACATCTATCCCGTTATTGAGAGACTAATACAGAGTCACATCTATCCGGTTATTGAGAGATTAATACAGAATCACATCTATCCCGTTATTGAGAGACTAATACAGAATCACATCTGTCCCCCTATTGAGAGACTAATACAGAATCACATCTATCCCGATATTGAGAGACTAATACAGAATCACATCTATCCCGTTATTGAGAGACTAATACAGAATCACATCTATCCCGATATTGAGAGACTAATACAGAATCACATCTATCCCGTTACTGAGAGACTAATACAGAATCACATCTATCCCGTTATTGAGAGACTAATACAGAATCACATCTATCCCAATATTGAGAGACTAATACAGAATCACATCCATCCCGTTATTGAGAAACTAATACAGAATCACATCTATCCCTATATTGAGAGACTAATACAGAATCACATCTATCCCGTTACTGAGAGACTAATACAGAATCACATCTATCCCGTTATTGAGGGACTAATACAAAATCACATCTATCCCGTTATTGAGAGACTAATACAGAATCACATCTATCCCGATATTGAGAGACTAATACAGAATCACATCTATCCCGTTACTGAGAGACTAATACAGAATCACATCTATCCCGTTATTGAGGGACTAATACAAAATCACATCTATCCCGTTATTGAGAGACTAATACAGAATCACATCTATCCCGTTATTGAGAGACTAATACAGAATCACATCTATCCCGGGTTATTGAGAGATTAATACATAATCACATCTATCCCGTTATTGAGAGTCTAATACAGAATCACCTCTGTCCCGTTATTGAGAGACTAATACAGAATCACATCTATCCCGTTATTGAGAGACTAATACAGAATCACATCTATTCCGTAATTGAGACACTAATACAGAATCACATCTATCCCGTTATTGAGAGACTAATACAGAATCACATCTATCCCGGGTTATTGAGAGATTAATACATAATCACATCTATCCCGTTATTGAGAGTCTAATACAGAATCACCTCTGTCCCGTTATTGAGTGACTAATACAGAATCACATCTATCACATTATTGAGAGACTAATACATAATCACATCTATCCCGTTATTGAGAGACTAATACATAATCACATCTATCCCGTTATTGAGAGACTAATACATAATCACATCTATCCCGTTATTGAGAGTCTAATACAGAATCACATCTGTCCCGTTATTGAGAGACTAATACAGAATCACATCTATCCCGTTATTGAGAGACTAATACAGAATCACATCTATTCCGTAATTGAGAGACGAATACAGAATCACATCTATCCCGTTATTGAGAGTCTAATACAGAATCACATCTGTCCCGTTATTGAGAGACTAATACAGAATCACATCTATCCCGATATTGAGAGACTAATACACAATCACATCTATCCCGTTACTGACAGACTAATACAGAATCACATCTATCCCGTTACTGAGAGACTAATACAGAATCGCATCTATCCCGTTATTGAGAGACTAATACAGAATCACATCTATCCCGTTATTGAGAGACTAATACAGAATCACACCTATCCCGTTATTGAGAGTCTAATACAGAATCACATCTTTCCCGTTATTGAGAGACTAATACAGAATCACATCTATCCTGTTATTGAGAGACTAATACAGAATCACATCTATCCCGTTATTGAGAGTCTAATACAGAATCACATCTATCCCGTTATTGAGAGAGTAATACAGAATCACATCTCTCCTGTTATTGAGAAACTTATACAGAATCACATCTGTCCCATTATTGAATGTTTGTATGAGAGAAAGTTTGTGTGACAGTGTGTGTGAGATTTTGTGTGTCAGTTTGTGTGAGATTTTGTGTGTCAGTGTGTGTGTCAGTGTGTGTGAGAGAGAGTTTGTGTGTCAGTGTGTGTGTGAGAGAGTTTGTGTGTCAGTGTGTGTTTTGAGAGAGTTTGTGTGTCAATGTGTGTGAAAGTGTTTGTGTGTCAGTGTGTGAGAGAATTTGTGTGTCAGTGTGTGTGAGAGAATTTGTGTGGCAGTGTGTGTGTGAGAAAGTTTGTGTGTCAGTGTTTGTGTGTGAGAGTTTGTGTGTCAGTGTGTGTGAGAGAAAGTTTGTATGTTAGTGTGTGAGAGTTTGTGTGTCAGTGTGTGTGAGAGAGAGTTTGTGTGTGAGAGTTTGTGTGCCAGTGTGTGAGAGAGTTTGTGTGTCAGTGTGTGTGAGAGAGTTTGTGTGTCAGTGTGTGTGTGTGTGTGTGTGTGAGTTTGTGTGTATGTGTGTGAGTTTGTGTGAGAGTTTGTGTGTCAGTGTGTGTTTGCGAAAGTTTGTGTGTCAGTGTGTGTGTCAGAGAGTTTGTGAGAGACAGTTTGAGTGTCAGTGTGTGTGAGAGAGTTTGTGTGTCAGTGTGTGTGTGAGAGAGTTTGTATGTTCGTGTGTGAGAGAATTTGTGTGTCAGTGTGCGAGAGAGATTGTGTGTAAGTATGTGTGTCAGTGAGTGTGAGAGAATTTGTGTGTCAGTGTGTGTGTGAGTTGGTTTGTGTGTCAGTGTGTGTGTGAGAGAGTTTGTATGTTCGTGTGTGAGACAATTTGTGTGTCAGTGTGTGAGAGAGATTGTGTGTAAGTGTGTGTGTCAGTGTGTGTGAGAGAATTTGTGCGTCAGTGTGTGTGTGAGAGGGTTTGTGTGTCAGTGTGTTTGTGAGAGAGTTTGTGTTTCAGTGTGTGTGTGAGAGAGTTTGTGTGTCAGTGTCTGTGTGAGATTTTGTGTCAGTGTGCGTGTGAGAGAGTTTGTGAGAGAGAGTTTGATTGTCAGTGTATGTCTCAGTGTGTGTGTGTGAGAGTTTGTGTGTCAGTGTGTGTGTGAGAGAGGGTTTGTGTGTCAGTGTGAGAGAGAGAGTTTGTAAGAGAGGGTTCGAGTGTCAGTGTGTTTGTGTGAGAGTTTGTGTGTCAGTGTGTGAGAGTTTGTGTGTCAGTGTGTGAAAAAGTTTGTGTGTCAGTGTGTGTGAGCGAGTTTGTTTGTCAGTGTGTGTGAGAGAGAGTTTGTGTGTCAGTGTGTGTGTTTCAGTGTGTGTGAAAAAGTTTGTGTGTCAGTGTGTGTGTGAGAGAGTTTGTGTGTCAGTGTGTGAGAGTTTGTGTGGCAGTGTGTGAGAGAGTTTGTGTGTCAGTGTGTGTGAGAGAGTTTGTGTGTCAGTGTGTGTGTCAGCATGTGTGTGAGAGAGAGTTTGTGTGTCAGTGTTTGTGAGAGTTTGTGTGTCAGTGTGTGTGTCAGTGTGTGTGTGAGAGTTTGTGTGTCAGGGTGTGATTCAGTGTGTGTGAGAGAGAGTTTGTGTGTCAGTG
Organism: Scyliorhinus torazame; assembly: GCF_047496885.1. Taxonomy (NCBI): domain Eukaryota; kingdom Metazoa; phylum Chordata; class Chondrichthyes; order Carcharhiniformes; family Scyliorhinidae; genus Scyliorhinus; species Scyliorhinus torazame. Next base: position 28,799,631 of record NC_092731.1, read on the forward strand.
TGTGAGAAAGTTTGTGTGTCAGTGTGTGAGAGAGCTTGTGTGTCAGTGTGTGTGTGAGAGTTTGTGTGTCAGTGTGCGTGTGAGAGATTGTGTGTCAGTGTGTGTGAGAGTCTGTGTGTCAGTGTGTGTGAGAGTTTGTGTGTCAGTGTGTGTGAGAGAGTTTGTGTGTCAGTGTTTGTGTCAGTGTGTGTATGAGAGAGAGTTTGTGTGACAGTGTGTGTGAGAGTTTGTGTGTCAGTGTGTGAGAGAGAGTTTGTGTGTCAGTGTGCGTGTGAGAACGTTTGTGTGTCAGTGTGTGAGAGAGCTTGTGTGTCGGTGTGTGTGAGAGAGTTTGTGTGTCAGTGTGTGTGAGAGTTTGTGTGTCAGTGTGTGTGTGTGAGTTTATGTGTCAGTGTGCGTGTGAGAGAGTTTGTGAGAGAGAGTTTGATTGTCAGTGTGTGTCTCAGTGTGTGTGTGCGAGAGTTTGTGTGTCAGTGTGTGTGTGTGAGAGAGGGTTTGTGTGTCAGTGTGAGAGAGAGAGTTTGTAAGAGAGGGTTTGAGTGTCAGTGTGTTTGTGTGAGAGTTTGTGTGTCAGTGTGTGAGAGTTTGTGTGGCAGTGTGTGAGAGAGTTTGTGTGTCAGTGTGTGTGAGAGAGTTTGTTTGTCAGTGTGTGTGAGAGAGAGTTTGTGTGTCAGTGTGTGTGTTTCAGTGTGTGAAAAAGTTTGTGTGTCAGTGTGTGTGTGAGAGAGTTTGTGTGTCAGTGTGTGAGAGTTTGTGTGGCAGTGTGTGAGAGAGTTTGTGTGTCAGTGTGCGTGTGAGAACGTTTGTGTGTCAGTGTGTGAGAGAGCTTGTGTGTCGGTGTGTGTGAGAGAGTTTGTGTGTCAGTGTGTGTGAGAGTTTGTGTGTCAGTGTGTGTGTGTGAGTTTATGTGTCAGTGTGCGTGTGAGAGAGTTTGTGAGAGAGAGTTTGATTGTCAGTGTGTGTCTCAGTGTGTGTGTGCGAGAGTTTGTGTGTCAGTGTGTGTGTGTGAGAGAGGGTTTGTGTGTCAGTGTGAGAGAGAGAGTTTGTAAGAGAGGGTTTGAGTGTCAGTGTGTTTGTGTGAGAGTTTGAGTGTCAGTGTGTGAGAGTTTGTGTGGCAGTGTGTGAGAGAGTTTGTGTGTCAGTGTGTGTGAGAGAGTTTGTTTGTCAGTGTGTGTGAGAGAGAGTTTGTGTGTCAGTGTGTGTGTTTCAGTGTGTGAAAAAGTTTGTGTGTCAGTGTGTGTGTGAGAGAGTTTGTGTGTCAGTGTGTGAGAGTTTGTGTGGCAGTGTGTGAGAGAGTTTGTGTGTCAGTGTGTGTGAGAGAGTTTGTGTGTCAGTGTGTGTGAGAGAGTTTGTGTGTCAGTGTGTGTGTCAGTATGTGTGTGAGAGAGAGTTTGTGTGTCAGTGTGTGTGAGAGTTTGTGTGTCAGTGTGTGTGTCAGTGTGTGTGTGAGAGTTTGTGTGTCAGGGTGTGTGTCAGTGTGTGTGAGAGAGAGTTTGTGTGTCAGTGTGTGTGTGTGAGAAAGTTTGTGTGTCAGTGTGTGAGAGATCTTGTGTGTCAGTGTGTGTGTGAGAGTTTGTGTGTCAGTGTGTGTGTGAGTAATTGTGTGTCAGTGTGTGTGAGAGTCTGTGTGTCAGTGTGTGTGAGAGTTTGTGTGTCAGTGTGTGTGTGAGAGATTGTGTGTCAGTGTGTGTGAGAGTCTGTGTGTCAGGGTGTGTGAGAGTTTGTGTGTCAGTGTGTGTGAGAGAGTTTGTGTGTCAGTGTTTGTGTCAGTGTGTGTATGAGAGAGAGTTTGTGTGACAGTGTGTGTGAGAGTTTGTGTGTCAGTGTGTGAGAGAGAGTTTGTGTGTCAGTGTGCGTGTGAGAACGTTTGTGTGTCAGTGTGTGAGAGAGCTTGTGTGTCAGTGTGTGTGAGAGTTTGTGTGTCAGTGTGTGTGTGAGAGTTTGTGAGTCAGTGTGTGTGTGTGAGTTTGTGTGTCAGTGTGTGAGAGAGCTTGTGTGTCAGTGTGTGTGTGTGAGTTTGTGTGTCAGTGTGTGTGAGAGAGCTTGTGTGTCAGTGTGTGTGTGAGAGAGCTTGTGTGTCAGTGTGTGAGAGAGTTTGTGTGTCAGTGTGTGTGAGAGTTTGTGTGTCAGTGTGTGTGCGTGAGTTTGTGTGTCAGTGTGTGTGTGAGAGAGTTTGTGTGTCAGTGTGTGTGTGTGTGTCTGGGAGACAGTGTGAGTGAGAGAGTGTGTAAGCGAGTGGGGTGTGTGTTAGAGAGTGCGTGAGAGGGAGTGTGTGTGTGTGAGAGTGAGTTTGAAAGGGAGTGTGTGTTAGAGAGAGAGTGTGTGTGAGAGAGTGAGTTTGAGAGGGAGGGAGTGTGTGTTAGAGAGAGAGTGTGAGAGAGAGGGAGTGTGAGAGAGTTTCAGTGAGTGTGAGAAGTTACCTCAGGCGAAATTGAAAAAAAGACCTCATATTCCTGCATCATTTAATATTTCAGCAATGCAACATAAAGCAGCATTTTAAATGTGGCCAAAAAAAGTAATCAGAAAAGAAACATACATAATCTTTAACTAAGAATTGAAGAAAGCCGACCAACAGAGACCAGATTAACATCCACAACCCTAGCAAGGTAAGCAACATTTGCAAGTATTTCCCTGTGCATATTTGAGATATCTTCGCTGAAATGACAGGTGAATTATTCAGAGCAAGCTTCTTAAATTCCAAAAATGGTAACAGTCTCCCAACATTGTTCAGGCAAGTTCCTCCACTTTTAATCATTATTGAATATAACAGCTACCCTCTGTGCAATTGTTTACAAATAATATTGCATATTTCTGCTGAATAGGAGGAAGGTTTGATAAAGCCCATACCAAACGTTAGCACTTCATATTGATGAATCTCAAATCAGTGCATCCACTTACAGAATTGGGTGTTGGTATCAGTCCTGTTTTTTTTTTCCCTCTCTCGCCTCTTACCTGGGTTCAGGGGCATTGACAACGGGCGTTTTGTAACTCCCGAGATGCTCTATATTCAGAAATTGCTTTATCTAGATTAACAACTCGTCAACCCCCCCCCCCCCGAAAACACTGCTAGATGCCCCCCCTCCACACCCCAAACAGCTTACATTGTCTCTCTGAATTTACTCTATGTCCCTCAACAGTCCCTCACTGCAGCTCCCTCTCTAACTCCCACTTGCATTTAGCAATTTGGTCACCAAAATAAAGCCCCCTGACCCACACTTTTAACACCTCAGGCTGAAAGCAAGATGAGTTATTTCACAGTCCCTCTGTACCCCACTGCCAGCACCCTTCCCCCCCTCCCCCCCCTCCCCCCCCCCCCCCCCCCACCCCCCACCCCGCACCTCCCGTCCTTTGCCAATGATTTTTTTTTCACTGAAAGGGATACAACTATCACCCTTGCAGCTGTTGTGTGCGGACTTCCTGCTCGATGCCAGCCCTGCCAGTGTGGGGGTGATGGCCAGGGCTGGGGATGTATCACTCCAAACTATCACCCAGACAGACACAGACATGCACAGACACACACACACAGACACACACACACAGACACACACACAGACACACACAGCCACACACAGCCACACACACAGACAGACACAGACACATACACAGACACATACACAGACAGACACACACACAGACACATGTACAGACACATACACAGACACACACAGACACATGCACAGATACATACACAGACATACACAGACACACATAAAGATACACACACAGACAGACACACACACAGACACATACACAGACAGACACATATACAGACACATACACAAACACACACACAGACACATGCACAGATACATACACAGACACACATAAAGACACACACACACACAGACACAGGCACGCACAGACACACACACAGCCACATACACAGACACATACACAGACACGCACATACATATACACAGACACATACGCAGACACATACACAGACACGCACATGTCCACAGACACATAGAATCATAGAATTTGCAGTGCAGAAGGAGGCCATTCAGCCCATCAAATCTGCATCGGCTCTTGAAAAGAGCACATGCACAGGCACACAGACGCATACAGAGACACATACACAGGTACATACACAGACACACACATACACAGACACATGCACAGGCACACAGCCACATACACAGACACAGGCACATGCACAGACATACGCAGACACATGCACAGACACATACACACACACTGACACACATACACACGCACACAGAAACAGTCAGGCACACGCGCACTCAGACACATACAATAGACACACACAACAGACAAACAGACACACACACACAACAGACTGACACACAGGCATACAAACAGTGACACAGACAGACATGCACACAGACACACACAAACAGACACACACAACAGACATGCACACAGACACACACAAACAGACACACACAACAGACACGCACACAGACACACACAAACAGACACACACAAACAGACACACACAACAGACATACACACAGACGCACACAGACAGGCATACAAAAATAGACACACACACAGACACAGACAGACATGCACACAGACACACACAACAGGCATACAGTGAGACACAGACAGGCAGACATGTTGACAGACACACAGACAGACACAGAAGCACACAATGGATTACACACAGACAGACATACACACAACAGACACACACACAACAGACACACACAGACAGACAGGCAGACACATTTACAGACACAAACACACACACAGACACAAACAGGGATCCTTTTCTCGTGAAATAAAGATGATTAGATGTTCAATGCTTGAATCCAGGAGCTGGCCCTCTGCCTGGGGGGGGGGGTGCCTTTATTTATCTCAGTGTCCTGGATGTGTGGTAATCACTTCTAACAAAGGGGGTGGTCGGGTGTGTGTGTGTGTGTGGGGGGGGGGGGGGGGGGGGGGGGGCTGAGAACCAAAACGTAGAAGAAAAGAAATACATGAAAAGGAAGAGAAGGAAAATAAAGGGGAAATGAAAAAAACAAAGAGAGAAAAGAGAAGGGGAATGAAGAAAAAAATAATAAAAGGGAGAATGAATAAATCAGATCCAGTTTCTATCGAGGGCTCCCCTGGATTGAGTGCTCTCTCCCTCCCTCTCTCTCTCTCTCTCCCTTTCTCCCTCTCTCTCTCTCTCTTTGAAGTGTTTGAACTTTCTGATGAGTTGTTTTGCTCTGTTGATGCTTCTTGTCTGGTATGGCTAGAGGAGGGGGAGAGGGGGGGGTGGAGAGGAGGAGGAGCGAGGAGGGGAGGAGAGGAGGAGAGGGGAGAGGAGAGAGGAGAGGAGAGGAGGGAGAGGGGGAGAGGAGAGGAGCAAGGAGGAGGGGAGGAGAGGAGAGGGGAGAGGAGAGGAGGGAGAGGGGGAGAGGAGAGGAGGAGAGGTGGTGAGTGGAGGGGAGTGGAGAGGGGAGGGGAGAGGAGAGGAGGGAGGGGGGTGGAGTGGAGGGGAGGGGAGGAGAGGGGAGGGAGAGGAGAGGAGAGGAGGTGGTGAGTGGAGGGGAGTGGAGAGGGGGAGGGGAGAGGGGAGGGGAGGGGGAGGGTAGAGGAGGTGGGAGGGGGAGAGGGAAGGGGAGAGGGGAGGGGAGAGGGAAGGGGTGGGAAGAAAGGAGGGGGAGAGGGGAGAGGAGGGTGGGGAGCGGAGGGGAGCAGGGGAGTGGAGAGGAGAGGGGAGTGGAGGGGAGAGGAGGAAGGGGAGAGGAGGGAGGGGAGGGGAGTGGGGATGGGAGAGGGAGAGGAGGTGTGGAGCGGAGGGGAGCGAGAGAGAGGGGGTGGAGGGGAGGGGAGAGGAGGGGAGGGGGGGAGAGGAGGTGGGGAGCGGAGGTGGGGAGTGGAGAGGAGGGGAAAGGTGAGGGGAGGGGAGTGGAGAGTGGAGGGGGAGGGGAGAGGGGAGGAGGGAAAGGGGAGAGGAGAGGAGGGAGGGAGTGGAGGAGGGGAGGAAAGGGGAGGGGAAAGGAGAGGAGGTGGTGAGTGGAGGGGAGTGGAGAGGGGAGGGAAGAGGGGAGGGGGAGGGTAGAGGGAGTGGGAAGTGGAGGGGAGAGGAGAGGGGAGGGAAGAGGGAAGGGGAGGAAAGAAAGGAGGGGGAGAGGGAGAGGAGGTGGGGGAGCGGAGGGGAGCAGGGAGAGAAGGGGTGGAGGGAAAGGGGAGGGGAGTGGAGGGGAGAGGAGAGGAGATGAGGAGTGGGGAGGAGGGGAGAGAGGGAGAGTAGAGGAGGGGCGGGGAGAAGGGGAATGAGAGCCGTGCTGGTGAACTCTTCCACATCTCCGTCTATTAACATTGGGGAAGGACTAACCCCAGGAGCAATTCTCTATCTGGTTGTTGTAGGATCCGCGGCAACAAGGTGGCGAGTCTTTAACAAAACCCCAGGCATTATTATCCACTGACAGGGCCACTGAACTGGGGGATTAGACGTGTTAGTGTCTGATCCAAGCTGATCTTTCTGATATTTACTTTGTCTGCTGATCTCTGTTGTGTCTGCTGCCCCTCTCTGCCTTTGTCAACAAGCTTTAGACTAATTGAAGCACTCCCCAGGAATATGTGTTTGTTTTATAAAAAGAGATATGGTTATATACAAATACACCTGTGCATTAGTTTTATAATGCTTATTTGCAAATACAAATTTGTTTAATTAATTAAAAAATATATGGTTACATGCAAGTACAGATGTGTGTTTTATTAAAACTATATGGTTATTTGCAAATACAGATGTTTTATTAAAAACTATATAGTTAACTGTAAATACAGATGTGTTTTTATTCAAAAATATATGGTTATTTGTAAATACAGATATGTGTTTTATTCAAAATATATATGGTTATTTGTCAATTCAAATGTGTTTTTATTCAAAAATACATTCCGCCGCCTGTTCGGGGAGGCTGGTACGGGAATTGAACCGTGCTGCTGGCCTGCCTTGGTCTGCTTTCAAAGCCAGCGATTTAGCCCTGTGTGCTAAACCAGCACCTATTTGCAAATATAGATGTGTGTTTTAGTCAAAAATAAATGGTCATTTGTAAATACAGATGCATGTTTTATTCAAAAATATATGGTTATTTGCAAATACTGATGTATGTTTTATTCAAAAATATATGGCTATTTGCAAATACAGATGTATGTTTTATTCAAAAATATATGGCTATTTGCAAATACAGATGTATGTTTTATTTTAAAAAATATTTTTTTGCAAATAACAGAGATTTGTTTTATAAAAATATATGGGTTTATGCAAATAGATGTTTGTTTTATAAAAATATATGGGTTTATGCAAATACAGATGTTTCTTTTATTTTAAAAAATGTGGTTATATGCAAATACAGATATATCTATAGAACACATTTATACACATATACTTATTAACCTGCGATTTCCCTCAATTCTTGATATCAAATATGCAGGTTAAAGAATTGCACAGCAAGTGGCAATGACCAGTTTTACTGAGATTTAACATTGGTTTCGTGAGGAAGGGTTTGCTGTTTGTTACAGTTTAATGATCGCCCTGTGCATATTCTGCATGTGTGAACGCGCGTTAAATTGGTTTACCTCAGGAAGAGGGAGTTTACGCAAAGCTCCTCTTTTCCAAATGGAGCCAGTGATAAATAGCCTCTTGTGCATACGGTTAAAGGGGAGGGGAGCGTTGTTCCAATGCAGCAGAGAAAGTTCATCAGGAGCAGTGGTTCAGGAAAGCATCGGTTTAATGTATTATTGAATTGGGATTAAACCATTAACTCAATCATTTTAGGTTTATATATATATTTTCGTTTTGGTGTGTGGCTTTTGATTTACTCCACTACTTGCCTGGCTGTAAATGTAAATTTGCTGCGGAGTTTTCACTTGTTTAAGGGGCTGTGGATCTGAATGGTGCTTGTGAATTTCTGCTCCCTAAGCCTGGTGTCAGTATCAGGTCATTCCTGCCCGGTTGAGACTCCCAGTCTGCCGCCTGGGAGGGTGATGGATTGCCGCTGAAACCTCGCAAGGAAATCACCCAAGAGGGAAAGGCCGGGGGGCGGGGGGTGAATCCACTCCCAACCGCAGGCAAGAAGCAATGCGGACCCAGAGATCCACCAGTTAATCACTTCCCAAACCAATTCATTTTATACTCAATGCAAAGGAGCAATATTTCCCCTGGCATATCTTTCAAAAGAAACCCCCAGCAAACAGCAAACAGTGAGTGAAGCCCACAGGGCGAGAAAGGACAAACTCAATCGCTGGAACCAGGGAGATGCTGGGTTTAAATGGTTAACACCTTCATTTCAGTCAGTGATGATGTAATCGTGTCCATTAACCCCTGTCCATTGTTTAACCGCCCTTTACACAAATACATTAAAAAGGAGCAGGATTCAGCTCCTTCAGGGCAACTGCCACAGTCGAAGATGTCCTTTTTGGGCATTAACTTGGAGCCAATATTAGGGCGAGGGGGTTAAAGCACACCCCCCCAAAATGGAACCAAATCAACATTTTAGAAAAATGGAAACATTCACATTAACAAAGCACAGATTCAAAATGGATCAGAAAATCAAAATTAAAACATTTGAAAACACTGTTTTCAATCAAGATGAAATTTAAAAACGTTTAAAAATCATTTATAAACGTTTTAAAAAATCAAAATGAAAGCATTTAAAACATTTTTAAATCAAAAATGAATTCATTTAAAAACATTTTTAGTCGAAAATATTTTAAAACTTTTTTAAAATCTAAATGAAAGTATTAAAAACTTTTTAATCAAAATGAAAACATTTAAAAACCTTTTTAAAAATCAAAATGAAAACATTTAAAAGCTTTATTGAGTCAAAAATGAAATTTTAAAAAATATTTTTAAAATCAAAAATCAAAGCATTGAAAAACTTTAAAATCAAAAATCATTTAAAAACGTTTCCTTAAATCAAAAATGCAAATGTTTATAAACTTTTTCTCAAATCAAAAATGAAATCATTAAAGAATTGTAAAATGAAGATGAAAACATTTATAAACATGTTTTAATCGAAAATGAAATTATTTTAAAATGTTTTTTTGAATGAAAAATGAAAACATTTAAACACTTTTAAAATCAAAATGAAAACATTTAGAAACTTTTTAAAATTCAAAATGAAAACATTTAGCAACTTTTAAAAACTCAAAATGAAAAACATTTTACACCTTTTTTTAAATTAAAAAATAACATTTTCTGAATCAAAATTAAGAACATTTAAAATGGAAAATGGGCTAAGAAGCAGACTCAACATGGTTTTTAAAAAAATCAACATTTAAACATTCAGAAACGAAGAAAATCAAATTTAAAAAAGGGAAATAGTCCAGACACAGAAAATGGGGGAAGATGTCAAAATTAAAAAGTGTTTAAAAATTCGAAAATGACAAAACAAAATTACAATGAAGAGTTGGGGAAAAAGGCAAATTCAAAAAGGGGGGGGGATCAGAAATTCTAAAATGAGAAAACTCAAAATGAAGAATTGGGGAGGAACAGACTCAAAATGGAAAAAATAATTCTCTCTCACACACACACACACAGGACAGGCATCAGTTATAGGGTAGCTCTTTAATGATGTGATAGGAAGGTATGCAGAAGATACACAGGTTCATGGACGAAAGGGTTAAATAGATCCAAATGCCCCAGGACTAAACCTCTTGATTTATTAATTAGGTGGAGGGTTGAGGTTGAAAGTTTAAACATAAACCTTTGTTTCAGCCCTGAATGGACTGCTTCAGTGGACACCCTCCAGATTAAACAGCCAAGAGGAAGACACAGACCAAAATTGACGAATAGAAGTGGGGTGGGGGGGGGGGGGGGATACTTCAAACCATTTTATCTCGAGTCAGACATAAATTGCCACATCAGATATATGTCATTCCTCCACCAGAAAGTATTCACAGAGAGAGAAAGAAAGGGTTGATTTGAAAATTATAAATGCAGACTAACGAGAGAGAGAGAGAGAAAGGGGGGGGGGGGGGGGGAACAGTCTGGCAAAATAGAATAGAAATGAGAAGCATTAAAAAGGGGACAGGAGCTCTCCCGTTTGTCTTCTTGTTTCGTACCACGAGACGTTTAAATTGGTTACAGAACGAAAGCTGTTTTAAAATATAGGAAAATCTGACAGTTTACGTCGAATAAAATTAACCTTTGCAAACTTCCAATTGCGGTTTGCTCTCTCTCCTTATTATCTCTCTGGGAGGCAGGAATCTATTTAAAACAAAAAATAACACAAGGCCAATTCTTCCCTCCCTTGCGATTTTATTTGACGCGGTTGGGGGACAGGTTGTGTGCTGGACTGAACGACTCTCCCTCGCTTGTCAGTGTTATCAAACCGGGTTGTGTTGTGAATCGTTCCATCTTGCTTAGCAGCAGAGGAGCCCCGTGTATGTCCACCTCTCAGTGAACTTCGCCCCCCCCTCCCCGCCTCCCTGCCCCCTCCCTGTGAGAAAACAGGGAAGACAGAAGAGTCAGGTAGGGAGAGGCTTTGTTCTGCCAGTCTTAGAAAGGATTGGAATGGACTCTCTCCCAAGAGCGGATTTTCCCTCCAATGTTGTGGGGGAGCTGATTTGTCCTTCAAATTTTGATTTGTCCTTTGATTTCCTAATTTGCCCTTTTAAATGGGATTTAAAAGCTGCCAAATTGTAACTGGGGACAGAGGGACTGCAGACTCTTCATAGATTATTAACAGTTTAACAATGACACTGAGAGAATCTCGATGCCCACCTACTGTTAAATAGTTGGGGTGGGTGAGTGCTGGTTGTGAGGTGGGGGCGATGAGCCCAGGCTGAAGTCAGGATCAGTCGCTCGCCTCTTATCGACATGTCTTGAAATTCCTCTTTGTTTTACATCTCCTACTTCTGGTGTGTGGTTGCAGGAGTTAATGCGATTTGGAGATGATTGATCACCACGATTGTGGATCTGGGGTGAGAGGCGGGGGGGGGGGGGGGGGGGGTTAAGAATGGAGAGGAAAAGAGAGAGAAAGAAGATAGAGAGAAAGAGAAAGGGTGGAGAGAGAGAGGAGAGAGAGAAAGAGATAGAGGAGAGAATGGAGAGGGAAAGGAAAGGTGAGAGAGAGGACGAGAATGGAAAAATGAGAGAGAAGAGAGAAAGAGGAGAGAGGAAGAGAGAGAGGAAAGAGAAAGGGGAGAGAAAGAGAGGGAGAAAGAGAGGAAGGAGAGAGGGGAGAGAAAGAGAAAGTGGAGAGAGAAAGAGACGAGAGCGAAAGAGGGGAAGAAAAGGAGAGAGGGTAGAGAGAAAGAGAGAGGGGGAGAAGGAGTGAGAAAGAGAGAGGGGTGAGGAAAAAAGGAGCGAGCAAAAGAGGGGAAAGAGAGAAAGAGGGAGAGAGAAAGAGAGAGAGAGAAAGAGGGGGGGCAAAGGGGTAAGAAAGAGAGGGGAGAGAGAACGAGAGTGGAGAGAGAAAAAGGGAGGAGAGCAAAGGAGGGGAAGAGAGAGAGGACAGCGAAGAGAAGGGGAAGAGAAAGAGAGGGGGAAGGGAAAGAGAGAGCGTAAGGTAGGGGAAGGCGAGAGGAGAGAGAAAGGGGGAGAGAAAGGAGAGAGAAAGAGAGTGAAATAGAGAGGGAACCAGGTCTCCCAGGTCAGTATCTTGAATGTGACAAATTCCAAACGGGTCTAAGCAAAAGAACGCTGAAAATAAACACGAGGAATGGGATTTGAGCTTCCAGAAGATTGAAGGCAAGAGATAGAAAAATTAAACAAAGACAATTAAAATTGAGTAACAAACAAACAAAGCCCCTGGAATGTATATAACGTGTGTAGGAGGGAGAAATAGCTGAGGGTTCCTGCCGACAGGCTGATTGAGTGGAGGGATTGAACTCTTTATCCACGCTGTTTATTTAGAAATACGTTCAGTGTCAGGGTTGGTTTACAAAATCAAACTGGAGGCAAGATAAATGAGGTTTCATTAAGGCTTTGTCCACAAATACTGCTCAGAATGAGAGAGAGAGCGAGAGAGGGGGGGGCGGTTTGTTATTTCTGTGCCTCTCTGGATTGAGATTTGTTGGTGGGGGTTGGGGGGGGGGGGGGGGGGAGCTGGGGCTGGATATTTGGGAAGAGTTTGTGTCTCAAAGAGGGTTGCAGCATTTACAGAGCGAGCTCCCTCTCAAAGGGACGGCGTTTTCTGGCGCTGTACGTCGACCCAGCACAGATTATTCACCCTCAACACTTGATCCCAAAACACCACAGCCAAGAACCTCAAATTTCATCCCAAAAAAACCCCAAGCTCGCTCCCCGCCCCTCCTCCACACACACACACAGGACGTCCTGGGGAACCCCGACTTTTAACAATGCAGAGTTTAAACAGCCTCCCATTCCTTTGCCTTCCCCGCTCAAATGATTTTTCTCGCTGTCAGTCGGAGAGAGAGAGAGAGAGGGATTCTTTACAAAGAGGGGAAATAAAAGCTCAGTCTCTGCCTCTCAGGGAGCTTAGTGGCCTGGAGTCGCTGTGAGACGTCTGTCCAAATCTCTGGCCAGCCTCGCCACATTTTCAACAGGTCCTTCCTTCACTGCTCTGCGTACTGTTCTGTCTCCAATATTTATCTCTCTCTCTACCTTTCTTTTGCTCGGCCTCTGATTCTTTGCTGTTTCTCACTGCATCATTGTGAAGCTCAGATCATTTCCCTCTCTCCTGTTTTTTCTCGCTGCGCCTCTGTCTTTCTGTGTTGCTCTCGCCCATTCCCTCTACCCAAGTTAGCTCCCTGGCTCTCCCTGGAGCTCTCTCACTGTCTGTCTCTCTCATTGCTTCCCCCACTCCCTCTCTCTCTCTGTCACTCTCATGACACAACCACTCTCTCTATCTCTCCCTCACACTGTCTCTCACAGACACACGCACTCTCTCTGACTCTCCCTCACATTCTCTCTCTCTCACAGACACACACACTCTCTCTGACTCTCCCTCACATTCTCTCTCTCTCACAGACACACGCACTCTCTCTCTGACTCTCCCTCACACTCTGTCTCTCTAACAGACACACACTCTCTCTATCTCTCCCCTCACATTCTCTCTCTCTCACAGACACACACACTCTCTCTGACTCTCCCTCACATTCTGTCTCTCTCACAGTCACACACTCTCTCTGACTCTCCCTCACACTCTGTCTCTCTAACAGACACACACTCTCTCTGACTCTCCCTCACATTCTCTCTCTCTCACAGACACACACACTCTCTCTGACTCTCCCTCACATTCTCTCTCTCTCACAGACACACGCACTCTCTCTCTGACTCTCCCTCACACTCTGTCTCTCTAACAGACACACACTCTCTCTATCTCTCCCCTCACATTCTCTCTCTCACACAGACACACACACACTCTCTCTGACTCTCCCTCACACTCTGTCTCTCTCACAGATACACACACTCTCTGACTCTCCCTCACATTCTGTCGCTCTAACAGACACACTCTCTCTCTGACTCTCCCTCACATTCTGTCGCTCTAACAGACACACACACTCTCTGACTCTCCCTCACATTCTGTCGCTCTAACAGACAGCACACTCTCTCTATCTCTCCCTCACACTCTGTCGCTCTAAAAGACACACACTCTCTCTGACTCTCCCTCACACTCTGTCACTCTCATGACACACATTCTCTCTGACTCTCCCTCACATTCTCTCTCTCTCACAGACACACACACTCTCTCTCTGACTCTCCCCTCACACTCTGTCTCTCTCACAGACACACACACTCTCTCTGACTCTCCCTCACATTCTCTCTCTCTCTCACAGACACACACACTCTCTCTGACTCTCCCTCACATTCTGGCACTCTCATGACACACACTCTCTCTGTGACTCTCCCCTCACATTCTCTCTCTCACTGACACACACACTCTCTCTCTATCTCTCCCTCACATTCTGTCTCTCTCACAGACACACACTCTTACTCTCCCTCACACTCTGTCTCTCTCACAGACACACACACTCTCCCTGTCTCTCCCTCACACTCTGTCACTCTCACAGACACACACTCTCTCTGACTCTCCCTCACATTCTGTCTCTCTCACAGACACACACACTCTTTCTGACTCTCCCTCACATTCTGTCTCCCTCACAGACACACACACTCTCTATCTCTCCCTCACATTCTGTCGCTCTAACAGACACACACACTCTCTCTGACTCTCCCTCACACTCTGTCACTCTCATGACACACACTCTCTCTGACTCTCCCTCACATTCTCTCTCTCTCACAGACACACACACTCTCTCTCTGACTCTCCCCTCACACTCTGTCTCTCTCACAGACACACACACTCTCTCTGACTCTCCCTCACATTCTCTCTCTCTCTCACAGACACACACACTCTCTCTGACTCTCCCTCACATTCTGGCACTCTCATGACACACACTCTCTCTGTGACTCTCCCTCACATTCTCTCTCTCACTGACACACACACTCTCTCTCTATCTCTCCTCACATTCTGTCTCTCTCACAGCACACACTCTTACTCTCCCTCACACTCTGTCTCTCTCACAGACACACACACTCTCCCTGTCTCTCCTCACACTCTGTCACTCTCACAGACACACACTCTCTCTGACTCTCCCTCACATTCTGTCTCTCTCACAGACACACACACTCTTT